>NC_141305.1:3680000-4075000 GCF_037954325.1 Fistularia commersonii
TCTTTGACTCCTCTCTCAGACCATGAGTCTACCCAAACCGGAAAGATGGCCAATGTCGCCTTGAGAGGAGTTGCCCTTGTCCTTCAGGAGTCCAGACCTGAAGAGGTGGCTCCCCTGTATTGGTGGCACATAGGTTGGTCTGTCTCTCCTGTGTAGAGGTCAACACAATCCTTGTGGCTCTTCCACCACCTTCTCCATCTTCTGCAGTCTTGCGAGAGGCACCGTGTTACTATTTTAGGCTGTGGTCAAAAAGGCAGACGGCCTCGAGGCCTGGAATGATCTGGTACTTTTTGCTCTCTTCTTCTAGAGACCTGAAGAGGGGGTTGTACTCCTTGTAACACAACCTCTGGGATCTTAGTAGGAACAAGTCCAGTGACAAGAAGAATGAGGTCGGCTGGTTGCAGAGATAGGGAGGCGCTTATCAAGAGGGGACCCAAAGCAAGGATGTCAGAATGTTGTTTCAAAGGGAGTCTGAAGGTTGAGGATGACGGCCTGATCCTGGGCAGATCCCTTTTGGTGTGATCTTTGCAACTCCAACCAGCAGGTGGCGCTGTTGTCAACCCAGACCGCGCTGGAGGTGGACAAGCGATCTCATCTGACCCGGGAACTGTGCCGAGTCCACAAGAAGAGCCCAACAACGCTGCTGAGAGCAGGGTGGTCCGGTCCCCCCCCCGTCTAGGCCGACGCCTAAGTGGACATAAATCCATAGCGGGATGAAGGCTCCATAAAATATATGAATTCAAGAGCTGAACCTTGAAATTTGAACCCGAACGCAGCGTGACTGCAAGTCACACAAGCCGTCGTGGAAAAAGGTCCTCCTCGTCATAAACCTTAGTTAAAATCATAGTTTGATTGAATGTTTTAGGGAAACCTGACCTCAGGCCACACTTATTTTGTGGACCATAAGGCGCACTGCATTATAATGTGCAATAACAATGAACGGGTCTATTTTCATAGCGCATGAGAAAACACACGGTATATAAAGCGAAACAAAACAGTCTGTTTAGTCGAACTGAAACTAATATCATTCCCTCAGAAACTCTGTTTTGTCTTCTTTACTTGGCGCAGTTCATCTGTTTGCTTCCTCCACTTCCGTACCATTGATTCATTCGTATTGAATTCTTTGGCGGCCTCTGTAGTCCCATCATGTACAGCGTGACTGATAGCCTTGAGTTTGAATTCCGCTTCGTAAGCATGTTTGGCCATTTTTGGGGGTCCTCATCCACACAAATGTACAGTAATATCATGTCGAAGCACAGAACGTACCTTTATTACCGATAAAGTGATAGCAGAAAATCGAAGTTAGTGTGAGGTTGGAATAATGTTGAATTCCAGCTCTACATTATTAGTTATCTAACATTTTCTGATGTCTCAACCCAAATTCAACCAAGGACCCATTTTGATACATCGTCCACGTGTCAGGTGGGAACGGTCTGATCATCAATCAAGTGGAGCGGCTCAAAATCGTACTAAAATATTTTTGACAGATGTTTTAGCGCAGTGTACCACATTAAATTGGTTGGAGGTCATTAGGCACAAGAATTCATACGGCCGATTTTTCAGAAAATGTAAGGAATTTAAGAGCGTCTTATAGTGTGAAAAATATAGTAATTTATTCATCCAATCATTATTTATGCCACTTGTTGCTCATTCACACGTCATATTGAGACAAACCACCATCCACTCCCGCTCAGAAGTCACATAAAAAATGTAAAAAAAAAAAAAAATAGAAGCAACAATATAAACAGCAGTAAAAGAGCAAAATAAAACAGAAATGTTAAAGGGAAATGAAAGAAATAGTGCAAAATAGGGACAGAGGTAATTTTGGGGTGCTGGGCGCTGTGTGCTACGTGCAGAAAAAGTCTCAATGTGTTTGTGGCGTTGAACGGTTTCACGAATCGAGACATTCGACCGTCCATCCATCAATCCTGCCGGTATCTACGGGGAGCTTTCGCCCGTCATATAGCGACAACCGTTCACTCAGTCATTCACACGTTACATAAGGTCAAAAACGCACCGTCGTGCAGAGACAGACAAACATTCACTCTCATTCTCGAGTCACACAACCTCTATCTTTTTGTGCTTTAAGTCACAGTTCATCCCTGCTTCTGCACCTTTCTTTCTTTGCTGGTCGCCCCCGCCGCTAATGGGCTCTTAAAGAGGTGGGGGTGGGGGGGGGTGGTGGCCTTGAGCACTGAGAACAGGGATGCACTTTGGGATAAAGGTTTCCTACCCGGACATTCGGAGAGAAATGCGCGACGCTGAGCCAGAAGTTCGGGGAAACAGCCATATTATTAGGGACGCTTTAAATAAAACAAACGATAGCACTGCACGGGAACACATTGCAGGTTGTGACTCATCAGGAATTATGTCAGAAGTGGCCTCCATGGATACGGCGATAACATTTTCGCATGCTTTCACAGAAAGCGCGGTGTGTGTCGGTGTAATAGGGTAGGAAGGAAACTAATGCAAGGTAATAGAATTTTTTTTTTTTTTTTTTTTTCCCCACTACAGGCTCTTGGGATTGCAGTCTGCAAAGAGGGATGAGTCATAGATTTCGGAGGCAGCCGCTCGGTGTCTTTGTGCCGCAATGTACACACACGTCGCGCCGGTCGGCCGGCCGAGCCCGCTCAGACAAACCAACACACACACGCACGTTTTCCCGAGAAGGCTCGGTTCAACGCGAGTCGTTCGGATGATCGGGCTAATAATGTTGATCTTAGCGCGGCGGGCGCCTTCCTGCCGTAATCTGCTATAGCTCAAAGGAATGTCCCCCTCGTCCGCCCCGGGGCCGATTTCGTAGGCGCCTAATGGGCCCGAAAACGCCATTAGCGAGACAAACAGACGCCCGGCTCTCACTCTTTCCCTCTCCATTTATTTTATTTCACGTAATGAATGATATTCATTTACTTTTTTTTTTTTTTTTTTTTTTTTAAACCCATCTTACTATTGAATTCCGTTGCTTCGGCGACGGATGGAGGAGGTAGAACGTGGCCGTGTCGGTGTCGGCCCCCAAGTTTCTAAGAGGCGGTGAGAAGGACGGTCAGCCGTTCCCGTGGCATTTGGACGCCATTTACCCAAAAGCAGCCGCACGTCCAGAGGTAATTATCGCCATTATCGGCGCTGTTATCCGCCTCACGTTGCCGTAAATCCCCGCCGGCGAGAGCCTCGGCCCCTAACTCCTTCTCGGCTCGACACCTGATAGCGTGTTTTCAGGTGAGAGCGGTGGGCCGGCAGTCCGAGCCCTTCCTCCCCCCCCCCAAATTACCCCTGAAGTAGCAATCATAAAGCGGCCCGGTGTCGGTGGAGGGTCCCCTCGCCCGCTCTTCGAAGGATATTTGATGTGAAGTGGAAAGCGTGGCGCCCCGATGGCGATCCGGAGCACCCGTCTCCGCGCGTTGGCTCCGAAAACACGTCCATCCGCTTCGATCTGAGCGCTCCGGCATCGAGGATGCTAGCTTAGCTCATTGCTAAAGCGACAGTCGGCTTTCCTCGGCTAATTATACGCTTATTTGTTATGCGAGAAAAATAAACCCGACACGCGAAAAAAAATTGTGAAAGATGTTAATTCGCTTTTTCGAGGGGTCATCGTTTCTTACGCGCAGGATGGGTTGCCGTGCAACCAGCCCGAGACCGGTACCGCCGCGCGTTCCTGTCGAAAGCGAGCGCACCGCGGAGCGGATTATCCGTCGTGCTCTCTATTTATTTTTTTGAAGTTTAAAATCTCACGACAAAGTCGGAGCCGTCATCTCGCTCCCCCTCCCCCCCCGGAGCCCCGCCGTGAAAAGCCAATCGGAAGCGAGCGCGTTTTTCTCCAACGAGCTTCAAACCACACAATTTAACTTAAAATCGCGCTCCTCAAAGGGCCGCGGCTCGCCCGAGGCTCCCGCTTAGGAGAGATCATGTGAGAAAGAAATTCATTAGTCAAGTTGTGCCTCCCTGCTTCACCGCCATCTCCCTTTTTTTTCTTTTTTTTTCGGAGTAGTTGTTAAGATACTCGTGCGCTTGATGAATTGACTCATTACTTGAAGCAGCAGTTAAGGTGAGCGGAAAAAAAAAGAAAAAAAAAGAAGGATTTCGCTGTCGGTTCAGTCGGCCGCCCGTTACCGAGAGAAAAGTTTGAATCTGCACGATTTCCTTACGCAAGACTTGATCGTAGCTGGTTTGATTAGCCGCGAATCCTCACGCGGGTTCTCGTGACCTGCTAATAATTAGACGTCTTCCTCGTCCTCCCCTCCTCTCCTCGTCTTTGTGTTAATTTTCCTCTCCCGGGGTCGAGACGCCAGACCCTCAAAGCTTTTACGCACTCGATACCGCGTGAAAAAACCCCGCCGCGTGATCTCACAGAAAACGCGCGAAGGGAGCCATAACCCGTTCACGGCACATTTAAGGGGAGGTCGCGGGTTAATGCGGCGGCACCGGGAGAACAATCCCTGCGTAAATCACCAGTGGAAAAAAGGGTTGCGGGTGAAGAGAGGGGGTTCTTTGTCACAGGCGGCGAGAAAATTTGCAGATTGAAAGCCACACGGGGAGATGGGAGGAGGCTAATACACATTTTTAATGATAAAAGTGCAATAACGCACTGAGAAGTCAAAAGAAGTCAAAAGAAGTCAAAAGAAGTCAAAAGAAAAACCCTGCTTTATTCTGGTTTTGAACCGAGCGTGTTGATTTCATTGATCTGATAAAGTGATCAATATTCCATTTTATTGCTGGTGTTAATGTGCTATTTTTTTTTTTGCCAATGTTTCCAGACACATTTTTTAAACCCATAACTGTCGTAACTTAGCATCCCCGGCCTTCTTTATCTCCGCTAATGTCTGAGGGAGCTATTTTTTTTTAAACTCTTGAGGGGAAAAAAAAAAGGCATGGGCGAGTCAAACTAATCGATATGTGTTATCAATACTCGTCAATACAGAGCGGTAATTACGGGCGAGAAAAAAGGTTCTTGTAGGCGATCGATAGAAATCAGGAGGCAAGGAACCTGATTTCTTTTTATTGATCAGATACCTTTGCACTATCTTCACATGACACCAAAGAGCCCGTTTTATGTGGTAAATTTTATTAATATGTCTTAACTAAAGGTTTTTTTTTTTTCCCCATTTCTGATTTGAGGATTTGCGCCGTGTGTGTGTGTGAGAGGGTGTGCGACACACACTTTGACTCCCGGCCGTCGGTGGGTCGTCAGCTCGGGGGACGAATTGATCGTCCGTTTATCACGGACGCCCTCAAACGCAGACGAACCGTTTAGCTCGGCTTCATCTTCTCGCTTTCCGAGATTCGAGAATCGCCGGAGCTCCGCGCGATCGATACGAATACGGGTCGGCATTGATGTCAACAACAAAACCGCCCGAGCACGGAGCCGCTTTGCGGCGCAGACCCGAATCCCGACACTCGGTTTTAATAATTCAGGGTAAAAAGTCAGTTCTGGCATTCCGGTGGCATTTTGCTGCGATTTTACCGGCGTTTGTTTTTCGCATCCTGTCATAAAGCAAGTTATTAAAATCGGGGATGGAGTTATTTCTCATAAACTGCCATTTGAAGATTCATGGCTTTAATTACGACCATACCCACGAGGCTCGGCGGTTTTGCATAAAACGCGTAATGACTAAATGGTGAATTTGGTGAGCCAATCAAATTCCTCCTTTTACTTCCCAATAAGGTTACATTATCATTGCGGACACGTTTTTAAGCTGCTTAGCAACATTGACATTGACACAATTTAATTGTGTTAATTTAGACATTGACAAGTGACGCGGTTTTGCAATTCATTAATTAACTCCGACATTTTTTTAAAATTTTTTTTTTATCACATTTCGCTTATTTTTTTTGAGATTGAAAACATGATCAAAAGGATAGAATCGCAATGAAGGATTGACCAGGAAGTCAAATATAGGGACGGAAACGTTGAAAACGTTACATCACATGTAAATCAGGGCGCGCTTTATCGTTTGTTAAAAATTCCCGACGGAGCTCCGTCTCTCTCCGCCGCACCCTTTAGACCATTAAACAGTCAGACAATAATGTGCTTTGCTCTTCCCTCCGGCCATTAAAACTCCAGACTTGTTTTTTGGGGGAAGTTTAAAAGTAAATCGGAGAGCGCCCTGTCAAGGTGAACGTCTAAATAACGAGAGCGCTGGAAATCCCCCGGTGTTGTCACGGACGCCTCCTTCTGTTGTTCCTCTTAGCCTCGCGGCCATAAGCGAACCGAAAACGAAATTGTCTTCTTCTTCTTCTTCTTCTTCTTCTTCTCTCCGTCTTTCCTCTTCGTTATTTTCAAATTCCACCGGGACCTTTTCGTGGCAGACGCTCGTCACGGTTCATTTGATGAGCGCCGGTGTTTTTCTGACGCGTTCCTCCCGTCCTCGGAGACCTCGTCGCACCGCCAATCAGACTTAGACGTTTACATGAACGATGGTTTTGCAGTCTGAAAAGTTCAGCTCGAATTTGCTTACGGGAGCTCGTCCTCCTCGTCCAGGTGAACTTTTTTAGCTTAGCACGGGAAATTAGGGACCACGGTAGGGATCTTATGCACCGGACTCGCCAAAGCCGAAGGACCGCAAAGAAGACGAAGACGCTAGCATGGAAAGCAAAGCTACCGCAGGGTTCCTGTTCTGCACGGCGGTAATAATAACCATGGACTATCAGATGGGTGGAAGTATTTTTATCTTGTCCCTGCCGTTAGCTAACTCTGGACTCATTCATGGCCACAATGTTGATGTTCCTTTTCGAGCCATGGAAACCCCTTAGCTTGGACTTCTTTGTCAATTCCATTCTCGCTGTCCATTTTGTTGCAAGAAAACAGCTTTCCAGTGGCCAGAATAGGAGTGACCAGTGACCAAGGAGAATCTGGTAATAATAATAATAATAATACATAAGATTTGTATAGCGAGGGGGGAGGCTGTCCAAGGACAAGCTGGAGGAGCTGCCCCGGTGTGCAGCCGAGTGAGGAGGCAAGTGCTGGAGCTGGATGTCGGAGATGGTTGCTGGTGGAGGGAGAGATGGTGGAGCAGGAGGTACAAGCAGATTTCGGCCGATGGAAATGCCGTCTTGCTAGGCGCCGTCGGGATCCGGAGTTTCGACAGGCTAGCCGGCTAGTTAGCCAGCCAGCCTGCTCAGGTAGCCGTCAGGATCCAGAGTTTCGAGAGGCTAGCTAGCCAGCCAGCATGCTCAGGTCGCCGTCGGGATCCGAAGTTTCGAGAGGCTAGCCGGCTAGCTAGCCAGCCAGCCTACTCAGGTCGCCGTCTAGCTAGCCAGCCAGCCTGCTCGGTTCGCCGTTGGGATCTGGAGTTTTGAGAGACTAGCTAGCCAGCCAGCCTGCTCAGGTCGCCGTCAGGTCGAGTTTTGAAAGGCTAGCCAGCTAGCCAGCCAGCCAGCCAGCCTGCTCGGGTCGGCTAGCTTCACCCGGCAGTTTGGAGCGACAACGGGAGCTTGCCGGGGATTGTCCAGGTGAGCCGTCAGGTGGCAAGTCCAGCAGCAGCACACATACAGTCCCGGGAAGATGTCGTGGTTGTGAGATCCAGGTAGATTGGTGGAGAAACCGAAACAGTAACGGTAGCTATAGAGCAATTAGTCTTTGGTTAGTTGGTTGGAGAACCGTGGCTATGGAGCAATTTGTCTTTGGTTTAGTTGGTTGGTTGGAGAGCGGGAAGCGGCAGCCAAACGCGCCAGCGTCCTCCCGCCCGCCATCTTCATTTGTAGTGGGATTATGAGTCCCAGCAAGCACCCGTGGCATACGAGTCCCTGTGGAACCGTGAGAAGACCCTTCCGGGGTCCACGATCCCTGATTCCTCTGCTGTCCCAATGCACTCGCTCCTGAAAAGCTTCTAGAAACTGCAAAAAGTTCCCTAAAACGAGGCCTCTAATAGCAAACTTTTGGAGGAGTCCGGAGACGATTTTGCTTAGATAACCAGGATGGATCCCTCCGGTGTGTCCTATGCATATAGAAACACAAACTCGGGTACGATGTGCCGAACTGTTTGTGCTGCACGATCAATAAACATTTCTTTTTTGTTTTTGTTTTGTTTCCATCTCAAGAGCAACTTGAGGAGGATAAATTGCACAGTAACGGAGGTAAAGTATCGTCACCCCGGCTCCGAACACCCATTCTGGCTGCTCGCATCGCACCTCAATTGTTCCTTTCTCATTCAGATAAAGATTCAATGTCGGCACAGAAGTCGACGTTGTGTTATGACTCACGCGGCTCTGTAGCCCCCTTATCCACCATTACCTTTCCCACTCCATTCATGCTTAAACTGCTCCACATTTTTTTGAATATTTGTGCATTTCCAACATATCAGAAGTGAAATCCTCATCGCCCCGAACGGTTCCAGAACGTTCCCCGCCGTCCGCGGGGATCCGTCTTTCACGGCTGCATCGGGGATGCCGAGCTAATGGCTGCTTCGTCCTCGCGTGCATGACAAGAGCCCGCACTTTAACATGAACCGCCCGACCGACATTATGCAACAAACCGTGTCACTCTGACCCCGGTTGATATTTAGCCGCGCTCTGTTCGCCCAGGTTGATGATTCGGGTCCTTAAACGATTTTAACATCATCCGCAAGGCGCATTTTCGCCATCAGAAGTCAGTTTTTATTTGGATGTGCCTAGAAGTTTGGTTTGCTGCCGGGGGAATTGACAAAACCTCCCCAAAAGCGAGCCGTAGCCTCGCGCCAATGTCCTATACGAGTGCCACGGCCATTTTAAGAAACCTATGAAGTTACCATGATGTTTCTGGCAGTCGTGGGAAAACAGTTTGTGGCATTTTCAGAGTTGACTTTACTTTGACGTTTCCTGTTCGGACCCTCTGAGACCCAAGAAGTTTCAATTTCCAGTGGTCCTGAAACTCTCCCCGCCACACGTCGCGGATCCCGAACTCCAGTCTTTTCTCGTGATTTCCTCGCCACCGACAAAGTGACGCCACGGTCGGGTCATCCACCGCTCTGTCGCTCCGGGTTCTGTTTACTTCTCCAGCGGAGAGACCGGACCGAATTTTGTGAACCGTTCCGCGGCCCCGGTATTACTTCTTGTAGCCTGTCGGCGCCGCAGATTGGAAACTCAATTTAATTCTCTACCGTTTTGTCAAGGCGGCGAGAGGAAGACGAACCCGAACACGTCTCAGAACCTGGGCAAATAGAACCCGCGGCGGCGGGATTTTTGTTTACAGGAAACGAGTATAAGAAATGAGAACTCGCGTTTTCTGGAATGTGCCCGAGTCGTTCGGCGTCACACGGTTGTGTGTGTGTGTGTGTGTGTGTGTGTGCTTGATGTGTCGACCAGGGAGCCAGGCGAAGCAGGACTGGTCCATCCAGTGGCCCACCTCCGAGTCGGGCAAGGAGAACACCCCGGTGTGCCAGCCGGAGGCCAGCCAGTGGATCCGCTTCCAGCTGTCGCAAAGCCCCAAAGTCCAGTCCAAGTACAACCAGCACATGTGCCACAGCCCGCAGGCACTAGCCCCCCCTTTGTACGCGGACCGGCTAACCGTCGACAACCCCGCCGCCGGGCTCTTACCGCCCCTGGACTCCGGCCACCGCTCCCTGCCCCCGTCTCCTCGGCAGAGGCATTTCGGCCACACGCCTCCACGGACTCCCCTGGTGTTCAACACCATGACCCCGCCGGGGACGCCACCCATAAGGCGGAGGAACAAAGTGAAGGCCCCCGGGACGCCGCCGCCGCCGAGCCGCAAGCTAATCCACCTGCTGCCGGGGTTCACGGCGCTGCACCGCAGCAAGTCGCACGAGTTCCAGCTGGGGAACCGACTGGAGGACACGCAGACACCAAAGTAAGTGACGCTTCGACATTGTGCACTTTGGTATGGTAACGTCGTTGGTGACGTCGAAGGGCGCATCAGCGGTCGAGGTCAAACGACTGCAAAATGTGTCACTTAGCTGAGTTCGGCCAGCACAGCTGACCAGTGACCATGGTACTTTTTAAAAAACGGCATTCCGCAATCCATGAGAGGTATCTGGTAACGGGTTCCACCGATCACCTAGCATCTACAAGACGGTAAAAAAGATCCTGCATGGGAGTGGAAGCGTGGGTGCTTCTAGGAGCTGAGGTCCACTGTCGCTGGTTCCTCTGTTGTCCGAATACACCAAGAATCAGCCCGGTTTCTGAAAAGGTGCTAAAAGTCCCAACAGAGCAAAAGGGACTAATTTGAAAAATGCTTCTGGTGACGAATCCACATTTGTATCCAATGGCATTTTCAAGGCTCCTCATTTGCGTAGTTTTTTTTTTTAAGACAAAACTGATCTGGCCGGGTGATATAAAAACCATAAACCATCCAATTTTTCAATTTCAATGAATACATGTATGTGATTAAAATGACATTTTTTATATACATAGTATATATCGTCTTTAAATAATCAAAAATGGGTTCTCACGAGCAGTGGCACGCAAATAATGAAATAAAATAAAACAAACCTGAGATTGCGCTACACATCTTACACTTTTAAATGCATCATCATGTGCTGAGTGAATTGACGGGACACAAAAGTGATAAAATCAAAACATTTGTTGAAAGGTTTTGGTACGTGTCTGGATAGACCCAGAAAAATTTGGATACAAATAACAGAACACGCTAACGCTGTTAGCCATTTGTGTTAGCGTGTATTGATTTATTACTCCACCCGAATCCACCTATATCTCACCAGCCAATCAGCCGTCCGGGAGGCGATCTCTCCGATAATCATCCCCCCCCTTCCCGTGATCCGCCGTGTAATTCCATCTGGTCCGAGTTGCACGGAGAGGAAGTCGCAGCCCCGCCTTTCCCTTTCGGCAGTTTAACTCCCGCGTGATCTTCCACCGGAGCCCGATCCGATTAATTCACATGAGGACATCGTTGACCGTAAAGGAGCGGCGGTCTCGATAAGGGGCCCCCGAGGGGTGGAGGGGAACGGGGGGGGGGGTCGAGCTCCTGGCCGGCCGCGCTCGCGTCTGGTGCTATGCTGATCCGATTTTGCGGCGAACAGAGGCCGCCGTTCCTCGGTAATCAGGAACCAGAGTCCGCCTCGGGAGGCCGGCGCTCATTTTGATAATGCCATTAGATGACAGCGCTCTGTCACCGCCGCTAAGTTAATATTTGGGGAGCCGTCCTCCGCTCTGCTCCTACCGCAGCCCATCTGGGTTACATTTGAATCCCCACGCGAGGAGCGCGCGCCGCAGCGGCGGCGAAAAGCCTCAAACGCCATTAGAGAATTGATTACCGGTCCCCGGGTGCTGACGGAGCGCCAGGCCATCCGATTGATGGGGGCCTGGAAATACGGCGAGTCGACGAGACCGGTGTCTTTTCGCGGCGAGCTCTTTTTAATCGGGCGGCGCGGGATTGACGAGGTTCGGTCCGCCGGTTTGGATTCGCGGCGAAACGCAAAGGGTTAAGATCACACTCCTGTCTGCCGAATCACACAGAAAACCATTTATTACTCTTAAAAGGCCTTTTCCACTTTTTGCGCCTCTCTCTGTCCAACCTCGGGGTTTTAATAAAGTCTCCTCGGCTCCTGGCTTTCTCGCACTTAATTGCCTGGCACTGTGACCGGGGCAGACGGAGGGCGAGGCGTTCCCCCCCCCGTCCCCGTCCCCCCCTTGAGGGACACTTCCCTACCAGTGTCTTAATGAGGTGACCTCATTATGGGCGCCCGAACCTCTGAAGACGAGTTTTTTTCGCCGGGGCCCGGGTTCTGTTTCCGTCGCCGGTTGGTTTAACCCCCGTCCAATGGCTCCTTCGGCTCCCCGGCGACGCGCAGGAGCTCAAAGCTCGTAAAACATTAGCTTGAGTAATCAGCGTAAACTAGCTTTTAACGCAGTTAGCGGTTAATAGGATTGCGGAGCCGCCTCGCCTTCGGTCTTCATCCGTCTTCATCGGGAAGTCCAGAGCGTTCCCCGCATCTCTGGTCCGACACTCGTTTCCCCGTCGCCGTCCTGGTAAATATGACATTTCTTCCAGCGCGCCCGTCTGAGCGATAATGCTTTTTAATTTCGCTTCCCGGCCAACCACGGGCTCGGTCGTCTCCGTCTGAATTAATGAGGATATTTCGCGGCGAACCGATCCTTCGCAGGCGATCGTTAGCGCGCAGGAAAGAAAACACAACCGGGTTTGCAAACAGGAGTTTTGGAAAAAGGGGAAAATATATATTTTGACGTTTTTTTTTGTTTTTTTTTTTTAAATAAATAGGAGTTATGGGCCCGGGGTGAGTCCTGCACCTCGGCCAATCACAGCAGGGATAGGCTGCAGACCCCCTGCAACCCTGAAAGCGTTAGAAGTGTTAGAGATAATGAATGAATGAATAATTACGAAGCGGTTTTCATCAAAGTGCTGCGGAAATGAGAATGAGTAAGAGCAGGACACGATGAAATAGAAAATCAGTCATTCATACAGTTTGCAGTCGATACCCGGAGTTTTGGGATTCTTGCAGATTCTTCGAAATGTTCTCGCTAAAGTAATTTGGGAGTTTGTAAAAGACAACCGCTCGTCAGTCCCGTGGGAAGGATAAACAAAAACAGCGTGCGGGATCCGACTCCGCGTGCCAGAGGCTGCACGTGCCGTCGTTTCCATGGCGATCGGCGTCATGCACCGTCACGATGATTTTATTTTTATTTTTTATTTGTCTTACTGATTGTTTTATCAAATCGGCGGACAGGGTTGTCGAAGGCAAACAAAAAAAAAACCTGCTTTTTTTGTAACAGCACAATCAGAATATTTCAAAATAAAAGACTCCCGTATCGTTGTAATTAATGTCACGAGGTTAAACCTTCAGCATCGGAGCCTCTCCGCCGTAATAGATTTGAAAACTGTTTTTTGCTTTTGCGAAAAAAAGGTTCCGCTTTTTCCGCTGCTCGTTTTTTTTTTTTTTTTTTTTTTTTTAAACGTTGAAATATAAATACTGTACAGATTGTTGCAGTTGCCATGGCAACAACTCAAGCCCTTGATTGACAGATATAATATAAAAATAGAACTCCCGGCAAGTTTTATTTATTTGTTTATTTCATTCGGAGCGGCCAGCTTCGTCTTGCCAATTAGTAGCATGTGAAGACGTGGAAGTCATTAAAAGAAGATTTGCGCCCGTCCTCCTGCCTCACCTGCATCAAATTCCTCCTTCCTCAAATTTCACACCTCCGTTCTGTGTTCAGCTGTTTGAGTTTGAATTACATCCGTATCCACCTCCGATTTCCGATAAGGAGTGTTGTTTTTTGTTAAATAAAAGGCGAGTTTTTGCTTTTTCTTTTCGGTTCGTTTTTTTTTTTACTTTCTCTACAACCAAACCGAATCGAAATCAGAATACTTTATCGATCCTCCGGGGGAAGTTACATTTTGTTGACTTCTGAAGATCAATTGCAGTCAATTGCATCAATTGCAATCGCAGGATAACAGATATTAGCACTTCGGCCTCTCAGCAAGACGGTCCCTGATTGGATTCCCTTTCTGCATGGGGTCTCCATGGTCTGCAAGGCTTTCCTTTCCGGGTTCCCCCATTTCAGAAGATTCGCTGGAGACCCTAAATCACCCAGACGTGTGAAGCTGGAGTGAGTTAATGGTTGCACGTCTCCATATGGGGGGCGACACGGTGGCGCGACGGTTAGCGCTTCAGCCTCATAGCATGTAGGATCTTGGTTCGATTCCGACCAGGGGGCCCCGATTGCTCGCCAGCCGGTCCAGAGTGAGCCCACTTCTCGCCCATCTAGCCGAAATAAGCTCCAGGCCTCCTTAAGCGGGATAGATAATGAATGAAAAGTAAAGCTTCAGTTGTTTAGCACCTTGCACACACAGTTCCACAGCGCCTCGTGTCGAGAATACGTGAGATTCTGCAACGTGTGATTATCTCACAAAGACGGAAGGGAGGCGAGGGCGTCAAAAATCCAAACACTTCGCCGTACGATGGATCGCACAGACAGAAGAATCCTAAAGAGACATCGGGTGAAAAGAAGATGGGATTAGAATCAGGCTTTTCAAATCAATCTTCCATTTGGTCTCAGTGTCGATTTAGCTCGCGGAGCTAATGAAAGAGAAGGAGGGCTGTGTGGAGTTTTCGGGAAAAATCGGAGCAGAAGGAGGTGTAGATGGGTTTATTCTGCCGCATGTGAGGGAGTCGGTGTCCGTGCCGGGCTTTGTTAGCAACAAACGTGATTTAGAAATCAGTTCTGAGTTGATGTGAATATTTGTTAGCAGCCTGGTTGATGGAGTCAGAGAAGACCGAACAATGGCAGCAAAGGTGGGAGTCGCTGTCGTTGAATATTGGGTTTGAATATAAAAAAAACACAGAACATTTAGGGGCTATTGTAAATGTCAGAGGCAGTTTTGAATAATCACAAAGAAAAATAGTGAGGCGCCACGCGGGGTTTAACGTCGATAGCTTAGCTCTGGTGAACGACAACTCGACGTGCATAGACCGAGCGTTAGCTTCCGAGCTAACGTTGACGGTAGCATCGGCGTGTCTCTCTGATAAACTCGGGCGTTTCTTTTCTCCCGACAACAAGAAACCAAATTTAGTCGCATCTTCTCACGCATGTGGCGTGAGAACATGCGTCCCTGCTGCGTAACCGCCGCTTTCACAGCCGTATTTTTGGAAACCGGACCCGCTGCTTATATTTCTACTTCGGACTCAATGGCAATATCTGTATATTCAACAGATACAACATCTCCCCACGGTCATGTCTGTATTTCTATGGTATCCATATTTATATTCATATTCATATCTCACAACACTACGCAAGCTATGTATATCCGTTTTCTCTGGAGTTATGAGAGATTTGTATTTATATTCATATTTCTACTCTATACACCCGAGGTCTTCTACCTCCAAAACTCAGACTCGGATAATTTTTTGTTATTTTCTCGTCTGCTTGTCTTCCTCCTCATGCTGACTTGGGCTCTGGAAACCAAATCCAATTTCACTGAATAAATGAATGAATGCATGATGATAATACATACATGGGATTTATGTCGTGCTTCTCGGGCCGCTCAAAGACAATTTTTAGCGTAAAAGAGAGCTGCGGTTGTGAAGGTCGGCAACGAGTCCGAGCTCCTGGTGTTCGGTGGCAGGGAATTCCAGAGGGTAAACGGCAGCGGTCGCAAAGGCCTGACCCTCCCCAGGGTTTGTAGGAGTATTGGGGTGATGTGGTCCCTGGAGCAGGGCGTAGCTGTAGTTTGTAGTTTTCGGAGGTCAGCGGAGGGAAGGCCATCGAGGATGCGACTGTAATAGTCAAGTTTGGAGGTATGAGATAGAAGACTATCAGTAGTGAGACCGGCGATGCTGTATGGTCGAGAAACAGTGACAAAGACAAAAAGACAGGAGACGTGACGATGTTGAGGTTCTCTTTGGGAGTGACCAGGATGGATAGGATCAGGAATGAGTCCATCAGAGGGACAGCACATGTTAGATGTTTTGGAGAGAAGGTCAGAGAGGCCAGACGGAGATGGTTGGGTCATGTACAGAGGGGGGATGGTGAATATATTGGTAGACGGATGCTGGAATTGGAGCTACCAGGCAGGAGGTCTAGAGGAAGACCAAAGAGAAGATTTATGGACGTCGTGAGAGAGGATATGAAGGTAGTTGGTGTGAGAGAGGAGGATACAGAGAATAGGGTTATATGGAGGAGGTTGATTCCCTGTGGCGACCCCTGAAGGGAAAAGCCCAAAGGAAAAGAAGAAGAAGAAGAAGGTGATGAAGGTGTGAATGATTTTGTCTGCGTCGGAGCGGGAGAAAGGGGTGTGAAGAATGTCCTGACGATATGACGGATGTGGGATTTGAAGGAGAGGATGGAGTCCATTGTTATGCTAAGATCGCACACTGAAGGGGGAGAAGTACAACTTCAGCGCCAACAAAAGACTCTTCTCTTGTCTTCTAATTTCACCGTCTTTTGCTTAAAAAACTTGTTCCTCTTTACAAGCCTCGAAATGTTAAGCCCTTATGATGTGATTAAAAAGTGCAAGTGAATCAGATAATTGCGTGTAAATGGATCTTTATCAGCCGCCTCCTGCACGAGCGCTATCATGGAAGCGAACGTAAACAAAATAATGACAACAATTATCTCGACTTGAGTGAGACATCCAGGATCATTGTCTGTTCCTCATTGTGGAGCGGAAGCGCCAAAATGCTTCCCGCCGCAAGACTCGTTTCAGACTTGCGATTTGCTTTTGAGACTCACTAAAACTTAACAGCAAAGACTCGGGACTTTGCTTCGGGATTGTCGAGGCAGCCTCGGCCCGCCTTTGTTAATTACAGCAGTTTCCATGGAAACAGGTTTGATTTTTTTTTTTCCGCCTCACCCGAGGATGTAGTTTCTCTAAGGAACAGGTTCTCTTCGGAATTAGGGGTCCAGTATATAGCTGAATATCTTCTTTTTACTTACATCTGGAAGAGAGGCACTGGTTTGGCTTCAGAAGCGCATCGCAGGATCTTATTCCCGTCATTCTATTTTCTAAATAGAAGTCGCATTCGGGCCTGCACTTCTTCGACGGATAAAAGCGGGAGGTAATAGGCGGACTTGTGATGAAAGAGACCCCAAGGTTGTGCTGTCATCGGTCAATAACACTCATGCCGTCGACATATCCATCTTGCTGACCCAATTCTCCGGGAGGGGATTCGCCGCAGACGTGGTCGAAGGGGAATCAATGAATGCCTGTCTGTTTGTTTCGGTCGCCCGCCATGCGAGGCACTAACCAGGCCATCGGGAGCGACTTGGGGTTCATTGTCTCCTCCGAGGACGCTTCAAATGCGGACAGAAGGAACAGGATTGGAGGGATGTCCGGGTTACCAAGTGGGCCACGGCTAACTGACACCGGCCGATGCTAAGAAGCTAACTCTCAGACTTCCCAATGCTAACATCATCACCAGGTAGCATTTCCCTTACAAGGCGAGGGGTTCTGAAGAACCCGATCCACGAGTAGATCCAGACCCGAACGGGCCGCGAGGAGAACATACGAGGGTAAGACACACAAAACCACTCAAACTTTAACGTCCAGACCCAACACCGATCCCGTTTTACCCCGTCTCTCCTATCTTTACGTCTTTCTCGCTGTGTCCTTTTCAAATGGGAGAAGCTCTTTCGGGCCGGAGTGGCGATTGATGAACCTCGCCGTCTATGTCAGTGGTTCCCAACCATGAGAGATGTGCCGTGAGAGATCATCAGATGTGTTGTGGAAAAATGCCCACTTTCACCCGATTGGTCGGAAAATTATTTATCCAACGCAAATAATGTGTCTTCCTATGTCTATGTGGGCAGCGTGCCCGTTCGATGGCAACGGGTAGTGAATTAACCTGTGCATCTGTGTATCAGAGTGATAAGTGACGCTTTGCGTGATACATTTTTTAAAATAAAAAGTACCGTAATTTCCGGACTATTGAGCGCACCTCAATATAAGCCGCACCGGCTAGCCGATCGCTATCTCTGGCTTCCTCCTGCGCAATAAAACCGTCAGAGTCGTCTTCTTCGGTGTCGGAGTTTAACTGACTCAGAATTTCCCGCTCGTTTCGTCGGTCCGATGTGACGAGGATAAATGTTTTAGCGGCGTGAAGCTCGTTAGCGCCCCCCCTCCAAAGTCCATATATTAGCCGCGTCGTTGTTTACGTGAAAAAAGTCGCGGCTTACTGGAAATGACGGTACTTGTATCTGCGTAAACAAACAGGCAGCATTGTTGAAAACTACCAAGACGAGTGAGAAAGCAGTGAAAGCTGCTATAAAGTAGCTGAACTCATCTCTAAATCCAAACAGCCACACACCGTAGCAAAACGTTAATACTACCTGCCGGCAAAATCATCGTAGAAGAAATACTCAGCTCTGGCGTTGATAAAGAAATAGAGTTCTCTCAAATAATACCATTTTCAGACATATTGATGACATGTCTTCAGACATTGCAAAAAAAGTGACGGAAAAGTTGCACATCAGTGGGAAATTTGCATTGCAACTTGACGAACCTACAGATATTAGATTTCACACTAAGTAAATTTAGACTACAGTTTCATTCTGACTCGTTAAAAAATGTTTTTGACATATTTATTTGGTGATGTGCCGTGTGATTTTTCGAATGTAAAATATGTGCCGTGGCTCAAAAAAGGCTGGGAAACACTGGTCTATGTTAATGAGTCGTAACGTGCGGTCGGAAAAAGGCCGAACGAGTTTTCAAACCGCCTCGTCTCCTGTCTTGCCCCCAATGACGGAGACGGTGGTATCCTATAGTTTAATCCAGCCTTATACCAGCGCCGTGGCTTTTCGGATGCTAAGCGCTTTCTTTATTGAATCGGATGTTTGCTAATAAATCACGTGGCGCCGGGGGTCGGCGTGATTCACCCGCCGCTTCTCTCCGGGGTAATTCTGCAATGCAACTCTCGGGGGAAGCGAATTTGCATCCATTCCGTGACTAATTTAGCTGTTTGCTTTCATTGAGTCGGTGTTCACTACGCTTCATACATATCTCTTCCCTCTTCCACTTCCCCTTCCTCGTGGTGTTTCCTTTTCTTTCTCTCCCGGCCCCTCTCATTTCGCATCTCTTTTGACGAGCCGTCAATGCCTTATTTTACCGTCATCCGTAACATTCCCGAATTCAGGAGAAGAGAGCGCTTTTTTTTTTTCTTCTTCTTCTTTAAATTTGGACTAATCTCGCGGTGGCGAGGATGTCGGGGCAGGCGGCGGCTGACATCAAGTGACGAATGTCTCTGAGAGAGAATTCACTAAAGGTCAGCCGTGAGGTGCGACATACTTAAAAGTTCAATCTGTCATCCAGATGTAAACAGTGTCACTTTCCACCGCTAATCAGAATGTGCTGGAACTCTCCTTACTCCGAAAATAGTAGGTTTGGAGGTCTGGAGGTCCGGAGGTTATGCGCCGAGATCACTTTGACCAGAGCAAGGCAAAAGAATTTCCAAACCGTAATGTTCTGGAAGAAATTTAATTGAACTCTGTTGTTTCCTACTCCCCTATCAGTTCTGAGGATCACCAAGCACTTGACTTTGACTTAACTTTGACACTTTATATTTTATTGTATTTCTTATTCTCCCTCCTTCCTACTATTATCTATTATTGTTATGTTTTACTTTAAACTCTGGCACAACAATTTCCTTCGGGATAAATAAAGTCGTTCTTATCTTATCTTATCTTATCTTATCTTATCCCATGAGTTCTTATGTAGCCTATAAAAAGATGGGACCCTACTTGGGAGCAGGTGCTACATTGGTTCTAGGAACTGAGCTCTTTGGTTCCTGCGGTGTCCGGATGCACCATGAAACGGTCCAGATCCTGGAAAGGTTCTTGAAACTGCGAAAAGTTTCGACAGTGCCGAAGAGGCTAATGATGAACTGGGTCGGTGCCTTGTGTCCGAGGGTTACGGGCTTGTAACAGTGGACTGGTAGGAGGTAGATGTGTTTTTGTGCAGATGGACTACTCACAGAAGTACATGATTGCTTCTTCAAGTTGAGGTGTGTTGTCACAAACAAGGCTTTCAACCGTACCAACTGTCAAGGCCTACCTGAAGCATCTGACCTGGGGAGAAAAAAACATCCTGCCGGGTTTTATGGTACATTCTTGCCCTTTGTCACCAGAATAATGAAGCTCAATGCCGATGTTTGCACCTTTCGGCTGTGGATGTAACTGCTGGGTTATTACCAAGGTCCCTGATTTTAGCAAAGCTACTCTGTAAACGCTGCATTTACCTCTCGTCGCGTGATCGGAACCGTTGTACTGGGTTGTTTACGTTGCGTGTAAGTGTTGGAAAATAACATTTTGAGCCATTTACTGTATTTTACACAACAATAGACGACTCTCTGTACGAGGGCCGAGCCTCCATCTGTTTATCTGGGGACAAAAGAACTACACTTCGGTCTCAGCAAACATCAGGCAGTTTCACTTAACAATTCCTCACACGCGGCTTCGGTTTGTTTTTTCGTTACGCCGCAGGTCGCTCTCGCTCATTGGCTGAAAGTCAATTTAGCCATTCAGGCACCGTTTGTGCAACAACGTTCCATTTCATCTGCATTTTCAAACAGTTGCACTCGCAGATGGCAATGTTTTGCAAACAATATCCAAAGAATCACCAGAAACGCTGTAGCGCATTTGGCTTGCCGGTAGTCGGCGATGTGGTGCACTATAGTGACAAACATCAACAATGGCGGGCAAACAAGCAATTGTATGGACCAACAAAGGGGTGGACTTATTGCTTGGAGTGACTGTACTACAAGGTCGGTCAATTCCGAGAGGATGTAAACTGGGAGTCATGGCAGTTCGGAGTACTTCCGAGTACTTCCGAGTCCCCTTTTGTCATTCTGGTGGACCCATATGCGTATGTCCCCATGGACATGGAAGTACTCTCAACCCTTTCCTTTCCATTCCCCGTTTCCGCAAATGCCATTCTCGCATCGAAGGACGGGCTGAATGCAACAGCTGTTTTGGGTTTTCGCCTGAATACAAAATAGACAAACAGGTGGTTTGCGAGTTTTTATTTTGTGTTTTCAATTGTGGCCCGTGGGGAGTTGAGTCCACCTATTGTGATTTTTGTCTCATCACCCGTGTTCAAATCCTTCCGACTGTTGCCTCTCTGTATGCTTGCGGAGATTTCACTGTTTATGTAACAACGGCCTGTAAGACCGAATCTGCTGCCCTGGTGTTTTATTTTCGAATGTCGACCAGATGCTATGCTGTTTTTGTGTCTGACGTAAATTCTGTCGGAAATAGACCCGTCATGTATTTATAGCCGGGCCGGATAGAATCGCTTTTGGAATGCTGTTGAACACTTCTTGCCTTGGGGCTGCTATGACTAGGTGCAGACTAGGCGCTAGCACGCACCGCAAAAAGACGCAGCGGTAGCTTAATGATGTTTTATGGAAGCCTTACGGTATCAACTCTAAACTTACCAGGATTCATTTTGGTTGCAGAGCGATCATGTGGATTGGTTTCGGCGGTCTCTCGCGGTTCACGACATGTTGTGACTCAGTGTTTTGAGCCCTCGCTTTAGCATCATAAGAGGCATCAGAGGCCTTTGTGGACCGGGACTTTATCCCCCAGGGCAACACGGGAGCTCTTGAGGTGCTCTGGGTAACATTCAAAATAAAAGAGTCCTCTTTCCACCTGCTAGTCTTGAATATAAAAGCTCGATTCCCGATCGCACTTTGTCATCGTGCTCCAGTTTGACCGCTGAAGTCTGAGAGAAACTGGTAACATCGAGTGAAACCGAAGAAGAGTTGCCATGGTTACTTGCTGTTTCATCAACCTTTTGGACCGGATTCAGAACGGGACTCTACTCACCTGCGTTATTTGGATTGAGCTTCTCATACCAGAAGATTATCTAAACTCTCTCATGTGTTACTGCAGAATAAGTCAAAATGTTTGGAGGCTGTAATAGAACAATAGGAAAGAACCTTCCGGACAAAGAGCGGGAGAAGTGGCCACTTTCTATATTTGCTGTTGTCGATCATTCACCGGTTGGTTACGAATCTTATGATTTACTTTTAGGTCTTATCCCATGCTTTTAAGGTGACCAAAGCTACAAGGCTAAAGCTTATAGCTTTTGTCACCTCACCCTCTGTGAACCTAAGCCCACTTCTAGAACATCCCTTACAATCGCATCAGTTATCCCTTTGGATCTTGTCAAGGCGTCAGAAGGTTGGTGGTTTGATTCCAAGCTCCTCCTGTCGGTGAGTTGAAGTGTCCTTCAGCAAAACGCCAAATCCCTAGTTGCTCCCGGTGGCCTGGTTAGCCACCTCTTCCTACCTCAAGCAGTCGAGACAGAACGCCGCCCGGATTGAGCTGGGTTTACCCGGCCCTGACGCCCCATCGCTAGCTCCAAGGGCAATTTTGGGTACTGTAGATCATCTTAGAGGTCAGTCCACTCCAGACTAGCTTCACAAGGAAAATATCAGCATACAACTGCATGACTTGCATTGCCTTGGATGACAGCTCTGTAGCATTACCCGCCCCTGACGCCCGATTGCTAGCTCCAAGGGGAATTTGGGGTTCTGTAGATCACCTAAGAGGTCAGTCCACTCCAGACTAGCTTCACAAGGAAAATGTTAGCATACAACTGCATGACTTTCATTGCCTTGGATGACAGCTCTGCAGCATTGAGCTGGGTTTACCCGCCCCTGACGCCCCATCGCTAGCTCCAAGGGGAATTTGGGGTTCTTTAGATCACCTTAGAGGTCAGTCCACTCCAGACTAGCTTCACAAGGAAAATGTTAGCATACAACTGCATGACTTGCATTGCCTTGGATGACAGCCCTGCAGCCATCGGTGTGTGAATGGATGAATCCAATCTAGTCTTAAGCGCGACATGAGGGGAGACCTTTTCCCATCCATATTTGACCCCCAGGAAGATGAACCGGCACATGGAGGCGTCTCTTTGCAACTGGCCAGCGGGCCGAGGACATCTGAACCCAGGCTCGTGCGCATTATGCGCCATTCGCCACTGCGAGGCGAAGTGTCGAGCGCCAAGCCGCGAACGCCAGGGGTGGGACTGGAGGATGGCGTCGAACGCAAGCGGCGCACCTTGATTTCTCTGAGGACAGACGCTCATCCATGTTAATCAGGGCTTTGGCCCCTGTTTCCATTAATGACAAGGCAGGTGAGAGGGGATGTCAACACCGGGTCCTTAAAAGCCAGACACCGCCATTCCCTCCCGCCCTGCATCCATCCATGCTGCCGTCGCTCATAATGAGCGCTTCATCCCGGCCTCTGCCGGCAGCTCTGAAAATTGGAGTCATGATTTTGAATTTATATGAGTGTTTAGGAGGGGCGGTTTGCCCGAATGCCACTGTTGCCGGCGCAGGATGGATTTATTAGGCTGACGAGCGAGTCTGCCTCCGATGGGAGGGATGAATAACAGGATTTGAGAGTGTGATTAAAAGTTATCCGTATAATCTTTTCCAAGATAATGAAAAAGAAGGGAAGGTTGTGTTTACCCTTTTGTTTTTTTTTTTGTTTTTTCCAATCTCGTTACTTCCCCCCCATTCAATTAAATCAGTTTCTGATGCCATCATTAAGACGCCGCGTGCCGGTCGTGGCGTTCCGGGTCGCGGAAACGGGGGGAAAAAAAACAAGCCTCTACACGGTTCGTGCAACCGTGGCGTGTTACTTTGTGGCTCGATGGCCGCCATAAAGGGAGTTATTGCCTCCATTCGTCATCGGGGGGGGGGCCTCTCCTTTCTCTCGTCCCGCCGCCTCCTCTCTGATGTTTAAGGCGGACAGATAACATCTGCGACAGGTTCCATATTGTCGACGACCCCGATTCCTTCTCCGAGCGCCCGCCGCTTCTCCGCCCCGCCTCCGCCTGCAATTCGCTGTTCTTGCGTCCGGCGCTGCTCACCGATTAGGGAGTTAAAGGTTGAGCGATGGTTTCATTTCAAGTGAATTGAGAGAATAAATTCGGATTCGATGCGTGACACGGGCAACCACACACACACACACACACACACACACACACACATGACCTTTTACATCTGGATCTACAAGCGCCAGAAAAACAAGAACGCGATTAAAAAAAGACGGCATTGTGTTATAAAACGCGAAAGCGCGTTTCACGTACGGGTTCACGCGGGTTGATCCTTATTATCCCGAAACTGCGGATCCTCATGTAGGAGCCCTCGTTTATTTATTTATTTTTTTATCGTTAAGTAAATGTACTGCCAGTAAAACGATTAGACAGCAGTAGAATACGCGCGGACGTTTTCTTATTCATCTTTTCTTTGGTTATTGAAGAGAACGGTGGCAGGTTTGTATAATTTCCAAAAAAGCCGTAGATCTTCCTGCCAGAGAAGATATGTCATCCGCTCGCTTTAAATCAAACCCATAAACAAGCTTCCATCCTTCTCGCCTCTCATCATTCTCCTTAATATCTATTTTTAATCTCTTTCTGCATGGCTAATACTTCACGTACCTCACTCCGCGTACAAATGTCTGCGTGTTCTTGCTTTGGCTTTTAACAACGGCACATAGGACACTTCATATAAATCATCTTTTTAGATTAGATTTAAATTTCGGGTTCTCTGGGGTTCCTCGCACAGCCTCAAATCATGCAGTAGGTTTGTTGGTGATGCTAAATTATCCATTTGAATGAATGAATTTTTGTATGTCTATATAGCGTGATCTCTAAATAACAGGTGAATGGGTGTTCGTCTCTAGATGCAAATGCATGGTTGTTTTCCTCTATACAGGACCGTCTCCGAAAATTAAAATATTGTGATGAAGTTATTTATCTTCTGTAATGCAATTAAAAAAACAAAATTGCTTTTTCATGATATTCTAATATTTTGAGATAGGATTTTTTGAGTTTTCTTAAGATGTAAGCCATAATCAGCAATATTACAATAACAAAAGGCTTGCAATATTTCAGTTGATTTGTAAGGAATCCAGAATGTATGACATTTTTGTTTTTGTAATTGCATTACACAAGATAAAGAACTTTATCAAAATATTCTAATTTTCTGTGACAGTCCTGTACATGATTGGGTGAAACCCGCCTCTCGCCCAATCTCAGCAGTTTATAGTGAGTGAATATAGATAGCAACATATATGTGAGGCTGGACTTTATCTGTGCCCGTAAAGAGAAAGGTAATTATGATAATATGTAGCTGCGGAGTCTCTAATAATCTTGGGTTCGCTCCACGTTTAAAAAACGAATTTGGTCTCTTCGCTTAATTCGACCGTAATCTCAAATGCGCGGATGGATCAAATCATTCGTAAGGCAAACGGCGGTTCCCGCGAGGTGAGATCGTCTCGTCAGGTGGACTCGTCCCGGCGGCTCGCTTTGCGGAGCGACGGGTCAGCGCCTCCGAAAATGTGATCTAAAAGAAAAGGGGGTTAAATAAGGGGGAAAAGCGGTTTTACCGGAGGAGTCGGCCCCGTCTTTGTCCTCATTAAAACAAATCCTCCGGGGCTCAAAAGGCGCAGGCAATTTAGTCTTAAAGCACTCGGTGTTAATTTTGTATAAAAAGCTAAACATGCGTTGCCCTTTTTGTGCAGAAAACAAGCTAACAATTGGCTGCAGTCGTTCCCCCCGGACCACCTGTCGTAATACGACTCGGAGACTGAAAGCCTCTTTATTTTCCTTTCATCGGCGAAACAATGCGACGCAAACGAGCCCCGCGTCAAGCAGGAGCACAATGAGCGTTTTTTTTTTTTTGTTTTTTTTTTTCCGCGCGGCTCCTCAAATCCAACAATCCGATCGGCGGATCGCGTACGAGTAAGACCCCGTCGCCGCCGACCCCCCTCTGAGTCACCGAGCCGTCGATCGGAGGTCGCGCAAAACCCCCCCCCCCCCGCTTGCAATCTGCACAACTTGACCCTGTGCGGCTGTCAAGCAGAGATGCTCGAATCCGTCTCCATGACGACGACACCCCCTCTGTTTCCTAAATACACTCTCGCCAAGGGAGGGGTTCGTTTTTCATCGTGCGGGTTTGAGGCCAAAGAGTCCCCCAACTCTCCACCTTCCCATTTTCCGGACGGCATCGGAGAAGCCGGGTCTCAGACGCAGGCAAGGCCAGCATGGAAAACAAGTCTGACTTACAGCCGGGTTGCAGGTCAGACTGGAGGTCAAGCAGGAAACTTGTTCCCTGATTGAAAAAAAAAATCACACAGTGACTAAAACCGTTAAAGCACTACAACTGTGCATCATTTACAATACCGTATTTTCACGAATATAAGGCGCACCTGATTATAGGGCGCGGGTTTTGCATACAATCCACACACGCACTTCCCCCTTTAACGTTCTCATGGCGTCCTCTACTACGTCCGCCTTACAACAACAACAACACACACACAAGCATACAAGTGTGCGGATTTAAAAACAGAGTGGGAGCTAAACTGAGTTCAGTATTCACATTTTTTTACCGGTAATCGTCATCAATCAAACCAATTGAAGTCCTCATCCTGTGTTTCTGATTTGAACAGTTGGAAATCTCCATCGAACTTTCTTCACTGTCAGAGTCACTTTCCGTGCCGAGCGGCTCCTCGGAATTGATGCCGGCTTTTGCGGAAAGCTGGAACAACAGTGCTAGCGGACACGTTAGCCCGAGCATCTACGATCCATTCGTAAATTGTGGCATAACTCGCCCGGCGCTGCTCTTAGTGAAACTGTGGTCTCCAAGAAGACTTTTCGTACCCCATTGTGCGTATGGCTACCATGCTGGTCCCCTTCTTCTGCACAGTGTGACTCACCGGGATGTCGAAAGTGAGCGGCACCTCGTCCATGTTAGTGATCTGTCTGGGCTGGATGTGCTTGTCGTTGATGTTTTCAGGGTTGTTAAAACAACCATGTTCTGCATAACACACATACCCGTTCTTTTATACACAGACAACCACACTTCCCCCTGTAACGTTCTCATGGTGTTCTCTAGTACGTCCGCCTTGCAACAACAGCACACACAGGGCGCACTGCACATTTTGAAGAAAATCTAAGACTTTTATGTGCACCTTATAGTTGTGAAAAAACGGTAACCGTCTTCTAGTTCAGATCTGAAACGGACAGGCTTTTTTTTCTGGAAAGTTTGCGGAAATCATTTGAACTGAGCGAAAACCCGTATCTTTTGGACATAATCCGACGTAATTTCATGCAGGCAACAGTTTCGACTCAACTCAATTTGATTAATGTCAACATAACTGGTGGGAGACGGAAGAGTTTGCCACAGCAACAGGGAACGAGACTCCAAATTATCCAGTTGTGTGAATGAGAGAGTGAATAATCCCTACAGAATAATAAATGGGAATGACGGCGTGAGTGGTTTGTCTATATGCGGCCCTGTGACAGACCGGTTCAGGTTGAGTAAAAGTAAAAGGCAAAGTTCGCACGAGGAAAACAGGTGCGCGCCATTAGAGCAGGCAGGGAACTGATTGGACCGGAGATGGGGAAGCGGTTATTAATAAACAACAAACAGGTGAGCAGCCCCCCCCTCCAAATAACAAAACAAAACAAAACAAAGAAGGCAAGCAGAAGGTGGCTCATCACAAAAAGTAAGACACGATCTCACAAACACACACACACACACACACACACATAGGCACAGATTACATTACATTACATTACATTACATTGCATTTGGCAGACGCTTTTATCCAAAGCGACTTACAATAGAGTACGTAGGGACAGCAAATACACTTGCAAATACACGATGCACAAGAAATGTACAGAACAGTAAGCTTGGGTTAGTGAGGGTTTTTTTTTTTTTTTTTTTTGACAGAGACACACAAACGTACACACACACACTGCATAGCCTAACTTGCTGCCAACCTGATCTGGGGCATCAGCGCAGTAAAAAATCCTGAAAGAGAAACGTTTTTACCTGTTTCTTGAAGGTTGAGAGAGATGATGCTAGTCTTGTTGCTTCTGGAAGTTTGTTCCACCACTGAGGTAGTAGAACTGAGAACAGATAGAGTGAACCCAAGATGGATAAGGTGATGAAGGACAGCTTTTTAACAAGCCTTTTTGAGTGAAATACAGCAAAGCAAACCGGTGACGCTGTCGGGAAACGCCTGCAAGACCGAGAAGGGGAGGAAATAAACCCGTATGCACAAGTCAGGAATCGAGACCGCAGAAGCCTAACCTCAATATCGGACAGGTTTTCTGACAGCGGCAGACTTTTATAAACAAATATCAGGTGACAGTTTTGAACAGTATCGTATTGCAAAGAAGGATGTGACGTTTAATTGCTGTTTACAGTGGCAGACTTTTATAAACAAATATCAGGTGACAGTTTTGAACAGTATCGTATTGCAAAGAAGGACGTGACGTTTAATTACTGTTTGTCGTCGATGTATCCGATTACCAAGGCGAGTCAGGTAGCATTGCAACGCCGACTGTTTCTCTCCCGTCTCCTCCGAAGCCCGCCAGGTGCGTCCCCTCGAGAAACGTCCGTTTGGTTAAAAGAATCTGATTGTGTTTTCGCCGAGTGTTTTACAGACACGCGTCGCCGCTCCAAGCCGTCTGCTGTTTTGAACAAATCACCGCGATGTTTGCTCCTCCTCTTGAGTCGCGTTAATGCGCCCGCAATCCGGATGATTAGCAGCTACCCTTATCCTCGTTTTTAATTAGCCGCGCTGGAATGCTAACCACGCTAATTGCAGCTAAACGCAAAGTGCGGCTTTGGGCTGATGGCTGGAGTTAAAGTGGAAATAATGTAATTGGGTGCTGCCGAGTGTTTAAATGAAATAGCTGTTTGTTTGTTTTTTTACACAAGATTGAAACGGGCCAATAAACATGCAGCGGAACAAAATTAACAAACACTTTATTTTTTTTATTTTTTTTTACCGCCTGTTTCGGGATGAGAGAGACATTTCGGCCGACGGGCTGATGCGAGATGCCCCTGAAAGACCACCGTTTGCCTTCTTGTCAACTCGTCACTCCTTTGTCCTCATCCGCCGGCCCCAAAATGAGAAAAATCTTCTTGTCGTTCATTTTCTCTCCCTCCACAAAGACTCTTTTTCCTCTTCATGTGTGTTGCTAGTGTTGCTCCCACACACACAAACACATGTGAAATCGCCGCCGAGAGCGCCGCTGGCCTGTGACAGCGCGCCGACTCCCACCCGTATCCCCGTGGTGACAGTTAAGACACGATAACAAGAGATTTTTTTTTTCGTTCACACACACACACACACACACCTATGCACGCAGGCGCTATTACATTTAGTTGTATATCACACACAGGTTGGTCATCCACTGGCGTTCATTAGGAGGTGACCTGGTTCCTTGAGCAACGGCGGTGACTTCCAGAGTCGGTATCTGGACCTTCTCTGGTTTCTGTGATCATCTTCTTGTTGCAAGCTAGTTTGGTGAAACAAATGCGTATTTCAGCAGTCGGTGTTTGTGATTGGCTAGAAAAAGACCGACCCCTCTTTGGTCAGAGTGATGTGAATTTTTTCGGACGGTGACATTATGAGTGATTTGAGTCTCCACGTTCTCCTCGTGTCTGTTGGGGTTCCTCCAGGTTCTCCAGGTTCCTCCCACAGTCCAAAAAGGTAAATATCTAGTCCTGTGAATGAGAGGATGAATGTTTATAGGCCCTAAAATGGATTTAGATTCAATTCAACTGTATTGTCATTACACAAGTACAAGTACAGGGCAATGAAATGTGCAAAAGAACAGCAGGTGGTGATATAATAAATAAATTCTATGTTCTGTCAACAATTTAAAAGTGATTTAGAGGTTGAGGATATGTGCATTAAATGTAGCACACAAGTAGAAATTAAACCGTAAGTTATGCGATGAAATGGATATTAAATAGTATCTAAATACATCTGAACTACAGCTGCATAGGGTTATGAAATACTTGACGGTGTGTGAATGAGAGGGGGGATATTTCCAGGTAGGTTTGTTGTGGTGTGTGAATGAGAGAGTGATAGTTTGTATGACAGCAGCGGCAGTGAAATTGAATGACTGATAAACACTCCATATGAGCTCATTGTTGTTTAGGTCATAGCTTAGAAATCCCAAGATTTCACAACAACGAACTGGGTAATTTTGTCTTCCATGATATCATTTAATGCCTATAAATAGCAGCACACGGTATTTCTCAGCAAATGTTTTTGTAACCTTACTAACTCCATGTATGGAGGTCAAATACATAAATATATTTACAGCTGCCTCAGGACTAACCCATAAGTCCAGCTGTATAACAAACATGACTGTTATATGCTACATACAGCTAAAATGTACTAATATGTAAATCCAACATACAGACGTAAAAGGTCAGATGATATTCAACAGTTTTTGGTGAGAATTAGACATAATGTAATTTTTTTTAGTACTACAGAAGTTCTGGAGTTACTGCAAGAAAGAGGCGTTGGTCAAGGTGCTCACGCTGTGCACAAAAGAATAAGAAATTGTTACGCCAGAGTTACAAGGAAAATATAACAATAATAAATAATCGTAGAAAATAGTATAAACAGTAAAAAAAAAAGGGGAGAATAAGAAATACAAATAAACTATAAAGTGTCTTTAGTAACAAGTGAAAACTATAAATCGTCTTAAGTAACAAGTAAAAGATAAGGAGTGCACAAGAGTATGAAAAATTGTTGTACATATAGCTGCTATGAAATATTGCACAGTTATGAACATATATACAGATAAATTATTACAATTAACAGGAAGTGGGTGAGATTTTTATTTTTTTTTAACTTTCCTGGAAAATGCTGAAAAAAAAAAAGTACGGATGATTCACAGCCCATCCCTGCTGTGGCGTGTTGCTGCGGCCACACCCTAAAATCCAGCGGTCTGGAAAAATCTGCTCATCCAGTTTGCACGATCAAAATAAAAGGTTATTTTGCATAACTTCTTGGAAAAAGTACCGCTAACATCATTAGCCTCGCACTGACGGCAAGGGCCGACCGGCGTTTTCCTTGTGTAGAGAACCTGTTTGTTTCAGTCAACGGCAAAATTAAAAAGCGCTTCGGCCGATCCGACAGCTCTGCCGATTGCGCACATCGACGATTCCTGAAAGAAATCGAACCCGGACTGAACCGGCTAAAGGCCTCGCGGTAATTCTCTGCCGTAATCACTATTCTGCCCGCCTCCGCCCTCCGCTCCCCAACACCGAGCTCATTATATCTGCAGCGAGAAGCGTCTGGCGGGGATATTGCTCCGCTCCTCCATTTGCACGGAGGGTCTCGGCGAAGCTCGCTGCCCGTTCCAGAAGAACCGCCGTGGAGTTTGGGCTCCGGTGAGACGGACACAGGTGCTCATCAGACAAGGATCCGATGTTTTTCACTGTATCAGAGCAACTGCGCGACGATAGCGAGTCACTGTCAGCTAATTAAGGAGAAAGCACACAACCTGTATGTGTTAGCGTGCGCTTGTGTGTGTGTGTGTGTGTGTGTGTGTGTGTGTTGTCCTGGTCTAATGGCGTCTGAAGGATCCCGACGCTCCCGCTCGTCCTCGATCAAACGGACTTTTCACTTGAAGGTGTCGCCGTAATTGGTGTCTCCTCCAGTGCGCGGGCGGGTGAATGCGTACACGTGTACGGCGAGCGACTCGGCGCTCTTTCTCGCTTGCGTGTTGTGTGTGTGTGTGTGTGTGTGTGTGTTTAAACGAGCCTCTTCCTAAAGTTATGTTTACGGCATGTTTTTAATGAATCGAATGTTATTTGCATGAATCCTAGAAGGGCACCAGAGCAAGAAGGTCCCTTGCTTTCTGCGTGGAGTCTCCATGTTCTCCACGTGTCCACTCGGGGGTTCCTACGGTTTTCTCAGGTTTCCTCCACAATCTAAAAACATGCATCGGAGGCCTGTGGGAATGAGCGGGCCACTGACGGGAATGTTTGTATGAACTCCACCTCTCACCTAATGACGCAAAGATATGCTAGATAACGATAATTCATTCATTATCTTTAATATTATTATTGTAGGAGGCAAGGACACCCTCCCACTAGGATTTCATGACTATTACAGAGGAGGTTATTATTAAAGATGTAATAAATACGCATATATAGTATATATCTATCAAATCAATGAAGACATCCCCCTCGGCGACCGTTTCCCAGGGTAACTGACCTCCAAAAGCCCAGCCGGCACTTTTTTCGAAATTAACGCTTAATTAATTTTGAGCGGCCACCTTCAAACTCAATTCAAGAAGCTGTCAGTCAAAATAAAATACAGCGTTTCTCACGCTGTAGATTAAAGTAGGCGACGGTTCACCGCAGATGCGCTATGCTAAGCGACTGTGGGTATTTTGAGCTCCTCGTCTGCAGCGTGTTCCGGGATAATAATCATTTTCAGATTATAGGGATTTTTAAAAATATTTTTCATGAGCGTTGAACCGTCGAGGCTTCGCGTGAACGCGGTCTCGCTTTCACTTTCACTTTCGGTAAGGTTTCGGCTCCGTTTCAACGATTCCACGGAAGCTCTTAACAGGATACAGGTCGGGGTTTGAAAAATAAACAGGGAATGGAGGTGATGAAAGAAGAAATGTCTGAATGAAAACCGGAGTGGGGGGCGAAAAAAAGTACTGATTATTTATTCTGGGAGGAAGATCCTGGCAATTAAGTCACTTAAAGCGCTCCTTCTGACGCAAAGCGGGTGATTTGCACGGAGGTGGGATGCACGCCGGCGTTCAGTGTTCCACCGGTTCAAAGGACAACGCAGCTTTTCAGCACCTGCTTGAAAAGTTCCAATCCAGGCAATGAGAAAAAAAATGCTAATCGGTGCTTTTGATGAAAACCCTGAAGCCGACGGCCCCCGCTTACGGAACCCAACCCGGGGATCCTCTCCCGCCTCCGCAAACCCGCCCCACACAGCGGAGGGGATGGAGATGTAGGATTTCGTTTTTTTTTTTTTTTCTTTTTTAATCAAATACGGTTCAGCAAAAGGACGGCGTGATGGAGGGGCGACAATTATATCGTCCTGTCACCTCGACAGCTAGTTTCCTGGTTCTGGCGTTGATAGTGCCACTAATAATAACAGTACCGCTAACAGTTACATGCGAATAGCTGGGATGATACAATAATGGCTTAAATGCTCATAAAAGAAATTACAAGAGGGAACGCCTGGCGAGACGCTGCAGTAGAACCTGAAAGTGTGGTGCAGATGGGATGGGACGAATGAGAGAGGTGCATCATGAGATGCCGCTCAGAAGTTAGCATATTCGCAGCTAGCCTAGCGCTAAAACTCACCTTTATCAACATGAAATTGTTTCTAGGCTTTTCTTCAACAAAGGGGTCAGATGACGGTTCCATGGAGGAAGAGCTCATGATTTATGGGGCGAAACCGGTTGAGTCGCAACTTCATTTATTGCCTATTTGCTTATTTTTTGCCAATTTACTTATGCCTATAAGTTAAATATGGGCATTATACATGCCATTCTGTCGTATCTGACATAAAATCTCTACTGCGTGCGATGGGACAATTCCAAAATAGTTTTTCCATCACGATGAAAACATGCCTTGTTTTCATATTTTTGTTTTAATCCTGGAATCCGTCAAGTTTTTCCTGCTCCGCTTGCAGGAAGTAGCCGAGCCATTTTTTTTTTTCAATGTGGCTGCACGCTGACTCAAGGAAGAATCACATGACGGTACCAACGGGCATGCCAGTCGTATTTCTAGTTCAAAAGGTTGATCTTATTTCTTTCCCCCCCTTCCTTCTGCATACGTTTGTGTTCCCTCAGAGCCAAGAAGAAGACCAAGCCCTTGAACCTTAAGATCCACAGCAGCGTGGGCAGTTGCGAGAATCTGCCCACGCAGCGCTCGCCCCTCCACACCGAACGCTCCCTGCGCTCCTTCTTCTTCCCCTCTTTCATCCCCTCCACGCCGCCAGTCCACGCTGAAACACCCTCTGCAAGTAAGTCGCCCCTACGTCTTCCTTTTTATTTTAAAACCACCTCACATCCTGCGCTTTTATGATTTTTGATATTTAATGCATCGGATGACCGCTTTCATATTCTCTTATGAGGCGAGCGTTCTTTATTTAGCGCTCAGGGTTTACCTCCTCCCGTCTTCTCTCCGGTTGGACGGACGCATCACGGGGGAAACCATCGGCCTCCGGAGAGGGAGGTTCGGGTTTGTGGTGCGACGGCGAGAGGGGGAAGGATGGGCGTAACCTGAATCAAAATTTACATTACATTACATTACATTTGGCAGACACTTTTATCCAAAGCGACTTACAATAGAGGACATAGGGACAGCAAATAAGGCTTGCAAATACAAGATGCACAGGAAATACACAGATCAGTAAGCTTGGGTTAGTGAGTTTTTTTTTTTTTTTTTGACAGAGACGTACACACACACACACACACACACTGCATAGCAAATATGTGTCATGATCGTGAAAGCGGAAAAAAACAAAAACATACCTGACCTGTGTCAGGCCACGGTCAAGCTAATGGGTGTTACCGTGTCATCGTGATAGTGATCTCCGCAAGGCCTGCATGACTGGTACCTTCAACCGAAACGAGAAATGTGCTGATTTTATATAATGAGAAACGACGGCGTTCTGAGCTGTGATCGAAAGACGGTTCGGGAGCATCCAGAGGAGACGGATGAGGTTGCTGGAGGCTTCTGGTCGGGAAGGCCTCCTCTGGTGAGGAGGTCCTGGGACGTCCCGTGGGGACGAGGCCCTGTACGCTGGCCTGGGAGAGTTGAACCAAGAATGGAGTCTGGGCCTCCCTGTTCCCGCTGCTGACACGCTGACATAAGATGGATGGATTGGTGGTGCAAACGACTCGGGATAAAACGGAGCTCCCGGACGACAAAATCTGGCTCGGCTCTTAGTTTTATACTCAATTTAGCTCGTCTTTCCTGTCGAAAATGCAATCTGATATATTTTTTCTTTGTTATGGAGCCGGCAGTCTTACCCTGGTGCGTGTCAGTCGCTCAACCGTGGCCAAAAAAAACAAAAAAAGCAATCGACATGTTGTCCGATGGGTAGCGTCACGCTTGGCGCCTCCGCTCAGACGGCCCGGACGACACTTCTCGCCAATACAAATAAACTAAACCAAACAGGAGCCGAAAAAAAACACGCCCGTCATTCTAATTCCCCCTGATAGAACCAGACTTAAACGTTGCTCTGTTGGAAAATGTAACAAATGAACAATCAGGACATCCCATAATGACCGGAGGTGGTGTGTTGCTGCACATTGGCAACCTCATTGGCTTGCGCATTATGGGAATAGCGCGGAAGGCATTAGGCGGAAGAGACGGCGGAATAGAAAACAACGGCGGTCCTGCCAGGAAAGGAGTGATGGATGTCGGTCGCCCGGGGCGAAGGGCGAAGGAGGGCGGACGCATTCCCACGCCAAAAGGTGTGATGGGGCACAGCGACGCTTATTTGTTTACAGAGGCGTGATGCGGAATAATCACGGACGCATATGCGTGCATGACTCGGAGGGGCGAAGAAAAATGCAGATGCCGAAGATACAAAGCGCCATTCCGGCTCATGTGTGTCCAATGCCCGTCTCACATTCCGGGCGTGTGTGTGTGTGTGTGTGTGTGTGTGTGTGTGTGTGTAAAAACAGTATGGAAGTACAGTGATCCCTCGCAATAACGCCGTTTACTTTTCATGATTTCGCTACTTTACGTATTTGCATCGTGCATTATGTTCTGCATTCTGATTGGCTAAAAAGTCACTCCGCTTCTTCTTCTCTACCCGCGCGTCAATAACGTTGCAGTTTAATATGTACACGTACGTAAAACAGCTTGGCAAATTTACAATACGTACATGCAAATTCTCTTGCAATTTCGAGTTTCTCTAAAACCCATAATGTTGACAAAACGCTCTGGAGCGACAAAAGGGCCCAAAAGGCAGCGGAAGATGCTATCTATCGCAGATAAAGTTAAACTTCTGGACATGCTAAGGGACATGCTAACGGAATTCATGAATCTTCCGTTTGTTCCAGAAAGACGGAAGAAAAAAACATAAGGACGATTGCAGCAATGTATAATAGAGTATTTAATTGTATAATAATTGTAAAAAAAATAAAGGTTTCTACTTCACGGATTTTGCCTATCAAGAGTTCTTTTTGGAACGTAACCCCGAGTTTCTCTAAAACCCATAATGTTGACAAAACGCTCTGGACCGACAAAAGCACCTTGCAGGGCCCAAAAGGTCATGAATCTTCCGTTCGTTCCATAAAGAAGGAAGAAAAAAACATAAGGACGACAGCAGCGGTAAGTTTTAATAAGGATGCAGAATGGGTTGCAACTGTCCGCAATTTTTTTCATAATCATTTTTAATTTTCTCCCGTTTAAACCAATGACTTGGGTCGCGGTGGGCGGTGCTAATCTCCGCAATTTGAAGCCTTCTGTTCACATAGATGATTAAAATTATTATTTGACAGTACAGTACAGAAGTTATTTGTCGAAAAAAACGTTTCTAAAGCACAGTACTTTTATTTGTGAAACAAATGATTGAACCTGTAAAATGGTTTGTTCTTTCTATTCAATGTATAATAGAGTATTTAATTGTATAATAATTGTAAAAAAAAGGTTTCTACTTCACGGATTTTGCCTATCACGGGTTCTTTTTGGAACGTAACCCCTGCGAAAAACAAGGGTATACTGTACTCCTTTCTGTGCAGTACTTTTTTTTTTTTTTTTTTTTTCAAATAGAGTACTTAGGAGCAACAATGCATTTACTTAAATAGAGCATCCAGAACAAAATATTTCACATGAAAAAATATTTTTAAAAGATACCACATCACCCATCAGGCCCCGTGTTTGTGTCTATACAATATATATATATGTATATGTATGTGTGTGTGTGTGTTTGTATAACAGCATGTATATGCAGTGTGTATATCTATATATGTGTGCACTGTATGTACATGTGTATATATACATTTTTTGTGTGTGTGTGTCTCATCTCTATATCCCTCCACCTGGATATTTAGCTTCCTCTCCTCTTTCCATGTCCAAGCCATCTCATCTAAGATGTGCTGCCCCTCTGATGGACTCATTCCTGGTCTTCTCCATCCTCTCCACCCCTAAAGAGAACCTCAACATCTTCATCCATCCACCCTCTTCCACTGCTCCGTAACGTGCCCAATACCGGATATTAGGCCATTAATATATATTTTTTTGAGATAATAGGGAAATAACTCACCTGCAAAGCTGAAATTACAACCCGGGGAGAGGATTTTAGTTTGTTACCCGGAGAGCTAATATCTGTGCTAGCGCCCCGATTTAGACGGTTAGCAAGTTTAATGTTTAACTCCCTGGACGCCTGAAGTAGTGAGCGCTATTAGACTCTGCATGTGTGTGTGTGTGTGTGTGTGTCACAGCTGGGCAGAGCCTCTAAAAACCCGAGTACAGGATGATCGGCCTGTTTCTCTGAGGGCTTCGGGGGAGGAGCCAGCGCGATTCCTCCGCCCGTCACAACCCGACCCACTTTTCTTCATCGCCCATTGGACTGGACATGGCTGGTCTGCTATTTTTACTGTTTACCGACATGCGAAGGTTTTAAAGTGATTAGTGACTGATCCGACCGGGTTTCTTCCAGGTCAAAGCTGACTTGTCATACAATCTGTCCAAAGAACGTGGAATTCACAAAGAACTCTTGGAAGACGTTATTTCGACACGTAATGCTCGGCTGGCCGGTATCGGGATCGCGTTTGTATAAAAACAACATTTTTCAGCAAACGGTGAACAAATGGTACAAATGGTACGTCTCTCCTGGAGGTGTCCATCTTCTTGTGTCAGATAGGCCTTCCTTGGTTTGTACCAACACCTTCCCAGATCCCCATTGGAAACGCAACCTGGCTGAATTAGAGGCGAGTCCTCTACGACCGCTCAATACCCGTCCAATGGAAGATGTAAAAGTGTGTTGTGCTTCCGGTTGCGCCGCATGGGACGGCGTGTTGGTCCCGCCGGAGTCACGCAGGAGCAGGCATGACATGCAGTGCCCGGGCGGATTGGCTGTTTCAGGGTCAGAAGGGAAGATGCCACAGTTGTACCGCCGATAGCAATCGCAAAATGCCGATTGATTGGCCTTCTGGTGCGAAGCAGCAAGGGCCGCCGTCCCCATGGGGGCGATGGCTCGGTCGCAATGGGGTTCATTAATGCTCGATAACGCCTTGTCCGTCCTCTGCGTTCACTTCCTGCCCGTTCCTTTACGTTCTCAGGGAGTTTGCGGATGCAAATGCAGCATACCGGTACCGCCAGAGGCCATGTGCCCAATGGCCTCGCAGACCACCTCCGTCCACCGCGCTGCTTCTTTTGCAATCTAAAAGCTCTGCACCCAGAGTTTGACCTCCGCACTGGGCGCTAGTGGATGTATCGCCATGACTACCGTGGTGATGTTAGAAGTACAGTGGCGTTGAACAACGCTTGAAAAGGGATTAAAGAAGACATGCGACCGGCGCAGCTCCCTGGCGCTGGCTGTGATTGAAAGGTTCGGAATTTCAGTCAAACTGGTTTTCCAGACAAACCTCCGGCTCTCTATTTTGATTTTTACAGTCATTGGCTTGCACCTCTGTTGCATAACATCAAGGTTTGTAATTAGCCTTTGTCCTACTTAAGGTGTGTGCGTGTTTGTTTTATGACAAATTAACAGTCTGACTTCACCTGTTTATGTATCATGACCTGTTGCCCACATCTATCCCGGCCTTCTTCCTCTTTTAAACCCTTTTTAATCGAACCAAATCAGTCGGTTAGCTTCCTCATCTGTTACGGCTCGCCAAGTCAAGAGAAAACCTGAGAAAGATACAAAAGCTCCTTGAAAAAATAGAATAGGCTTTGAGATGATCTAATTATTACATTACATAATTACTTATTATAATCTAATAAGGTCAACAAGTTTGTTGAGCTGAGCCACTCTGTGCTATCCGCAAGTCCCATCATATTTTGACCATGTGACTGCTGGATGCATGTTGGGGCACTCAAGACCTCCTATCATGTTAAGATTTAACTATATTACATCACACTAGTTTCAGTTTTTAGGCCGTTTGGGAGGATTAAGGCACCCAAAGAGAAGAATTGTCGACTCCCAACATTTCTGAGACGTGAGCTGTTCCTACCAACTTATTACTGGAAATGTACTGGAAGGGGTTTTACGGTATGAGAGGATGTGCAAACCAGTCTGGTCCAGGAACGGGTTTGGTAGTAGTATTTCTGTGTTTTTAACGCTGTTGCAGTAAGAAGCCCAAGCATACCGTCCTGCCCAGACCCTTTGGCGAACCAAAGGACTTTAATAGCAGAATAATCAAATCTCCACAAGCCCCGGCGTTTCATTGCCGAGGCCTTTGCTGATACCGGATAATTTGCATTTCCCGTTGTGGAAATCACATCAGTATTCAAAAATCTGGTCTTGATGGCTACAGGCAAATTCACATGTAAAATACATCAAGTTATTTGATGTTCCCGTCGACTGTGCGGAAATATGTCGGCTTCTGAAAAAAAAAAAAAAACGACATCCGTCGACGATATCCGAGGTGTTCGTGGACTAAACGCGCACTCGGACAAACTCTTTCAATTAATCTCCCGTGATTGGAGACGACAGCCAGCCTCATCGTTCTTGCGAAACATCTCGAGAGAAATTCGACGTTTTGCACGGCAATGAAAAAAAAAAACGTGATAAATCCGGGTATTAATCATTCGCCCGCCTGTTTCCTGGAATGATCAGCCAGCAAACCCTAAAAATCAAACTTCCCGAGTCGCAGCCCTGCTTTCAATCCAGCCTCTTCATTTTCCACCGCAACGGAACTCCTAATGAATCAGCGATCATATTTTATTTATGAGGAATATGAAATATCTATTCAGTTTTATTTTCTGCTCCAGTTGTTCTGGGCTTTTTGTCGTCTGTGTGTGTGTGTGTGTGCGTGCGTGTATATATGTGTGTGTGTGTGTGTGTGTGTGTGTGGGGACAGAAGAAGGACGCGGTGCGCTGACAGCTCGCCTCTTAGCGCCCGAGGCGGTTTGGAGCGGACAGAACACCCCACCTGTGATATGTGTGTGTGTTTGTGTGTGTCCACACCGAGGTCCACTACCAGCCCTGGGCCTCTAGCAACACACCTGCTGCACAAACTGGTGTGTGTGTGTGTGTGTGTGTGTGTGTGTGTGTGTTGGTATATTAGCGTGGATATAAACTGCAACGATGTTCTCCTGGAGCTTTTCTGCACAACTCGCTCACAATCGCGTCTTCGTTCGCCCCTCGGCGGCGTCACTGACTCCGCCTAACCCGTGCACATTTGCAAATTGCGTCACGCGTCGCCTAGCAACCGAGCGTGGCACAAAAATGGAGGTCCCTGTGAGAGTTGGTAAACAAAAAATGGCTACAAATAGCGGCTAAATTTACATCGGGGTGAGGACGAGGAGCCGAGGCGGGGTGGGGCCGCGGTTGGATCGGCGTCTCTGTAAACAGTTCGGCGGCGGCGAGCGTCATCCCGTCGTCTTTGCGCCGGTTGCGCGGAGGGGAGGGGACGGCGGCGACGCCGTTTTTGGAGCCGCTCGCGGTCACGTGCTTGGACTCTTCGTGTGGGAGTGTAGAAGCGTTCCTTGTGTTTGCAGCGTTTTGAGAGGTACTGTCGCGTTTCATGCGGCTCCTTTAACTTTGTGATACAAAGCGCGGCGGGGACACACACACACACCCTGCACCACTGTCGTCATGGTTACAGCGGTAACCACAGCAGTAACCGTATTCGTAGTTCATGCCCGACAGACTGGTTTCAACCGATTTCCCTACAAGGATGGCGTAGTCCAACTGGCTTCGCTTGCCCTCTCCCTCCTTCGCCGTTGCTGTTTTGATTTGATCTCGGTCTTATGACCCCGCATCCCTTTTGTGATTGGCTGGTGACACACATGATTCCATTCTGGTCGGTCATCAGCACACATTTCCAGATTGAGTCGCCTCAAACATACAAACAAGTTTGATTGACAGTGACCGCTATCAGGTAGGGGTCGTTCCCCTCGCACACTAGCAGGACCGGATTAGCATAGCGGGCTAGCGGCCCCAAGAGCGAATTGTGGGTAAAATCATGCGCTCCCAGCCTTATGTTGGGCATATTCCTACCGATTTTCACGGTTGTACACTAATAATTGAAGTTGTGCACCATCACATGGTGCTCCTGCATATACGGTGGTAATCTGATCAGTCTTTTCCTAACCCTTGGCTTACAACAACAATATCAAACGTGTTAGATATTATCGCACGTCTTTCAGTCTTTACGGTACCCATAGATAAGCTGTAACAAAACTGTAAAGCAGAAACCTGGTGGACAAACAATTACCAGAGCGGAATTGGCCGCAGAGACTGTATTTGTCGACGGTATTTGCTTGGAAGATGTCAACTATCCAGCGTATCACGAGCGAGCGGAGAAGGAAATAGCAGAGGCTCTGCAGATACGCAATGAAAACGTTGCATGGTGGGGAAAAAAATTACTGAAAGAATCTAGTTGTAGTCTTATAAACAGTGAGTCTGTAAGACTCAGTGTTTGTAAAATCTCAGTCTTGGACTAAAAACCGTAAAACTCGTCTTTAGACGTGAGATGATAGTTTTCCACGAGTCTTCACAAATTCCTCTGATGTTTGGATAGCTTAAGACGACCAAATAAATCGAGAAGGTTTTGCGTAGCAGTTATTGAACGAACATCCGGACCAATCGGATCGGGATTCAAACTGCTCGGACGGTTCACGGCGTTTCTTTTGTAATTAAAATGAAAAGCGGGGAAAATTAAAAAAAACAAAACAATAAAAGGCGCGAATGTGTATTTAAACCGACTTTGTGCAGAGTTGGTTTTCCGGGCCGGACAGAGACGTTTCGACATCTGCATCTCGGCCCGCCGTCCTTCATGAATATAAATTGCGTGGCGTGCTCGCCGATCTTCTCCTCTATCTATCGTATGTTTATTTATTACCCAAAAATTGCTCATGTCTCCCATCTCCCGCAGGATGGCTTCGGTCATCTGAAGCCGGAGCTCAGGCGCTTTGAATGTCAAGAGTTTATTAAAAGAAAAAACAAACCGAGGAGGAAATGGATAGAAAGCGTTTTTGGATCCTTCATATTTACTTGGATAAAAGAAGAACTAATAAGACCTCTAAGTGATTGGTTTGTTTATTCGGTGTAATAAAGGTGTATTGCTAGAGGCGGCAACAGTGAAGATGTGGAGGAGCAGGAAGGACTCCATTTAGATGTTCTGGAGATAAAAGAGTAGAGGTTTATGGATGGAGTGGAGGAGGACTAGATGGTTAGATGGAAGCAGGTGATTGGCTGAGGAGCAGCAAGAACAGCAAAGCTTTAAATACCAACCCCTGACTGCTAAGTCACGTTGTTTCGAGAAACGAACCACAGCGGAACCTTGACTTACAACAAGTCAACAACTGACTGACAAATTTTTGCGTAGCTGCTGTCCGTTCTGAGAAAATCATGGAAAAACATCAACGAAGTCGTAGTCGGTGTGATACGGCGACGGATAGCATCGTCTGTGAGGAGGCGCCAGACGTTTACGGTGCGACGGACGAGGCATCGGACGAGTCGCTCAACGCCGGTCGGGGACGGATTCGGGATTTTAAAGAGAGAAGCGGCATTGACTCCGTCGCTAATGAAGTTAGCCATTAAATGTAGCAAAGTTACATTTAGCATTTCAGTATACCCTTGTTTTTCGCGGGGGTTACGTTCCAAAAAGAACTCTTGATAGGCAAAATCCAATTATTTTACAATTATTATACAATTAAATACTCTATTATACATTGCTGCTGTCGTCCTTGTTTTTTTCTTCCTTCTTTATGGAACAAACAGAAGATTTATTAATTCCGTTAGCATGTCCCTTAGCATGTCCAGAAGTTTAACTTTATCTGCGATAGATAGCATCTTCCGCTGCCTTTTGGGTCCCGCCGCAGGTGCTTTTGTCGCTCCAGAGCGTTTTGTCAACATCATGGGTTTTAGAGAAACTCGAAATTGCAAGAAAATTTGCACGTACGTAATGTAAATTTGACAAGGTGTTTTACGTACGTGTACATATTAAACTGCAACGTTATTGACGCACAGGTAGAGAAGAAGCGGAGTGACTTTTTAGCCAATCAGAATGCAGAACACAATGCACGATGCAAATCCGTGGAGTAGCGAAACTGTGAAAAGTAAACCACGTTATAGCGAGGGATCACTGTATAGCGTAGCATTAAGTGTGTAGCCAGTAAGTGAAGGATTGAGCGCCGAATGAAAAACTCTCTCCCTGTCTTCGTCCGATCTTCGTGTTAAATACACTTGAAACCAGTTCATGTCTTTACGAGCTCTTTTATTATGTATTACAATTTTTTTTCTACATGAATCGTTATTCACAAAATACATTTTTCTTATTTAAAATCGCGTCACGAAACCGGGGCCTGGAACGGATTAATAACATTTCAATTAATTTCAATGGGGAAATTCCTTTTGCAAATTGAGTTTGGAACTGAGTCACAGAACCAGTTACACTTTTAACTATTACATCACAAATCCCAACGCTGTTCCGGGAGCGCCCTTCCCCGAAACTGTCGGTTTTTGTGTCCGGGTGAATATCCAGGCTGTTTTTCCCTACACCTTATAAAGCGGTTTCCCGGCTCCGGGAAATGAAATAAACGGGGTTTAAGTGTCACCTGAAACGCCGGAGCTTCGAAAAAAAACAGCCATTGATCCACTCCGTCGCAAAGTGGATCAATGGCAAACGCGCTCGCGTCGATAACCCCGTAGAGGAAGTTACTTGATGCCAACCGGGGGGCGGTAATTGAGAACGCGTTGTTTAGTCCTGTTTCTGCAATCAAACGTGTGTCGGTGTTTTCCGGAACCGACACTCGTATCCGACGTGCCGCCGAAGATGCTCAAACGCGAATTTTAATCCCAAACGATATCCGTGGAAGTCCCTTCCGAAACGATCCGTCTTTAGGGACTTTAACCGCGGTGCTCGCCCCCCCCCCAAAAAAAAAAAGAATTAAAAAAAAAAAAAAAGCCTGATGAAGCATGTACATGTGTAGCAGTTACCATGGCAACTGTGCAACCTGGCTTTGTCACTTGTATATTGGAAGAGGTTTTTTTTTCCCACGCGGGGATCGACGGACGGACGGGTGGAGTTCATCTGCGAACAAATTTTTTTTTTCCTAATCCCCAAACCGGTGTCCCAATCATCACCTATTGATTACCCCTGAATTACCCCCTCCCCCTCCCGTCTATTTGATTGCGATGTGATTGATGCTTGTATCCAGTCCTCCCGTTGAGCGGCGGGACCTTGATGGTGGTGATAATGATGCCAGTAGGCGTGGGCGCTGATTGGGGGCGCCGGCGCCGACAATGAGAGTAATTACAAAGTGCTTCGCCTGTACCGTGCTTTATCTCGTGTTTATTCAATTGTCACACCCTCTACTCTTTTTCTCTTTTATTATTGTTATTTTTTTATTTTTTTTTTTTAACCCCGCAGTAAAATCCTCCCATGGGGGAACGGTAGCGTTTAACACTCAGTCAATCATGTAGAGAGGCACCTCAGTCGGATGTCAAATAAACTATATTTGGCACAAAATAGGCTTCTTGACTGAAGTAGTTACTTTATCGCCACGCGCAAACACACACTCACACACACACACACACCCTTGAGCACGCACACACTTGCCGCCCTCTGTTTAACCCACACACTGACACAAACATACACTCCTTAAACCTGCACAGGAGTACATGCGCTCATTATGCAACCCCGGGGCCTGCTCTGTTTCATGTGACCGGCCAGTAGAGGAGGAGGTGTGTGTGTGTGTGTGTGTGTGTGTGTGTGTGTGTGTGTGTGTGTGTGTGTGTGTGTGTGTGTGTGTGTGTGTGTGTGCGTTGAGGGGAGGGTGAGTGGAGGCCTTGGCTTAATTAGGCCAATCAGAGAAGATGGAGGAGTCCACTGTTGTCTGGCGCCTTGAGGTTTCTTAGCTCCTGTGGCCTCATCTGTCTGTCACAGCAACGTGAAGTGTGTGTGTGTGTGTGTGTGTGTGTGTGTGTGTGTGTGTGAGCGAGCGTGCTTTACGTCACATTGTCTTGCCTTCTTTGCGTGAATTTGAGCAGAAGCACTTTTTTCATAATTTACCTTTGTAAACAACAACGCTAGTTGTTCATTGACAGATCAGGAGTAGATTTACTCCATCCTGTGTGTGTGTGTGTGTGTGTGTGTGTGTGTGTATGTGTGTGTGTGTGTGTGTGTGTGTGTGTGTGTGTGAGCGAGCGAGCGAGCTGTACGTCACATCGTCTTGCCTCCTTTGCGTGAATTTGAGCAGAAGCACTTTTTTCATAATTTACCTTTGTAAACAACAACAGATCAGGAGTACATTTACTCCATCCTGTGTGTGTGTGTGTGTGTGTGTGTGTGTGTGTGTGTGTGTGTGTGTGTGAGCGAGCGAGCGAGCTGTACGTCACATCGTCTTGCCTCCTTTGCGTGAATTTGAGCAGAAGCACTTTTTTCATAATTTACCTTTGTCAACAACAACGCTAGTTGTTTATTGACAGCTGTTGAGTAGATTCACTCCATCCTGTGTGTGTGCATGTGTGTGTGTGTGTGCGTGTGTGTTGGAGTGATCAGGGCGGCCTGTGGAGGTTCTAGTGATCACACCAGCAGGGGATGAAACACACCAGTCGGATAAGATAGAAGACAGCAGTTTCAGGATCTCGTTCCCAGTGCTGGTTTTCTTGCCTCCTCGCAAGTCTTTGCCATCAAACCATCTGATATCGGTTGGTTCAAGTTGGATCAGCTGATTTTTGGCTGAAATAGTAGCGATCGACGTCAATGCGGTCAAAGCAATGACCGAAAAGCTATTAAGTTTTGATTCTTGGAAACGCTGTGGATTACGTTTTTTCTGTTTGCTGCTGTGTTCAAAGTCCTGCTGGAAAAGGGAAAACAAAAAACGTCAGTTTTCGGACTCAGCATAGAATACGAACGAATTTCTGAAGAACCGCCCATTGAGAAACTCCTCTAATTCATCGGTCGCTAGCATTCCTTTCATTACCTGGAATATTTCAGTTAAAATAATTTTTAGACTCGCGAATTTCGTCTGACGTAACATATCGGAGAAGGTGAATAATTTCTGTCCGAAAATCATCTAGGGTTTATTCTCCTCTCATTTAGTTTACAAGAAAAGTTTTACTCCCTTGAAATGTAACCAAATCCACATCAATCTTCCTCTATCTCTCATCGGCTGATGTCGTCTTTTCGGCTTTTTCTCCCGCGACCGAAGCTGTCGGTTAATTCCGTCGAAGGCGGAAAAAGATGGCCTTTCACAAATCACTTTGTGTCGGTGGATTGATTGCATCGGGAGGTGGAGTCGTGAAACCGCGGGTAACAAAGTACTAAACCTGAGTAAACACATTCTGTTTCCGTCCTAGTTTGCGCCCGCGGGTGTTTTCCTTTTTAGTGCCGAGTTGTTCCGTGAGATATTTGGACGTTGATGTAGACGGAAGGCAGCGTCGACGTAGCGCAGAATGACAAAACCCCGCCGACAAGCCCGGTCCTCTGCCCGTCGCCGACGAGGCCGGCGTGCAGAGGATTATGTCACGTCCACTTCCGTATTGAGTTATCAGGTTGATGGAGTGTAATTGAGCGATGCATCGGCGTGCCGAGGGATGACGCCGAGCCTCCGGGGGACGGGAGGTCTGGTTCGAGAAGCCGGGAAAAGCGGCGTAGCATCGGAGCCTGGGGATTAGCGCGGTCGACGGCTAATAGTCCCCCTCGGCTTGGTAGTAAATCATTAGATCGCTTTGTTTTTCTTCGACTCCATGAATCCCGTTTTGTCAAACGCACCACCTCTGAGGATGGATGATGCAGATGTTCGGTCATTCAGTCCTTCATTCATTGGTTGTCTTTACTGCTCTTACGGCGAGGTCGGCGGTGCTCATTGGGCGAGAGGCGGCTTTAGCCTGGATAGCATACATCAGCAATAAAAAGGAGGAGAATAAAAATAAGGATCATATTTTATTGATCCCCATCGGGGATCAGAGGACAGAGAACAGGTAACAGAAACATTAGCCGAAACAGTAAAAATAATTATGAATTTACGATAAATAAGGATAATAAAGAGCTTCTGCGACAGGCTACCGTCCTCCAGCGCCAAACTTAAAAAAATAAAAATAAGAAAAATAAACAAGACAATTAAAAGGACGAAGACAATAACAAGGAAATAGATACCGTAATTTCGGGACGATAATTTCCGGTCTGTCCTACCTGAGGCGATCAGACTTTTTAATTCCTCCTCCTTCTGCCGAAGGGAATATTCAAATGTTTGTACTTGTTAAGACCTTAAAACACTTGATAGCCTGAACCTTGTCACTTTATATTTTATTGTATTTCTTATTCTCCCTCCTTCCTACTATTATCTATTATTGTTATGTTTTGCTTGAAACTCTGGCACAACAATTTCCTTCGGGATAAATAAAGTTGTTCTTATCTTATCTTATTTTATCTTACAAGCCGCGACTTTTTTCACGTAAACAACGATGCGGCTAATGTATGGACTTTTTTGGGTGGGGGGACGCTAACGAGCTTCACGCCGCTAAAACATTTATCCTCGTCACATCGGACCGACGAAATGACCGGGAAATTCTGGGTCCGTTCAACTCCGACACCGAAGAAGGCGACTTTGACGGTTTTAGTGCGCAGGAGGAAGCCCGAGATAGCGTTCGGCTAGCCTGTGCGGCTTATATTGAGGTGCGCGGTATTAGAATGACAAAATGCTGTGCGTGTCGTTACGGAGGGACATGAAATGTGGTTGGCAGTAGAGATTTGAGGTAGTGGTCGCACAGACGCACCTCCTGGCGGTCAGGCTGATGTGGAAATATTTTATGTAACTTTACTGTTTTATGGGAAAACTATGCTAATTATCTGAACCCCAGTAGCATATGCTCAGCCTCCAAGGAGGCGTCCTTGCTCCATCAGGTGTCCATCTCTGTCTCATACGAAAAATCAGGTAGACACATCTCCTGACAGAATGTGTCCTTCAAGATGGCACCTCCTCTTTTAGCGTTGGACCATCGTCTCCTGACCGAGTCCTTCAAGATGCCGCCGCCTCTGTATGCTTAAACCCAACCTGTATGTTCTTTGTACTCTCCTGCAGGCTACTCTGTGCTCTGCATGACTTCTGCTTTTTGTGGCCTCAAAATAAACATCCAAAGACCATTCTTTTTTCTTAAAGAAGCCTCCAATGTGCTGTCCAGACTGCTCTTCTTCGGTCTTTTAAGAAGCGTCTGACTTTTTGGGGTCTCTGATAAACCCGGGACCTTCTTGCTTTGAGGCAGAAGCGCTAACCACTTGCGTCGGAATGCCGCCCGATGCAGATGATGTTTTGGTTGTTGTCGGATCCAAAGTTTCGGTTTCTTCACGCAAACAGATTCACTCAACACGTCATCGGGCGCCTGTCAATCATGGCAAGACTTCTTGTAAATAGACCGGCTGAAATCTTCCTGATGCTTCCTGATTTGTATGTTTTTTTACTGCAGTTGTTCTGCTGGTTCCCATAACCAGTGAACCAGCTGGCAAACGGTGATCAGATTAATAAAATGCACTGCTTCCTCTGTCGGTTTCTTTCTCTCATAACGCATGAAGTCATTCATACTCAAGCCATACAACCTGAAAGACCCGATAGCTCTTTTGCCAAATCCAATTCCTGTGTTGTCGTAGCAAGAAGGTCCTATGTTGATACCGTTGAAGTTTGTTTTGGACAAACACCAATCCGAGGCTCACAATCAGACTCGCTAGCTACCGAGAGTTCTCACACCGGCACGCAAAACAAGACTCGCAAAAAAAAACCAAAACAGACGTTTGTGCTTTTACGCAAAGCTAGGCAATTGTAAATACAGAATGCATGAGCCATTTTTATGATGATCAATGAACAGACGTGGAGATTGACTGACAGCCAAGAAGATGAGACTGAGGGCAAACTGACTGACTCACCCAGTCTGCTTTTCAAAGAGGCAAAGCGTTGGTGAAAAGTCAGATTTTATTTATACGCCATCAAATCACAAAACAGCTGTCTGATAACACTTCTCATGTAGGGCAGGTCTGGACCGCCACTCTTTGAGATGATCTGCAGAAACACCAAACTCCCTTAGGAGTGAGTGACAAGGAAGTACAACTGCCTTTTCCCTTAACCTTGGCTAGATCCATGTTTACTGTGGGCGACCTTCTGTTTCAACTAGTGCTATGCGACAATAATAACTAGTATTTTTTCATAGAATAACAATGGTGGAGCGTGCATTGATGGGAAGAGTGTGAGGTGCATCGTGGAACAGAGGAAGCTTGCGTTAGCATTAGTAGCCGAAAGGCGCTCAATACGTCGATCGCGATCTACCAGTCGATCGCAAAGATAATACTGGTAGATCACATGACATTAAAAAAAAAGTAAACGTCAGCCAATCATCCATTCCGTCACTTGATTGATATACATGGCAGCCAATCAGATGACATCTGATTTTTTTTTTTGACACTGAGGTCACTGCACATGCGTAAACAACGGCGCGAAGTGGAGCAAAAAGTTAACTCAAATTTTTAGCCCTCGGTTTTTTTCTCTTAAACTTAAGAACAGTGTATAAAAAGAGTGGGGGAGCAAGTAAGAAGACAAAAAAATGATCACTTTCATACAGAATGGGAGGACTTTTTTTTTACCATGAAATTTTAGAAGTGTGTTTGCATCATCTGCCGATCTAAGATCGCTATACCAAAGAGGAGTAATGTGAAGCGGCATTTTCGGACTGTTAATGAAAAGTACGACACGGACAACCCGCCGAAAAGCGAGCTGAGAAAGAGAAAGGTGAAGGAAGTAAAATCCCAGTTGTCCGGACAGCAGTTACTTTTCACACAACATGCTTCAAAAGCGAAAGCCGTGACAGAAGCATCGTCATCCTTTTTTAAGACATGACTGGAAGCAGCTACGACCCGGACTTTGCATCCCTGGCAGATTCAATTCAATGCAAGTCATCAGAGTGAACTTGGGTAATGACAAAAAAATGTACCGTAATTTCCGGACGATAAGCCGCGACTTTTTTTCACTTAAACAACAATGCGGCTAATATAAGGATTTTGTTGTTTTGGTTTTTTTTTTGGGGGGGGGGAGGTAGTGCGCAGGAGGAAGTCCAAGATAGCGATCGGCTAGCAGGTGCGGCTTACATAGTGATGCACTCAGTAGTCTGGACATTACGGTACATTTTTATTTCGTGTTGTGCAATATTGGCTCATGCGGTTATGCAAGGTACATCTACATACATCGTACATATAGGGACTGTTTTGCAGTTTTTGTTCAGGGTAGATCATTTTGACTTGGTCATTTCATAAGTAGCTCACATGCTGAAAAAGTGTGAGCACCCCTGGTCTAGCCGACTGTGGCCGCCATCGGCTTTCTCAAAAAGATTTGGATTTGAGGCGTATTCTTCAGCACAGAGAGGGCGTCCACCTCCTCAACCGAAAATCGGGAGATGCTTCCACAGAGAAGGAGCTCGGTAATTGGAGCCATAGAGACTCCGGGGACCAAAAGTAGCTCATGGAGTGTAAAGATCAGACCGGGAGATACGCAGTTTTTTGAGATGTGACGGCATGGAGGGAGGAGAAGGATTCTGCATCTTGTCTGAAATCGCACGGGGAGCCGATAACGGAGAGACACGACACCCCGTTCTCATTCTTGTCAGAAAACGTGCAGAAACGTTCGTAATTTCCTGGAAAGCTAGGTTTTATCTTCGGAAAAATCCTCAGTCATCGGAGCCGCCGAACGAAACCGATGAGACATCCGGGGCTTCTGCCAAATGGGGAAACGAACCAAAAAATAACAAGTGATAGAGTTTTCGCGTTTTCGTCAGCGGTTCCAGTGAGCCATCACTGTGGGAGCAACCAGGAAGTGCACGTCCATTCATGGAGCCCAGACTCTGCAGTGACTAATGGGTTCTTTTTCTTCTTTGTCTGCGTTCAAATGTATTGGAATGATGGAAATTTCCACGGCCACCTCTCTGGACGCACCCTTGAACTGTGGATGGTGTTTCCAGAAGAAGGACGCCTTCCATTGTGCGGCGTCTCTTTGATTTCATTTCTTTACTTGCATCTACCACCTTATTTTTTTTTTTTTTAATAAGGAAACCACACAGCGCAATCTTGTCGAGTCTCAGCATGAAGGCGTCACCGCCTCCCAACAACATGCTTCACCTTTCTCATCCATTAAGGCATTAGTCGTTTATGATGTAATCGGATTCAGGTCTTCCGCTGGTTGATTTCTAAACGCCAAATTTGAACCCATGCACATCTCTGAACCTCGACACCAATGAGTTTTGGTTCACTTGACCTCTTTTGGACTCTTGACCCGGTGACGTCGCGGGCAGGGAAGCTGGTTTCGATTGGCACCGGAACAACAGCTTGGCTCAGGCTCTCGTGTTTTTTTTTATCCTCATTATAAAAGCTGGCGACTTCTTAAGAAAACTTCTGTTATTTATAGCTGTAGGAGGAACTACGACATGAATAGCTTTGGCTGCTGCCAAAACACGCAAACTGGCATTTGTCATTCAAACAAACAAAATAATAGCCTTAGGAGGTTATGAAACTTTTGCATCCTTGTTACTGGGGTCAGGTAAATATTTTTATTTCGGCAACCAGGGTGAGAAAACCGGTCCAGTGAGCGCGTTCCCATCACTTTTTTATTAAGAATAAGAATAAGAATAAGAATAAGAACAACTTTATTTATCTCGAAAAAAAATTGTTGTGCTAGAGTTACAAGAAAAACATAACAATAATAAATAATAGTAGAAAATTGTAAAAAAAAAAAGAAAGGGGGGGGTGGGAATAAAAATACAAATAAACTATAACGTGTCCAAGTAACAAGTCAAGACTATAAAGTGTCTTAAGATCTTTAGTGAAAGATAAGGAGTTCACAAGAGTATGAAAAAATATTGCACATGCAGCTGTTATGAAATGAAATATTGCACAGTTATGAACATATATACAGATAAATTATTACAATTTACAGTAAGTGGGTGAGATTTTTTTTTTCAAAGGTTTAAGATTTTGAGATTCCCTGCGGCTGAAAGGATAGGAATTAAAAAGTCTGATATCCTCAGGTAGGAAAGACCTCCTGTGGCGTTTTATTGATGTCTAACGTATTTTCAGAATTGTAGAACAGTATATATTCATTCATTTGTTATCAAATGAGAATCCATCAGAATCCTAAACAGCTCATTCTTCTTTTCACCTGCACTTTGTGAGTTGCAAACTGAGCTGCACTCGACATTTTACTTGCCAGCACCGTTCATATTTAGAACAATGTTTACAATACCTATTTATTGCCAATACAAATCCAAATGCACTGTGGACAGCAAAGTAAGAATTTCATTGTACAGGGAAACACGTTTCCACACTGTACATATGATAATACACACTTTGAGGAGACTCCACCAGGGACCTTCTTGCTGAAACCACGATTATGTTTTCGTCCTGGCAACAATAAAAGTCCTGAATGGATGCTTTGAAAGCGGAAAGTACTTTCTCTGGCTCCCGAATGTGAATATTGTGTTTTTGCTGTTGGAGTTCACCTAACCCTGACCCTAACCCTGACCACCACCCCATACCGTCCACGGAGTCCTAACACTCCTTCTGTTTCCTCCCGCAGACACACTCTCAGTGCCTCGCTGGTCCCCACAGATTCCCCGAAGAGACCTGGGAAACTCGATCAAACACAGGTACGTTTTCTGGAAACGCGAGCCAGTTCCTTCGTCACATGAGGTCGCGCGTCAGAACAAATGCGACGCAGAATTGCGAAAAGACGAACCCACGATATTGCATGTTGACAAGATGCAGCGAACGTTGGTCTTTTTTTAAGACCACCGCGTTTTGTTCAAATCCGTCGCGGAGAAGAGTTACAGAGATCTGGATTCTCTCAGATTATGTTTTGCACCCGCTGTTAGCTAGTGAAGGCTGCAACTAGCGTCACCCGAGTAAATGGGGCTAAAAGTCGACAACCCGGACCCTGGAAATGGGTCGCTTTCGTGTCGGGGCCGAGTGAGATGTTCCCTCTCACAGGGAAGTGAAACGGACCCAAATCAGATGAGCAGAGGAGTATCTTCCCCCGGCATCTCTTAGCCCGGCCGTAAAAGGTTACTCGGATAAAAGCTGTTAGTCAGGATGACGGGAACATCATGAGATGCAAAAGGTCACACATGCTATTCTTCCTTTTTTTTTTTTTTTTTTTTTTGGGCAGGTTTTCCACCAAGTACTGGATGTCCCAGACCTGCATTGTATGTGGAAAGGGAATGTTGTTTGGACTCAAATGTAAAAACTGCAAGTAGGTATCAAGTCGTAAATACGGCAGTGATCATATTGGGGGCCTCGAGTTCGGTTTGAATTACGGAAGTCGCTTCCACCATTTAAAACACTGTATAGTTGTACGTTTATATCAAGAAGCCAAACGAAAGGGAAACACAAAACTAGTACAGGAAAATTAAAAAAAAAAAAAAAATCAAACATGAATTTGGAAAAACAAGCGTATAATGGTACTGTTTCTCATTTTTGGCCCATTTTAATAACGTCTAATTTCACCGTTAATCTAAAAGCTTCCCCTTTGCCGTTGGAAGAGTCCGGCTTACGTTTGACAGCCGTATTGGACGGTAAAAAGTAACAAAAAACAAAAAGCGAGACAGCGGTTGTAAACAAACGCTGCGCTATCTGTGGTATGCTTGAATTGTCATTTAATTTTACAATTATTTACGGGATTACCGCCGTAAATTCAGAACGCGGCAGGTCGAGGACCCCCCCCGAGGTACTGTTTCGGATACATTTCTCTGTTTGAAACGTTCAAGGTTGAAGTGCCACAACAAATGCACCAAAGAAGCCCCGCCTTGCCATTTACTCATCATCCAGCGAGGCGGCCGAGAATCGCTCAAAGGTAACGTTACGTTCCCTTTGTAAAGTCACGTAAGGTCGCGGTGTTGTACGTTTTTTTTTTTTTTTGGGCCGTGGCAAGAATGACATAATAGCACAGAATAAATTATTGACTCAGCCGAGTCAGTCGTGACATCTCAAGAGAGCAGAAATTATTCTTTTTTTTTTTTATCGCGCTTTTCTTGCGAGGTTCACCCTTGGACCGCTCGGCCATCAATCACCGGACAACCCTTTCACGCGTCATATAAAGACGTACAACCGTTCACTCCGTCGTTTCCCGGGAGCGGGATCGAATCCCCCCGGTAGCGAAAGCGCTTCCGGCGATTTTTTTTTTTTTTTTTCCCCCCGCAAATAGAAGGTTATCCGTTGATTAATTAAGCCACTTAGCGCGTGACGCAGTCGCATTTGTCAAATCTGTTTGTGCCGACAGACAGCGCTGGACGGGGGCGGGTCATTATCCGGGATGAAAATTGAGATTCTTTTGTCTTCTTTTTCCCCTTTCCACTTCACCTTTTCCTCCTCCTCCTCCCACATAAGACCACCAAGGAACGACTCAAGGTAAAGACAGATAATTAGACTTCTTTCGCTTTGTTTTAGCGAGCGAGAGTGACTGTTTATGGACGACGTAGCTTGGTTTTATTTTGCTTTTGTGCGTGTATAAGATAAGATAAGATAAACTTTTTTTCACAGCAGCGTAACAGTTACAGTATCAATAAATATGAATATAAATACAGACAATTAGAAGATAGCAATAGACATTTACAAATAAATAGATGGCGGAGAGAACAACAACAACGGAATGGAGAGAAGAAAAAAAACAGGACGGGTGAGAATAGACAAGCAAAACGACAACAACGAGGAAAGGAGCATAAACAGAGTGACGATAGAAATGACGAAAAGAAATAAAAATAAGCAGGATGCAAAGGGTTGAGACCAACAGGGATAAAAATAGACGACGGAGTTAGTGTGTGACACGTGTGAACGGGTGAGGTTGTGGTAGCACAGCCTCACTCTGTGTGTGTGTGTGTGTGTGTGATAACAAATGGATGTGCAGTCTTTTCATTTGTCATATTAAGCTTGATAAAGACTTTCTCCGCTACCTACCTGCAGTTTGATAAATAAGCTTTGCTAATTTCTCTTTTCCGACCCCTGACTTCCTGTCCGTAGCTCGTCTGGTACGAACCGAATCAGTGCCATGCGACATCAACAACCCGCTCAGGTACACAGACCTGCACATCAGTCAGACCCTCCCCAAAACCAACAAAATCAACAAGGTGAGCATGAAAAAAAGAAAAAAAATGCATCCCATAATATCACATCTACAAGGGTGAGGGGGGGGGAGTGAAACACGAGTCGGGATCGTGCTTTCCGGCGGTGTTGACGTTTGCTCAAACGGATCAGATATTATTATGTCGAGTCTCTTGAACCGAATCAGAGGTGAGAGGGCGCACACGTGTTTGTGTGTGTGTGTGTGTGTGTGTGTGTGTGTGTGTGAGGGTTGCTCAGAACTTTTATGAGTCGAAACAGGTTAAGAAACAATTTGATGATGATGACGAGACAAGACGTACGATAAGACGGAAGTTGAAAAGACTCGTATCCCGATCACCTTACCGGCATCGGGTTTTGCCGCCTTATGGCTTCCCGCCTGCCGTGATTCTCGGTGCCGAGAGCTTTTCAGACCTTCACATCTCCACCAACCAACGGCCCGGCACCTCGGAGCCCGGGCGCGATGGGAGTCGTGCTTCGAGACTCATCGGACCGGGCGGCGTTTGTCCGATCTTCTGTAGTCCAGTGTTGGGGTGGGCCCGTGCAAACTGTAGCCTCGGTGTCAGGAGTAGCAACGAATGAGGTCGTCTGCTGCGGGAACCAATCAGCTTCAAGGATAAATGTGCTTTGCGCTCAAAAGATGGTCTTCTGCTAATGGAGCCCTTCGGCTTCAAGGCTCCGACGTATTGTGCGCTCAAAGATTGTCTTCGGCAAGAGCCCATTAGCTTCAAGGTCGGACTCGTTGATCGCTCGGGGACGGCTTTTCGCACACCTTGGCTTGAACAAGTGGTTATTGGATTCTCGGCTCCTGATCATCTCCAACCTGTCTGGCCATTTTCCTCCAACCTTCAGCATCAAAAAGGCACAGTCGCCCAGAGAACCGTGGCTCGCTGGACTCTCTGCTCGGAAAATCCAAGTCGATCAGGAGTTTCTGGAATCCTCAGATTCCAGAATTCTCAGATTGTTGATCATCTCCCCCCCTCCAATGTCACACACACACTTGGAACTCCAGCAGGACATCTTGACCGCATCTACGCACCCAAATGCGCAGAAATGCTGCTACCGGTTTGGTCGATTAGCTATTTGCATTGGAGAGCAGTTGAACCGATGTGCCTCCTACAGAGGTCGCTGAGTGTGCAGAGATGAAATGAGACTTTAAAAACACCCACTGGTAAAATCAGCCCTCCTACACGTCACGTTTCATGTATTATTTCCAAAACGTCATCTTATTTGAGCTAGTCGAAACGGCTAACGCACGAAAACGTCCGTGCTCTTCGTTCGTCCGTGCCGACCATCTTTGCCGATCCCGACGATTGTTTCACTTCATTTCCCACGATTCAGTTCGGTCTCTTTCCCCAGCGAGTTATTTCTGGAAGGAAGACGATTATTATTCCGTTTCGACGCCGTTATTACCACAAAACCGACACGTCATGACAGAAATCGTGTCTCCAAGCCGAGTTTTGTTGACGGCGCCTTCAACCCAAAAAACAAAACAAAACTCTTGCCTTACATCTTGGCAGCGGCGGCGGCAGGGAGATTGATTCCGGGGTGTCCTAGTGAGACGTGATCGGTTTGATCGAAACAGCTGGAATTTCCGAGGGGGAAAGAAGAATCCGGAGTTTGAAGAACCTGGTCTGAACTTCAGCTCAACACAAAGAGAACCATAAGTTTCTTCCAAGAGGGGAGAAGTTAAGGGGTGGAACAGGAAAGGCTGCATATTCCTCATTTCGCTGTATCGCCGCCGTCGGTCGACCCGCCCGTCTCCGCGAGCACATTTTTGATATTATACCGAAATGTCCGAGAAGCCGAGCGCCGCCTCGGAAGGAGGAAATCAATTGGCAAACCTGCGGGAGGTTCTGAAAGGAGGCCGGCGAAGGAGATGAAAACGAACGTCGTCGTCCTGCTTGACGGAGGTTTATAAGGTCAACAGAGTTCCTATAAATGTGTTTATTTCCCATGCGTTCAACGGAACGAGATGTGACAAGTGCACCACCCTGACTCATGGATGTCACACGGACGGTCATTTAATTCCATGACCTTAAAAGGGAGATTCGCCCGTCAAATTTCTACCAAGCCGTGTCTTAGCATAAGCTGTCGCTCAAAAACGTGCTAAATGGCTAAAATATAATGAATTGGCTAAATTGGCGGACAGCGTCCGGGTAGCTGTGGCTCAGCTGGAGCCGGCGTCCCTCCGATCGGGAGGTTGCCGGTTCGATCCCGGGCTTCTCCTGCCAGAATGCCGAAATGTCCTCGGGCAAGACACCAAAATTGCAACCCCCGGTTGGTTCCTTGCATGGCGGCTGGTGTGCAAGCGCCAGCGGAGTCCATTTAAACATTTAAAACCTCAGCCTTGGATGTCCTGGGTAAAAACATGCTTATATACCGTAAATTCCAGACTATTCCAGAGAGAACCTTCAAATAATTTTTAAAAGAAAAAAAAAATTACACACGTTTTCTATAGGTGTCCACGTTGAAACATGACATATTAACGCAGCTTGTTAGGAGAGATTTTTTGAAAACTTTTAATTTAATATATATTAATAAATTTAATTTTTAAATTTAAATTTGAATGCAATATTTTAAATTTAATCTATATTTCATAAATGTAATATATTTGTACCCATCAATATATATTTAATTAAATTAAATTAAATTAGATTAATTAAATGACGGTAACATTTACAACTACCGGTTCATAACGCAAACACTTTTTTTAAGAACAGATGCCGAGCTTACTGATGTTTTCGACCTGAAAGCTGCATCAAGTGCATTTCTGCTCTTCTTTTTCACGATGCAATAAGCACAGAGATGGCTGATCTGAAGAATTATCGTAATTGTAAGTGGGTTTTGCGCAAAAAACGTTTCATTTGTCCACTGTGACGGCGGCGGCGGTAGGAAACTACCGTAATTACCCGATAAAAATCTATAAATTACCCGCATCGTTGTAAAAACCCGCAGTTCTCAAAGCGTGTGAAAAAAGGAGCGGCTTATATGGCAGAATTTACGATATATATGAAAAATATTGACATGAAACTACCGAAATTGAGAACGGTCCACGTTGCTATGACAATCCAGATATCGTAGGATGGCCTGCAGAGAAACATCCGTCACGTATGTTCCCTCTTCCAGGATCACATCCCGGTCCCGTACCAGCCCGACTCCAGCAGCAACCCGTCCTCCACCACCTCCTCCACCCCGTCGTCCCCGGCGCCGCCCCTTCCCAGCAGCGCCACGCCGCCCTCGCCGCTGCACCCCTCCCCGCAGTCGGCGCGGCAACAGAAGCAGTTCAACCTGACGGGTAAACCGAGCCGCGAGCGGAGTCCGTGTTTTTTTTTTTTTTTTTCTCCCCCGCGAGAAAGCAGCCGTCCCCTTTTCAAACAGCCGAGCCCTCGGCTATTGATCGGATTTCATTTTTATTTATCTTCCCGCCGGAGTCCTCCACTTTCTAATTCCTAGCTGTTGACTTTTTCCCTTTATTTGCCTTGCGAGAGCAGCCGCGGGGTCCTGTCAGTCTCAGAGCTGCACCTGAGCTGAAAGGCTTTCAATAAAGGAAGTGGAAAGTAATCACGGCGGCGTCGGACTGAAATGTTGGAAGAGTTGAAAAAGTGAGAGCATCCTTGTGAGTCAGCGTTAACTCTTCAGCCTCCGTCCGCCTCTCGGCAACTTTTCGACGGCTCCAAACCCGCGTTAACCTTTGCTAAGAAGCCTCCCTGTATGTCCAGCGAATGAACGGATCCTTTTTATATTTAATCATGTTACAAAGACAGACATACCAAAGATTTCTTCAGACTTCTTCCCAAATACTTCTTCAAATACGTTACTACCGTATTTTCCGGACTATACGTCGCTCCGGAGTACAAGTCGCACCAGCCAAACATGCATAATAAAGAACGAAAAAAATCCTATATAAGTCGCACTGGAGTATAAGTCGCATTTTTTGGGGGGGAAATTTATTTACCGTATTTTCCGGACTATACGTCGCTCCGGAGTACAAGTCGCACCAGCCATAAAATGCGTAATAAAGAAGGAAAAAACATATATAAGTCGCACTGGAGTATAAGTCGCATTTTCGGGGGGGCAAATTTATTAAATAAAATCCAACACCAGGAATAGACTTTTCTTCTTGAAAGGCAATTTAAAATGAAAATAGAATAGAGAACAACAGGCTGAACAAGTAAAGCCTATATGACGCATAAACAACGAACTGAGAACGTGCCTGCTAGGCTATGCTAATGTAACATATTACGGTAAGAGTCATTCAAATAACGATAGCATATAGCACATGCTACAACCAAACAATCTGTGTCACTCTTAATCACTAAATCCAACGAAATCTTCTTCTTCTGTGTCACTTCTGAACAACTCCGCCAACTCCGAACGTAGACAGTGCGCCGCTTCCTCTTCTACCGGTACGTCGCTTACGTCAGAGTCATTGTCACTTGCAGTTCCGATTATTCCAGCCTTTCTAGATCCCGACAGGACGGCGTCCTTGCTCTGACAGAGAGGCGATTGCGTTGCATGAAGCGGTAAAACCAGGAAGGTCCTCCCGCAAAGGCATTTATATTCATCTCCTTGGCAACTACCTGGGTGGGGAGACGCAACCGTCCTGTTGACAAGCCTCTCCTGGCAGCACATTGTTCAAGCACCAAGTGTGAACTCGTTCCTCTAGCCGCGGCCAGCTAGCTTTTAGCCCAAGATTAGCTTTTTTTAGTTTTCTGCATTTCAGTAAGAGTAACCTCCGCTTTTCGCCAGTCCCTTACAAGTTTCTCACTAACTTCAAACTTTCTTTCTGCGGCTGCATATTTCACTACTTCCGGCTTGTAACCTGCAAAATATGATTTTCTTTTCGGTGCCATTTTTGTTCAGCCCTTCTCAGTTGTTTTTATAAGTTAGCGGGAATGTCGAAATGATCAATTCTCATAGGTACAGAAGTCGCCGGTAGCTTCTTTTTTCACAACACACTTCTGCCATGACCCGCCCCCGCTGAATTTTGATTGGTTGGCGTGTGTGTGTGACGATCGCTGTTATATTAAAGACACACACGCAGACACAGACACACACACACACACACACACAGCAGAGCAAAAGAGCTCAATTATTTCACACATAAGTCTCTCCGGAGTATAAGTCGCACCCCCAGCAAACTATGAAAAAAACAGCGACTTATAGTCCGAAAAATACGGTAGTAAATACAATGGTGGGATCTTAGTCTCCTCAGAATCCATGAAAAGTCCAACAGCATCTTCTTCTTCTGTTAGGAACTCCAGTGAGAACAGTGAATCAGTTCATATCATCCATAACCTCAGGTCAAACTCTCCTTTTTGTTTCTTCCTTTGCAGCCTCCAGTTACTTCAAGTACAAACAGCAGTTCATATTTCCAGGTAAGTCGAAGCTTACATCGTGTACAAGTTACTATCTGATCGCTGGGGACAAACTCAGGATTCTGTCTTTTATTACACGTGGCTTAGTCCATTTTACTCCATTGCCTGCAAAAGAAGTCTCTGCTGGATTGGCCTCTGCAGCCTCAGTGTTCCTTTGGGTCCGAGGCCGTAGAGACGCTGCGACGTCACCATGTGACCCGCGGCCAATCGGAGCAAAGGAAGGTGTAACCGGAAAAACGCCCAAGTTGTGTTTTGGTTCATCTTTTCGGCGACGGCAGCATCAGCCATATTGGATTCACAGAACCGGCAGGGCGGTGAGGGTTGTTCCAAGCGTGCGCTCTCCGAGGCGCTTGTGATTGGCTCTTCATTTGCAAAGATGGAGGAAATGGAGCTCCTGAATAAGATTAAATCTGATGTGCATGTGCCTGGTTTGCCAGACTTCCATATTAACTTCCATCCATCCATCTATCTTCTGCCGCTTATCCTGCACTCAAGGTTGCTGGGCATATTAACTTCCACAGAAACAAATTAATGAAATAATAATAATACTTTTTTTTTTTCTAAGAGACGCTAATCACCGCCGGATCACGGGATCACGGAGGTAGCGTTTTACGTTCTGCAAAAACAGCACAGTTAAACTTCTCGGCTGGATGTAGAAGCAGCCAGAACTGGCTCAAAGGGAAATAAATGGCTGTTAGCTTTCCGGGGGCCGACGCTTCTGCGCTCGGTAATGGCGCTCATTGTAGGTCACACAAAAGGCTTCGAGTGCGTCTAATCTTGCGTCCTGCGGTAAAGCTTGTAATATCCTTCCAAGATATCAGGCAGTCCGCAGTGATCGCACACCGGCTCGGGGCGATTTGGATTATTCAACCGCTCCGCCGGCCCCGGCCGAGCCTGCGGGGGGAAAAAAAAAATCCATGCAAAGACCCGCGCCGGATGCTAAGGGAAAAACGATCGGGGATACAAAAGCAGGTCCCTCTTGCTGTGAGGCGAAGCTGTGGTGCCAGACATTAATGGACCAAGCTGCGATGGGAGGTGTTTTTTTTTTTTTTTTTGTCCCCCCCCCAAATAGTGTCAGAAATTGTCAAGAGCACGCCGGTACATGCAGTGAGGCTCGCGGCGAGTCCTCTGAGAGAGAAACAACGAAGCTGACCTCGCTCCAGACGAAAAACAAGGATTAAACCAGCACCCTGTGCTCTTGGCATAACGAAAACCATAAAATGCACAGACTCTGGGGGTTCCAATGAGATTCCGTCACTTTCTGCGTTGGTTAGCCGCGATTCAAATGCTTAAATAACTTCAAAATTGAAGTCATTTTAATCGTTTTGGCCGGTCTGTGTTTACAAGACATTTGTAATTGACGAAATTTTGAGAAGTCGATGGGAAATGAACACAAAGCGGTCAGAACATCCTCGCGGCTAATCGACAGGCTTAGCGGTGTAGCACGTTTTAGCTCGCGCCAACGATGGCATGGGTTGTACGGCCTGATCTTTAAAGCAATATGGTCAGAAGTCCAACAAGCTCTCCTTGTTCTCCTCAGAGGAAGGAGATAAGGGCAGAGGCAACGTTCTGCAGGGTCTTTGGAAAGAGAAAAATAAACAGAAAGGCGCTTGAACGTTGGCCCTTTTTTTCTATACTGTAGACTGACGTGTTTGTCCAACGCTCACTTAAATTCTCTCGGGAGGTCACGTTTATTGAAATTTCAAGGTGGGCATGACTCACGATGCGTACGACTCGGACTTTTACAATTTCGGCGGGCCTTGAATAGCATTTTAAAAAACGCTGTGACGTTTGTTGATAGACGACAGTGATGCAATCAGGTGTTCCATCAGTCGCATGTGGCGGCCAATGGAATCTTTCAAAATCATGAAACTAATTGGGCATTGAACAAATCAATGTAGGAAATTGAATGTTGTTCTTCGTTGTTTATTTTTTGGTTAACAAACCCAAGATCCCTTTTGACTGCGAGTCAGATTAAAAAAAGGATCCAAATTGATTTTGATTAAAGAGGCTATTTAGAAACCATCCTTCTCCTTACATCAAACGGATTTTGGAGTACTTGTTCTGAAGGTACCTCGATGGAGGCTTGGCTGTCAAAAGCTTAAATGTTTCCCCTTGCCTTTTAAATTTAAGTGAAACACAGTGTGTGAGAAACCAGACCGAAGAAATTAAAAAAATGAAGAAATATGGTTCTTTTCTAAAAAAACAAAACAGAAAACCCAGTAATTCACAGAAAACAGCCAAAAAACTGCAAATCAAAATTTTCAATATGACAAATGTATCACGATGCAAAATACGTTAGCTAGCATGTCGCTAACAGCGTCATTGAACCGGGGAAGGACTGTAAGAGTAAGAATAATAACTTTATTTATCCCGAAGTAAATTGTTGTGCCAGAGTTACAAGAAAAATAAAACAATTATAAATAATAGTAGAAAATTGTAAAAAAAAAAAAAAAAAATGGGGGAGAATAAGAAACACAAATAAACTATAAAGTGTCTTAAGTACCAAGTGAAAGATAAAGAGTGCACAAGAGAATGAAAATATCAAAAAGGATTTCAAGGGATGTATTATGCGGTTTCTTTTTGCTCTAAATCACCAGATGTTGCTCCAGAGGCTCCTCCGAGCAGAGCACCGCAAGTCATCCTGCACCCCGTCCTGTCGGAGCCAGGGTGAGTCATGCTACCATTCAATCTAAAAAAAAAAAAAAAAAACAGAAGAAGAAGAAGTTTCAACCTCCGCGGCTCCCGGTCAGAGGTCACGTCGGACTCACTGGAGCAAAGATATTTGGGCGGCAATCTCCGCGCGAGAGCCGCCACGACGCTCTAATCGGAGGACGACGTTAGCATGGCTTTCGTTTCACGCTACGCTTGGGATGCCAGCCGGATCTCCACTGGCTCTCTGAGGAAGTCAGCGGTTACGGGGGAAAACAACCGGAAGAGGACGGCGGGATGGCGGCGGGGGCGGGGGTGCCTTTCCACCCAGATGTTAATTAGATCAGGAGCTCCATCTATCAGGGGAAACCAGGCGGGAGCGTCTCCATCTATGGACAGATTGTCGATTGTGATGAAATCGGGGTCGCGTCCGAAAATTTCTAATGGATCGGTCGCCAGCGAATAACGCCGGGGTTAATTTTATTTTGTAAATATCAATATGAGGAGAAAAGAAAAAGGGTCGGACGGCAGACGGATTTGGAAATGACCCCCGGAGACATTTTTACTGGATTGAAAATCGGCGTTTGACGTATTCAGGGGTGTAATTGGATGCGGGGAAGTAAAACGGGTGCAGACGGACGACGGCCAGTTTGAATGGAAATAGAACTTGTATTTACTATAAACTATTTGCTGTCCGGTTGCTGGCTTGACTTTTCGGTTAATTTGGTTCCTGACCGAGCTCATAACTTACTTTATTAAGCGTATTTCTCATGAAATTTGGATAAAGACGCTGAAGGAGGTCGCTTAACTTATTGCTACACGCTAAATGCTACAATGTGTCGCCAAACGCTCACTTTGCTAAAGCTAAACTTCATTCGGCGACGGAGTGAACGACGCTCCTCTTTTTAAAAACGATCGAACTGCCCTCGAACGGCTGCGAGTGACATTTCCGACGCCTCGCCCGTTGACATTCCCGCCGTCTGCCGCACGAAATCCCCGTAAATGTCTCCACGCAGATGATGTGAGAAGGTGGAGGAGGTTCATCGGAGGCTCGACATCAGGGGTGTCCAAACTTTTTGCAAAGAGGGCCATAAAATGTGTGACATTTTTTGAACCATTAACATTAAATACAAATGAACTATATCATGAAATTTTTACTTTTCATGTCTTAACATGGAACACTTTTGGTAAAATTTTCGACCAAAACGACTCTGTTTTTCATATTTGAATACCACATAGAATGAAGAAAAAGCCTGCTTGAAAAAAAAAAAAAAATCTGAAAGATTAAACTGGTTGATTTGAAATATTACATATTATTCACACTGAAATGCTGACGGTGAACTTCTAAATTCAAAATGTGCGAACAGGAAAATAACTTGTATCATTCAGAAATACAAAACATTGAGGGCTTTGTTATCAAAAAGGAGACATTTCAATTTTTAGACTCAGATGAAAAATACAAAATAGAAAAAAACAGGGTGCCAAATTGGATTTTATTGTCGATTTTACGACGTAGGCTGCGGGCCGGTGTAAATTTGAACACGCGAGCCGGACTTTGGAAATGCCTGCCCTACATTGTCCAGACCTGTGAATGACTCTCAAATGAATATAAGGTATGTCAATGACAGGGTGAATAGCGGCGGCCGCCGCCACCGACCGTCGTTCGTTTTGAAAACTTCCGGGATCCGCCGTTATTTACTCAAGGTGGCTGGAATCGGCGGAGCCGGATAGAAATCAGGAGTCGGATCTGTATCTGACAGAAACGCAGGAAAAAGGTTCAGCTCCTTCTCCTCTGCTCGCTTTTTCACCTTCTTTCTCGCTTGCTGACGAAAGCGAATGCATCAGCTCGGTTATGAAACCCGTATTCTTCTCATTTAATTAATGATGTTGTCCCCACGTCTTTGTACGCCCTTGAAGTGGCAGCTGGTGGATTTCACCAGCCTTAATGGCTTCATCCCAGGGTTAATGAGAGCCTGTCTCAGACCCCGACGCCCGGCAGGATTCCCTCATTAGAGCGGAGATCGAACTGGTGTTACGGGCCCTCGGCGCCGCGGGAAACACATATTATTTTCTAAGCCGGCTTCACCTGTGGTCTCCGCCCGGGGTCGCTCGCTTTGCAAAGCACGATAAACAACAAAAAGACGGCGAAAGGTGACGCTCCGGGGCTGGCGAGCCAGAAGAGCGGAAGGCGGCGGGGAGGGCGGGCGCCGTGACGCGACAAAATAGGTAGCAGAAGAATTTAAAGGGACTCGTAAAGGTATCGTATTTCCTGGACTGGACTGAGCGCACCTAGATATAAGCCGCACCAGCTTAAAAATAACGAAATAAATCCATGTGTACATATTCACGCCGCACTTTTCTGTAAGTTGCAGGTGTCCACATTGTAACATGAGATATTTGCACCGAAACATTTTTTTTTACTTTTAATTAAATCCACTGGAAATGCTTTTTTTTTCCGGAACAGTGCCCGTGATTGATAATAAATAACACAAGAAAAACTCCATCAATCCATCCATTTTCTAGCCTTGCTTTATCCTCCAGCTTATTACTATCTTGGTCTTCCTCTTGCGCACTTGACGGTTACTATTATTATTATTATTGCACTTATTGTTATTGTTATTATTAAATTCATCTTCTCTGGTGTTGGAATTGAACGGCCACAGAAATTCACAGTTATTCCATTAGTCTCATATGAAGAGGCTAAATGTTTTGGTGGCGTGAAGCTTGCTAGCCCAACAAAAAATCCATAAATCAGCCGCATCATTGTTGAACCAATGAACCCACCAATCTCAGCATCCTTCTCTGTCCATGTCCAAACCATCTCAGTCGTATTTCTGCAGTACCATGGCGACGGACACCATGGCTGCCCCGCCTCTATTCTCTTATACATTTCATTGTTCAGTTAGCAGTTAAAAGGTATCCATGCTAATGTGCTTGTGACGTTGCCGGAACCCAAGGTCTGGGGTTCAACTGGGAAAGAAAAAAAAAAAGCAACAAAATGTCAAGTAAAAGTAGCAGGATGGTGGAGAAACTAGAAGTAGTCCTAGTAATTCTTTGCATTGGTGCAGAAACTGTCATTTTTCAGTTTTGTTTTTGTTAGCATGCTAACCCGTGTACGACTACTGAAGACTGACGATGGAACGGACGATTCAGTCGTTCCTCCTCCTTTTCCCCAAACGCTCCTTCATTTCATGTTAGCTCCTTTAGCTTTCAGCGACTCTGGGAAAGGACTTATGATCATGATGTTTGCAGATGACATTGTGATCTGTGGTGAGAGCAAGGAGCAGGTGGAGGAGGTGTGCTCCCAAAAAGGAGAAGGAAGTTTAGCCGCAACAAGACAGAAGGAGAGGGACTCGAGTGGACCGATGAGGATGCAGAAGTGGAGATACAGAAGGTGGAGGATTTCAAGGACTTTGGGTCAACAGTCCAGAGCAATGGAGAGTGTGGAAGAGAGGTGGAAAAGGGAGAGAAGTAGGTTAGATAGAGGCAGATAGGTGACCCCTCCAGGGAGCGTCCCAAAGGAAAGAAGAAGGAATGCCCTTCGCTGGTTTACGTAGTCGTTGCAAACCTAACCAGCTACTAAATGTGTCATAACAGAGGCCTCCCTGGTTTGTACGCCCTTGAAGTGGCAGCTGGTAGATTTCACCAGCCTTAATGGCTTCATCCCAGGCTTAATACGAGCCTGTCTCAGACCCCGACGCCCGGCAGGATTCCCTCATTAGAGCGGAGATCGAACTGGTGTTACGGGCCCTCGGCGCCGCGGGAAACACATATTATTTTCTAAGCCGGCTTCACCTGTGGTCTCCGCCCGGGGTCGCTCGCTTTGCAAAGCACGATAAACAACAAAACGCCAGTAGAGCGGGCGGCGGCGGCGGGGGAGAGCGGGCGCGGTGACGCGACAAAACGGGTTAGCACAGGAGTTGATACGGATTCGTCGAGGGTGAGGGAAAAAAAGGTACTCGTAAGATCATAATTAAAGCAGCAAGGTCAGCAGATGTCAGGAGTGGTTAGAAGAGCCCTTATTCATTTTCTTCTATTCCTCAGGGCTGCTCCCTTCAGGGGTCGCCTCAGCCAATCACCTGCCTCCATCTTACCCTCCCCTCTCGCACCGACTAGCTTCATATCCTCTCTCGCTACATGCGTGAACTTCCTCTCTGGTCTTCCTCCAGACTTCCCGCCTGTTAGCATCAACCGCAGCATCCTTTTCTGTCCACGTCCAAACCATCTCAGTCTGACCCCTCCAGACCTCAGACACCACGGCTGCTCTCGCCTCCATCTTCTACCTCGTTTTCAATTTTCTCCACCTGTTCCAAGAGCCCTCATCCATGTTATTGCCGGGTTAGCTGTCAAGCGATATCGGCGCTAATGTGCTTGCGATGTTGCCGTAGCCCGAAGTCCGGGGGTATGACTGGGAAAGAAATAAAAACAATGCGGAAACTAACGGATAGCAGAATGGTGGAAAAACAACAAGAAGTTGACTCGGAGCAGGGAAGCTAGTAGCTTTCCGTCGGCTTTTCCCTGTCACCATTCAGAAAGAAGGAATCCAGTGTTTCTGTTTGCATGCTAACATTTGTACAACTGCTGAAGACTGACAAAAAACAGATAATTGGGTTGTTCCTTGTTTTTCCCAAATGCTTCATCGCTACATGTTAGCTACTTTCCTCCCCTGGTTCACACACTTGTTGCAAACCTACCTGGCTACATGCTATGTGCTATATGTTAGCTACCTTCTTTCGCTGGTTCACGCACTTGTTGCAAACCTACCTAGCTACATGCTACGTGCTACATTTTAGCTACTTTATTCCGCTGGTTCACGCACTTGTTGCAAACCTGTCTAGCCACATGCTATGTGCTATATGTTAGCTACCTTCTTCCGCTGGTTCACGCACTTGTTGCAAACCTACGTAGCTACATGCTACGTGCTACATTTTAGCAACTTTATCCCACTGGTTCACGCACTTGTTGCAAACCTACCCAGCCACATGCTACGAGCTACATGTTAGCTACTTCCTCCCCCTGGTTCACACACTTGTTGCAAACCTACCCAGCCACATGCTACGAGCTACATGTTAGCTACTTCCTCCCCCTGGTTCACACACTTGTTGTAAATCTACCTAGCTACATGCTACATGCTACATGTTAGTTACTTTCTTCCGCTGGTTCACATACTTTTTTGTACCTACCTAGCTCCGTGCTACGTGCTACATGTTAGCTACTTTCTTCCGGTGGTTCACGCACTTGCTGCAAACCTACGTAGCTACATGCTACGTGCTACATTTTAGCAACTTTATCCCACTGGTTCACGCACTTGTTGCAAACCTACCCAGCCACATGCTACGAGCTACATGTTAGCTACTTCCTCCCCCTGGTTCACACACTTGTTGCAAACCTACCCAGCCACATGCTACGAGCTACATGTTAGCTACTTCCTCCCCCTGGTTCACACACTTGTTGTAAATCTACCTAGCTACATGCTACATGCTACATGTTAGTTACTTTCTTCCGCTGGTTCACATACTTTTTTGTACCTACCTAGCTCCGTGCTACGTGCTACATGTTAGCTACTTTCTTCCGGTGGTTCACGCACTTGTTGCAAACCTACCTAGCTACATGCTACGTGCCTCATGACAGAGGTCTCCCCAGTGCTGTGGGTCCAGATGGTTCGTCCCATTAATCCAAACCTTAACTTGAATTTATGAGAAATAATCCGATCCATGGTTTTGAATTATTTCATATAAATCCTTATTTTTTCTTGCCTTCTTAGCAATCCAATAGCAACTAATCCATTGACTGTCTGCGTGCTTCTTGTCTTCAGGAACGAGGGGAACCCTTTGCTTCAAATCGAAGTCGAACCCACATCAGATGTGAGTCTGTTTCATTTATTCATTTATTTATCATCCGCCGCACCGCCTTCGCCATTTTTTTTATGTTTTTTTTTTTTTTTTTTTTTCCCCTCTCGTTGTTTTTCTCATTTGGTGCAATTTAGCCCGGCTCTCCGGGCGGCCCCGCAGGTAAGTCAGGCGAGATGCGTCTCCGCTGATTGTCCCTCATTGTTCTTGTAACAAAGATATATTTGGAGAGAAATGTGGCAGAGATTGCTCTGAATAACGTTCCAGCAGGCGTCTTCTGAATAGATAATTTTCACTCCCGCCTCACATTACATTTCAAATCAAATCGGAATAAATCAAACCCCCCCGCCACACCCCCGTCGGGGCTATTTACTTTTTTTCACAGCACCTCATTTTTTATCTGTAATGACTTTAACATTTCTTTAACTGCCCGGGACCCTCCTCCCTCCAGCTCTCCTTCCAGTCACTCTTTCCTGTTTTAACCCAATAACATGGCGCATGGGGATTGGATTAAAAAAAAAACAAAACAAAAAAACTACGAGCCTCTTAATTCAGCAGCAGCTGCAATAGTTTTTGCTTTTCAACGGTGATCCTCTTTCGGAGGAAGGTCGCACCAGATCTGGTCCGTCAGAGTCCGATGACGACTGGGACGTTTGTTTTTTCCGACGCTTTTGATTGTTTGAGAGCCGGCGTCTTATCTCAAGGAAGTCATCTCGCCCGAGATACCTTGACACAAGCTTGTCCAGCGGAGAAATAAAGTTAAATGATTAAACCTCTCCGCAAAGCTAGCATGCTAATGGTAATAAATGTGCGCCGTTCTAATAAACCGGGGGGAAATCCCAGTTTGAGTATGAAATGCTTTGTTCCGCATTGTTCTGCCCTTTGTTCTTCAATATTTTTTAATGACGACGGTTCGTGACCTGTGGAGATTATCCGTAATCCCCACCTCTTAGCAACTGACTGTGACGCGTCCAGGACAAGGATCAGCACCTCCAAATCCAAGACCGTGGAAAGAGGTGGAGTTCCCCCCTCCGGGTTTGGGATGAGGTCAGACACCAAGGAGTGGAGTTCAAGTATCACAGGGGGGGAAGGATGGAGTAGAAGATCAGCAGATGCAGCTGCGGGTAGTGACCAAAAGAATGGGTGGATCGAGTTGTCCCTTGGAGATGGTGTAAGAGGCTCGGCCATCTGGGAAGTGCTCAGAGTGGAGTCACCGCTCCTTCGCATCGAGAGGAGCGAGACGAGACTCGGGCAACTGGTCAGGAAGCCTCCCTTGTGGACGTCCAACCGGGAGGAGGCCCGAGGAAGATCCAGGATAAGATGGACCCCGTCTCGACCGGCCCGGGAACACCTTAGGATTCCCCCTTGGAAGAGCAGAGATGGAAGTCTTGGCCTCTTTGCTCCGGTCGCCGCCCCGACCCTCCCGATGAGCTGTAGACCACGGACGGTTCGTTACCCGGAACAATCTGGCAAGGAGCCCCGGTGACCGATGAGCCAGTAACCCATCATCGCAGAAATATGTTGACGAGGGGATAAAATAATCAAAATCCCGTTTATGTGGTGGCAATATACTGCGACACGGAACATACGCTGTTGGTATCATTTTCATTTCGAGATTTTTTATTTGCCAATATTTTATATTGAGAGCGGGTGGTGTTGAAGTTAACCTTCGAGCGGGCCGGCAACCGGTCGGTCATTAAAGTTACCTAACATTTTCAAGCAGGGGAATTCCTATTCGGCACCTAATTGGCATTTCAAAGTCCCGTTCCAAAGATATCTTTTGAGTCATGGAACCTTCGGTATCTTCTGAAGATATCTTACCCCCCGCGTTCTGTTTCTCTTCCTTCACCTGCAGAACGAGGAAGGCAACGACGAAGAGTCCGGCGACGAGTTCGAGGAGATGAACCTGTCGCTTCTGTCGGCTCGCAACTTCCCCCGCAAGGCCAGCCAGACCAGCATCTTCCTGCAGGAGTGGGACATCCCGTTCGAGCAGCTGGAGATCGGGGAGATGATCGGGAAAGGCCGCTTCGGCAAGGTGTTCCACGGGCGCTGGCACGGCGAGGTGGCCATCCGTCTGATCGACATCGAGCGCGACAACGAGGACCAGCTCAAGGCCTTCAAGCGGGAGGTGATGGCCTACCGCAACACGCGCCACGAGAACGTGGTGCTGTTCATGGGGGCCTGCATGAGCCCACCGCACCTGGCGATCATAACAAGGTGAGGCTGAGGACGACAAACGAGTGTCCGAACCGTCTCGCAAGCGCCAATCGAGGTGCTTCTGTAGTTCAAAACCTTCGTATTTCTTCGATCCAATCCTACATTTCCAAGGAAAAATCAAAAATGTGTCACTGGTTAGCCTTCACAGCTAGAAGGTCCACGCCCACAGTCCAGAAACATGCAGGAGGTCCATTGGAGATGAGATGAGATGAGAACAACTTTATTTATCACGAAGGAAATTGTTGTGCCAGAGTTTCAAGCAAAAACATAACAGTAATAGATAATAGTAGGAAGGAGGGAGAATAAGAAATACAACAAAATATAAATTGTCAAGGGTCTTAAGTACAAAGATTTGAAGATTCCCTGCGGCTGAGGGAAGAGGAATTAAAAAGTCCGATAGCCTCAGGTAGGAAATACCTCCCGTGGCGTTCAGTGGAGCTCCTTGGTGGTATCAGTCTACAACTGAAAGAACATGCAGGGGGTGATGGACGTTGTCCATGATGCTGAGGAGCTTCCTCACCATCCTTCTCTCTGACACCTGCACAACAGACTCCAACTCCACTCCCAAGACCGACCCAGCTCTCCTGGTGAGCTTGTTGAGTCTGTTAGCGTCAGCTGTCTTGAGCCTCCTGCCCCAGCACACAACAGCGTAGAAGATGACGCTGGACACCACCGAGTGGTAAAACATCTGCAGCGTGGTCCTGCAGACGTTGAAAGATCTGAGCCTCCTGAGGAAGAACAGGCGGCTCTGACCCTTCTTGAAGATGGCATCGCTGTTCAAGGTCCAGTCGAGTTTATTGTCCAAGTGGACACCCAGGTATTTGTAGGTGTCCACAATGTCCACTTCTGTACCCCTGATGGTGACCGGGTTCAGGTGGGTCCCTAACTGACCCTAAACTGCTCAAATATGTGAATGAGGTGAAGCGTGACTAGCTAGTTAGCATTGATTTTTATTCTTGCGTTGACGCTGCCGTGGGAACGCAGAACTCAAGCGTCCCCCTGGACAAGGGTACTTCCTTGAACCCGAGCTAGACAACTTTTTTTTTTTTTTTTCGGGAACGTGGCCGTGAATCGGCGCCCAGCAGTTTTACGAATGCTCTTTATCATCTGAATCCGCGGGGCTACTTTTTTGGATCCGCATCTCCCCAGACCCCCACCAACTCTGCCGCCATTTGTTATCAAGCGGCTGATTAAAATGTGCGACCGCTGCGGGCCGAACGGTCGAGCCCCCGACGACCCGCCGCTCCGAAGTGACCGCGGCGCACGACGTGCGGGGTTTGGATGTCCAACCGCCCGCTGAAGCCCCTGAAGTCTGAGATGTTTTGTTGCGCCGTCACAGCCGGCATTTAATCATCTTCACGGATTAGTGTCGCCGAAAGGAACGCTGTTGTTTTTCCCAAATCCTAATAATTAATTGGCACGGCGGTTGATGTTCAAATGGCGATCTGTTTGGGTATTTGCGGCGCCTCCGCTAAAGAAACAAAATCGTTTTGGTTCCCGTTTCTATTCCCTTTGTACTGAGAAAAGAGCAGCGTGAGCGGGGGTTCTTTCATACGCCGAATATAGAAAATAGTAATAACAAAAGAAGACAGACCTTCGTTCTTGAGCTAAATTCACGGCTTCAGGACACAAACTGGATGTAAATCGTTGATTTAGCTCCCATTTAACGCTTTTGATTGAGATGTGTGATTACCGGCCGACGCCAGCTTTTGGCAGAGACTTCTAAGGAATCCTACGGCACACATGGAGGGAAAAAAACTTGATATATCGGTCACGTGTGGCAACCATGTCCACATGAAGAAAACCCGACTGCAATTTATTTGTTTGTGAGGAAGCCGTGCTTTTGGTAGAGGCATAATTAGGGATTATTTAGCTGTTTCTCCGTCCCAGGCGCCCGAAAGATGAATACACTGTTCAAAAAAAAATAAAGGGAACACTAAAATAACACATCCGAGATCTGAGTGAGTGAAATATTGTTATTAAATACTTTGTTCTTTACATAGTTAAAAGTGCTGACACAAAAATTATCAATGGAAAATATCAAATTGTAAATGACTGCATTGGATTGAAAATGAAGACCTCTAAAAATTGTCCAGGTATTTTGAATAAAAGTAAAAAAAAATGATAAAACTGCTGAAAAATAGACCAAAATTACATGTGTACCTATATATATAAAAATTTGATTTAAAAAAAAAAAGAAAAAATCATTCATTCATCAACACATATACTCTGCCCAAAAAAATTAAAGGAACACTAAAATAACATGAATGAAATTCACACAAAAATTTTCAATGGAAATCAGATGTATTAACCCATGGAGGTCTGGATTTGGAATGAGCCTCAAAATGAAAGCGGAAAAACACACTTATGTAACGTCCTTAAAACAAATCAAAATAAATCGGTGTTGCTTCCTAAGTGGACAGCGTGATTAACTTGGACTTACATGGAGTTGTTTAAGTGTTCCCTTTATTTTTTATATCCGTTTGCATTAAACGAAAACACGGCTGCCGACCGATGAGCAGGCTTTATCATGGCGATGTCACGCGGACGCCGTGTTTGCGGCGAGAGAGCGAGAGATCGAAAAAAAAAATGCATCTGCCGTGTCGTCGCCGCGATGAATATGTATGAGGCGTCAGCTCCGGGGTCCTCTGTCGGTCGCCTGCCGTGGCGCCGCTGAGGCCGGGGGGGGGATTCGGGGTACGAGGCAGGGGGGCGGTTGTAGAGCTGTCAATTAGTCGACGATTGCTACGGCGCCACCGCCCACGCCGAGCGTAGCGTAAACACCTCCACTCGATCGGACGGAGAACGCGGGCGGATAATAGATTCAATCGGGTGACACGCCACGCCGATATAGTGAAGCACTGGAAGTTTATTTTTGCATTTGTCTACTTCCTGGTTTCTTCTCGCTAGCTCCGCTTTGCTAACCCGTTAGCATGGCGTCAGTTGTTGACATTGATTCATAAAGCTTCCCTCCTCCGTGTCCTCCCCGACGCACGATCCTGACCTCAACTAAAAATAAAGGAATGAAATTTAAACCGAATTAATGAGAGGGGGCTCGAAGTGAGCCGATTGGACGATGAGGCGACGGGCACGTCCTGGCCGACGAGGCCCCGAAACGCCGGCAGGTGAAACATCCGAGGGCAGGGAAGGCAGTCGCTATGAAGACGGGCGAAACCGAAACAGGGAACGCAGCGACAGATGCTATTAATCATCCTCTTGATCCGACAAAACCGCAGTGAAGTAATGATATAACCCCAGGCAGGCAAGTGGTAAAAGAAAATAAAGTTGTTATAATGAATTATTGAAACAAAAAAAAAAAAATGCAGGTCCTTTGTTTTTACAAGCTTGTCTGTTCTGGTTTGGGATCCAGTGGCATGTGTCTGGCGGCTGATGCCAAAGGAAACATTTACTGGTATTTGAGATGCGGAATTTACACAACCTTTTACCCGTTGGCGTCACCCGTGGCGGTTTTTCCTGCCTGGCTTTTACCTTCTGAATTCCTCCCGCAGTTTGTGCAAAGGCAGGACGCTGTATTCCGTGGTGAGAGACGCCAAGGTCGTGCTGGACGTTAACAAGACTCGACAGATTGCGCAAGAGATGGTCAAGGTAAAACAACTCAACGCTGATTTTTTTGTTTATTTTTTGGTTGTTTTGGTTTTGGTGTTTTGGTGTTTGGTGGTACCATGGCGTGTGCCTCTCCGTCCTCAGGGGATGGGTTATCTCCACGCCAAGGGGATCCTGCACAAGGACATGAAGTCCAAGAACGTGTTTTACGACAACGGCAAAGTGGTCATCACGGACTTCGGACTCTTCACCATATCTGGAGTTCTGCAGGCCGGCAGGTGATGGCGTTCGCCGGCGTTACCGTGGAATCCACTAGAATTACGATAAAGAATTTAGATTTCTCTTCTTTGCAGCTGTTTTGTAAATGTCGCGTCCTTGTTGTAGATCGGGCGAACTCCACGGGGTGTGTCGGCTTCAGCTGAGGTCGCACTGTCACCGTGGTTACCGCAGTTGACGAGTCGACTCAAACAGTTTCAGCAAATTTCTTAATGAGGACTGAAAGTGAAAGTGTGAGAGCGAGCGTTTGGAGCGTTAACAAAATGGACGACGGATGGCTCGCGCAAAATGATTTAGCGGGCTAATTACTGTCGTTTTAGCCCGATGAAGCTATTTCCTGTGTTCCGCCTCCTCTTCGCTATTGGCTGCAGTCAGGTCTGTGATCAGCGTCGGGGTCGGCCCCCTAAAACCTTAAACGTTGTCTGAGATCTAGCAGGTTTCGTTGCCGGCTAGCCACGCTTTCACCCAACTAGCGACGGCCCCTAGCTAGCGACGACCGAAGCCCGTGCTGTATCCTGGGTAAAATCGGGCAGGAAATCCTGTAGCGCATCAACTTCAGGGTTAAAAACGCAGCACCTCCGTCTCCTCTGGGACTTTAAATACGACACGAGGCAGAAAAAGAATCCTCGTGTCACCTTTTGTTTACCTTCCAGTTGAGATGCGGTCCTGTCTTCTGCACCTCTTCGCTGGCTTCTTTCCTCCTTGTCACTTTTTAAGACAACGAAAAGGAAATGCATGGTGACGCCCGATGTCAGGGAAGTGTACCGCGGGTACAGAGACCATTCTGATGCAGAAAAGTGTCAGGTTTTTACACAACCTGCTATTTTCATTTCCTCTAAAATAAATGCGTCACATCGAGAATTAGCACTGGCTTTGCTAAGTGTTAATTTCCTGGTTGTCCACCAATCTAGCCTGCAAGAAAAATGTTTTGGCTCTATTTATTTCAAGGCTGGAGTAGTAAACTTTCTCCTCTGACAATGCGCTTTCACACCTTGTGTATTACACCCACACAAGGATTGTGGAGGAGCTACCATGCAAAGCGTTCAGGCGCTAATCAGGCCGTCAGGAGATAGCAAAACCATTGCAAGGTTGTCTTGTCCAAGGACACGAGGAGCCGGGTTACGAACCGCAAACCTTGTGATTGGAGCGACATCCCTTCACCAATTGAGGAACCACTCGAGGAACAACTATAGGCTAAACCAGGGGTCGGCAACCCGTAACACCCAAAGAGCCATTTGGACTCGGTTTCCTCGAAAAAGAAAACACTGGGAGCCGCAATTACTTTTTGACGTCTAAAATAAAGGTACCACTGTATATATTGCTTTTTATTACCTTTACACTTTGTATGAACAAGTGTTAAGTGTGTTGCTTCTGAAATTCAGAAAGTATTACGGAGAAAATTAAATTTTATTTATGTAATGAACTCATTTTGAGCTTTTGGCTTTCAGAGCCTTGACCTGAATTTTAAAAATAAATCGGGAAAAAAATCACTGTGTCAGTAAACAATAAAAAAATAAATATTTGCAAAATATCTTCATAAATATTTATTTTACCTGGTTTATGGGACATCTGCAAATCGGGACATTACCGGCTGGCGGGTGTACCGGCTTCCGCGAGTGTGACGTTATTTTTGAGCGGCGAAAAATAATAAATATAATTTTATTTTATATTTCAAGATCACAATAATCTTCCAACTTAGAACTAAAAGTTAAAAAAACGAATTAACACAAATGAAATACACTTCAATTAAATATTTATAATTTATTTTCCCAAGCCACTCGGAGCCGCAGTGTAAAGATGAAAGAGTCGCCGACCCCTGGGCTCGGCGAGCACTCGGGAAGAATCGGGAATTTGAGGGCAAAAAACAACCAAAATCGTCATGCCAACCAATCCGAGGTCTCCGGGTGAACTCTCCATGAGGCACATCTCTATTTAATGGTCTGTCGTATGTCCGGTTTCCCCCAAAGAACAAGGACAAGAGCTAAAACTAAAGACAGCGCGTGAGTTATCCAGGCTAATGAGACAACCGGCGCTGGATTTTTTATTTCTGTTTTGTCCACAACACTCAAGGTTACTGGGATTGACTTGTAAGCTAAAGTTTTAGATTTTAAAAACAGTTCATGTGGAGGTTCTGACGACAACATGATGAAAGAGAGCGAGAGAATGAAGCTAGCTAGGTGATTCCGGTTTTAATGCCCGAAAAGGCCAAACACAGACGGGTAAACTGCGAAGGATACAAAGTCAAATAATGAGATATTGATAAGGAATGTCAGGGATGGATGTTTTTGTATCCTGTCCCATTCTACCTCGCCACCATGTGTGTGTGGATGCTGCGTTTTCGTTGACGAAGCAATAGGAGGAGATATTTCAGCTTAAATCAGCATTTAATTCAGCAGTCAAAATAAAGTGTACAGAGCTCTGGGTCTGATCTTCTATTCCCTGAGTTCACAGAGTCTGACTCTCTCCGTTTCCCTGACCCAGTGTTTTTAGAATATCAAAAATGAAATGTGCAGTTGAAGGTGTCTTCTTCTGTTACCGTCTTCTCTAGCTTCCGCTGACGTTATCTGACTCCTGACGTCTTTTCGGTTCCTCGGAGCAATCTGCGACGTAAAAGTCGCCGTGTTCACGACGCGAACCTCCTCTATCTAAAGAACTCTCAGTACCTACTTGTTTTTGTTTATCATCTATGGAGTTGTTTCTCTACAATCATGTCCTTTACTCGAGGCCCTCTATTGCGGTCGAGTATGACATTTTCTGACGCGCAATGCACGCTCTTTTATCTTTACTTCTCCAATCCTGAGCTGCCCTTGTACATAATGTTGTTTTGGTCGAGGACACATCGCTATGCTGACGCACTCCTGCTCTTCGTGACATCGCAATGTTGTCAATAATGCTTTTTTTTCCTGAGTTGGCTGAATGAATATTATTGTAACAATTTTTATTATTGACCAATCACACATTGATGATGAGCATGAATGTACAACGTCCAGCGGGGGGGGAACTACAAGGGACATCGTTGGGGTCGCCTGTGGGTCCTCCAATCAAAAGGCCGGATGCTCTCGGAGGGCTTTTTCACAACTTCAGGCAAAATACGGCATTGACTCTAAGGATTTATTTAGATTTTTTCAAATTCGACATTATTTGATGACACACAAAGAATGGGACAATCTTAAAGAAGCTTCATCTAATTTTGAACAATATTGGATTGAGATAGTTGAGAACAAAATGAACATTAAAAATACAATATCAGATATATATGGCAGGATACGTATGGACTCTTTAGTGGACACACTGGATGTGAAAGCTAAGTGGGAACTGGAATCTAATGCCGTGATTGCTGATGGAGAATGGGAGAGTTCTTGGTTGCCCGGGCAAAAATGTTTAAGCGGCCCAACTTGGAAGGAGTTCAGCTGGAAGTTAAGAATAAGGTATTTTAAAACTCCCTTGATAATAGCTTCTTATGAAAATGACTGTTCTCCCCTGTGTTGGAGGGGCTGTGGCATAACGGGGGACTTTTCCCACATTTTTTGGGACTGCCCTAAACTGATGAAATTCTGGGAAGAGGCAAAAAAACAAATAAGTGAGTTTTTAAAATCAAACAGACCAATTGATCCACAGCAAGTTATTATGGGTACAGCATCAACAAGCGATTTAAGGAAAAACCAGGGGTTTTCGCTTAGAGTTCTTCTGTTAATTGCACATAAAATGATCACAGTAAACTGGCTCAAACCCCACCCACCTACTGGACCAGTGGCGTCGGAGGCTTAAGGATGTAAACTGCATGGAACGCATGACAGCAAACTTACGACTTCAGACAGACTTATATCTTGACAAATGGGCATCCATCAAAAAATATTTGGAGAGTTGAAGATATTATCTCTATTTGACTGAGCTAGATGTTTTTTTTTTTTTTTTTTGTTTTTTTTAATTTTTCGCTTGCTAGTGAGGAAATAAGTGACCTATAAAGAATATTGTATAATGTGTATCTTGTTATGAGGTTTTGTAAGAATGTGTGTGACTCTGTCAAGGAACCTGTTCTAATAAATGTTCAAAAGGCCGGATGCTAAAATGTCCTCAGGCACGACGCTGAACCCCAAGTTGCTACCGACGGCCTGGTTGGCGCTTTGCAAAGCAGCTCTGCCGCCACCCGTGTGTGAATGGATGAATGCAATCCAGTGTAAAAGACCGAAATAAGCGGAGGCCAATTCACCGTGTCGAAAAGTTTGACACGCGCAAGACGGTCAAACCCGCCAAACTCTCCGAGGAATTCTATGGGAGCTCAAGGAAAGAAAGGAAAGAGGTTCCAGCTCCTTGACAAAAAATGGCAGTTTCGTTGAAATGGTGCATACTTTCCAAAACAGCGCAAGTGGTTGTAAAAGATTTGATGATGTGACGTGTAGAATTGCCACAGTATTTGGAAATAGTGATTATGACCTTTCCATTACATTATATCTTCCGCCGTCTCAAAATACGTAACTGTGCCGTGACCCCATGGGGTTTGAAAGGTTACATCCTGATTTAGCTGACCCTCCCTTGACACGCTTGAAAAGACCAGGTCCAGAGATGCTGTAGATAATTTAAGCGCGGTGATGTAGTTCCTGAAAGCTAAAAGCGGCTGGCACATCATTTGCGCGTCAACCGCAAGCATCAGACCAGAGTTCACCAGATGATGATGACCAGATGACAGTTCCAAAATAAAAAATATGCATGAGAACCGGGGAATCGAAAGGAGGAACTGCCTGGGTGAATCAGAAAAAGTACATGTTAGAGGTGAAGAAATCAGAAACGTCACCCAGTGAAATCCAGGTTGCTGCACAGCGTTGTTTAAATATGTTGCAAATACTGTTGATCCCCAAAGATACTGCGAGACAGTATTACGTAACCGCGTACACTAGAGCATTTTCTAACCGCGTCTGACTGGCCCTGATGAAGAGCACAAGCCGGACCTGGGATGGAGGACCTGCAGGTCACTCGCAGCAGTGACGCAAATCTGAAAACTCTGGCCCAGAAGAGACTGTGGTTAAAGTGACAGACGAGGAACTGCAAACTACTCCTTTTGTATTCTTTTGTCTTTTTTTTTCTCTGAAAAACCGACCTGCTCATTTTTTGGAAATAACGCCGACATAACGGCGGGTCAAGTCAGATCATATTCGTACAATTTATTTATTTTATGGACCAAGTCACTAAAGTTCACAAACAGACAGGGGAGCTGCAGGAGATACAGGAGATCTTTCGTGCGACATGAAATAACCCTGTAAAATAACACACTTTGAACTGCACTATTTTCTGCACTTTGCAGAAAATATGTGTGCACAGATGCTTTGAGATAATACTTTTTTATACCTTAAGATTTTATTTCATTCATTTAATTTTATTTTATTTTATTTTATTTTATTGTATTTTATTTTATTTTATTTTATTTTATTTTATTTTATTTTATTTTTTTTCTTATTTTATTTATTGCTTTTCTTCTCATGTCATTGTCTGTTTTTAGTATGTTAAATGAAAATAATTTGTCAAAAAGTTAGACATCCGCTGCCCAATTCGGGATGGGTGTTGGATCAAAAGAATTCGACTTAGTAGAGTTTGAAAAAAATAAACAAAAATATACTCAAAAAAGAAAAGATGATTTATTTTACCTTTAACACAAAATACTTATTCTCGAATCCATGATATTCAAGCAAAAAATAGGCTCTTCCTCAGATGCAGAAATATGTGTTAACAAATATGTTATTGTGGCGCTATTTTTAAAAGAAGTAAATGATTTTTTTTTTTTTTCATGTGATTGGAAAATTCTCTTCATAAATCTAAATGTGGTTCACTGATGGCATGGCTGGGTTTGCGATTTCTAGTTAATTGTGACGCCGTTGGATGTTGTTCTTTGGGCAGCCGGCGCGAGGACAAACTGAGGATCCCCAACGGCTGGTTGTGTCACCTGGCGCCGGAAATCATCCAGCAGCTCTCGCCGGAAACGGAGGAGGACAAGCTCCCCTTCTCCAAACAGTCGGACGTCTTTGCTTTCGGGTGAGTGACCTCCGACCCTCCCCCACCCCGACCTTTGACCTCGCCAACGGACACCTCTCAGCAATCAGTCTTATTATTTCTTTATTTTCTAATCGGTCTCAAGAAGGAGACGGCCTCTCCACAAATTATTATCAGCAGCAAAGTAATCATTTATACTGAATTTTGCGACTGGCATAATTGATGTACTGGCATATTTACTTGTTCTCTTTTTTACTTCTTTACTGGCATACTTTATACTTATATATACTTCTTATATATTGTCACATTTTGTTTAGGTAAACTTGTTAATACAAGCCCTACCTTTTTATATACACTGCTAGCAGAGTTTATTGTTAATTTTTATTGATTTCCTCTAATTATTTATTATTGTTATGTTTTACTTGAAACTCTGGCACAACAATTTCCTTATAAAGGGATAAATAAAGTTATTCTTATTCTTATTCCTATTGTTTATTCTTAGTTCTTCTATTTTTTTATAATTTTTCATGCACTGTCCACTTTCTGCAGTGTGTGGTTGAAAACACCCCACTGTGGAACGATTATAGGAATATTCTATTCTATAATATCATATCGGTTTATCATATTGACAGATAGGATATAAAATGAACAAAGACTGTGTGCAATATATTCACTCAAAACAAAAATATAAAATGAAAAATGTGAGGAGAAACACGATAAATTAAATAAAATGCAGTGTACAGGGTCACAGAATGATTGTGCAGTGAACATGATGCAGGTAGTAAAAAAAAAAAAAAGAAAAGGTAATAGGTTTGATGTCTGGAGGATGTATACAAATAAAAATAAATAGATATTATTTCACAGATGAGAGTAGCAGTTGATGTGATAAAATTAAAAAAAAAAAAAATGACGCCTGTAAGCACCATCGACACCATTCTAACATGGTTGTGTATTTGTGATGCAGACCTGTGGCTATGCAGCATGGACGGAGTTGTCAGTTTCTGAATAAGTTGCTCAAATCCCCCACAATGTCATGCAGAGGGTGGGAGGGAGTGACCATGACGGACATCCTCCTCTAACCTACCGCCTCAACGAAGCCCACAAGGCGATCCGGGACCGAGATGACCCGCCTGACAAGCTCTTTCAGTCTTTTCCCGTCCCTCTGGGAGCTTCCACAGCCCCAGCAGACCTCTGCACAGAGTGGCACAGAAGCCGCCGCAGTATCTTAAAAAGTGCTTAACAGTGTCCGGCTCGCCGCCGAGGGAGGTGGAAAGGACTTGGCCCTTGTTTTATACAGGACAGCTGTGTTGTTGGACCGTCAAACCTGTTGAAAAACAGGTTCAGTTCGTCCACCCATTCCCGGTGTCCGAGTTCCGTCCCCCTTCAGCTGCCTTTCCTGTGACCGGAGGTCTTCTTCACACCTCGCCGGCATTGTTCCCTTTCAAGCTGCCCCTACCAGTTTCCTCCTCTTCTTCTTTCTGAGCAGCGTTTTAGTTCTGGGGTCACCCAAAATTTGCCGTTTTGGAAACACCGCACCTCCTTGGTAGGTTCAGTGCTGTCCACACAGAAGTTGTGATTCATGTGGTCGGACTGGCGGTCAGAACAACACTCTCCAATCTGTGGTGTCCAAAGAGTCTCTTAGAGCTGCTCTGGTCTCCTCAGTCCACCTCCTCACAAACCTTTTCATTGGTGGTTTTTCACCATTCGCCATAGGTGTGTAGGCAGGGAGCAGATGAACCAGGTTGCGGGATGTACATCATTATTGCGTTATGGTGTTCCCTCTGGAGGTGGTATAGCTGAATGCTAACCGCTAGCAACTCTATGACTCTGGTAAAACGCTACTCCAATGGCCTGATGTGCCGTGGGTTACTTCATCTTTTATTCATAGACATCACAATGCCCCCTCCTTTCCACTTACCGCTATCCACTGCAACTTTAGGCTACCTCCGGCTACCTCCTCCAGGTATTTCCTCTGCAGTCAGGTCAATGCTGTTAATTCCTCTACTGTACCATCGTTCTTGCTCCAGCTTTGCTTCCTTTAAACCTTCTCCTTAATTTCTTGGGGATCTCCCGCCTTTCCGTGGGGAGTAGCTTCATGTTGCCCTGTGCTAACAGTTGTTCACGAAAAAAAAACAATGGAGTTGTGGTTGAACGGATTTCCTGATGTAGACTGAAGCAGTCCTAGTAAAAGAAAGACAGAAGTGCCTGGTCTCAACACTTGTACATCCATAGTTGCACACTTCAGTTTGAGTCAATTGTCTCCTTCATAGATGACATACAACCATTCCCCATATCTGGTATTTTAAGGGTTTCCAATGAATCTCCTGCTTTTGGACTGAGGGAGGAAGCCAGAGAACCTGGTGGAAACCCTCGCAGATACGATGGAGATCATGGAGTCTCCACCAAGAAAGGTGTCCTGTTGGATCTGTGTGCCGCAGGGCAGAGGCGCCAGCCACTGCACGGTTTAAACACCCAAAAATTGGTGCGGCTGATCAAGTGGTAAAACAATCAATCAAACAGTTAATTGTCCTTTTGCAAGGCCTATGAATTTTCCACTTATCGCTGGGAAACATAGGCACAGTTTGGATTTAATATTAACGTTGTCTTGTGATCATGTATGCCGATGATGGTGTGGATGTTGACCGCCCTCTCTGAGCATACCGAGGACAAGTTTTTTACAGTGCAGGCCAATTGCAGGCAGGCGTCGGCCATCACAGGACAACCGGGGCTCTGATTCCAGCTTGAGCTAACGCCGAAGGATTCGTGAAAAGCCGGGTTTCGGCCTGACGTTCGGGGATGGAAGTCCAATGCTCCACAAATGTCGAATCAGATCGGTTTTATGTTTTTCCGCCGCTCGTCCTCCTGCATGTCATTACGCAAGCGACGCTTCCTTTGAGTCCCACCCGGATCCCCCGTCATGTCCGAGCCTTTCCTCCTTCAATTTTTAATTTTCCCCCTAAGTTGATTAAGAATCCCCACAGCTCCTGTTCCTCTTCCTCCGCTACCATTACTGATTCATTTGCGGGGGCGGACCCTGGTCTGACGACTCCTAACACAATTGCGTTTTCAAGCGTCCCCCTCCATAAGGAGATATCGTTACGGTATCCTTCTAGAAGGGGCATTTGGTGTGCAGCTGCTCCCTTGGCCAACTTTTGTTACCTAGAGGTGACCCGTCACCGTAAACCTATTTTTATACTCCTCAAACTTTCAGGGGCGGCATAGCAAAACGGTGAAGCTCCTCCTCCAAAGCCCCAAGGTTGGCGTCGACATTCTGACGGCCGCGTGAAACCATTGCATCCAAAACGAAAGTTCATTTTTAAAGTTCACGCGATCGATCTGATTTGTAAATCCCCCCTCGTACATCCTTGTACCACAAAGTGCCGTTCATTAATCGCTACTGTCACGTAAGGAAGCACCGGTGGTAGGATATATAAAACATAACAAATGCAGTGGAAATACAGCTAAAGAGATATTGGTGAGATGAGATTAAAAGCAAAATGTAAATAACTCCCTTCAGCGACAGCAGTGTGCCACTACTTCTCCTTTTTTTTTTCCAGAGCAAAAATTACTCAAAGAGAGGATTGTGAATGGAAAAAACAGGTGCAAAGAAAGGGTTATAATAACTACATTACTATGTAATAACAGTTATTACTATCACAGCTCTAAATATTTGAAAAGACAAATGGTAAACAGGAAAGAGGCTCCAAAGAGGAATTTCTAGGTCTTTAATTTTGCTTTTTAAAAGCATGAACATTCTCTACCGCTGGAAGCTTTGGGTCAAATCTTCCTCGGCGGCTCGGCTCCAGCAGAGACGTCAGCCGGCTGAAGGTGTACTTTGGAAGTCAGCGGTTATTATCCCCCGGACCAGAACGTCAAAGTCTCTGACTCTTGTCTCCGCAGCACCATCTGGTATGAGCTCCACGCACGTGAGTGGCCTTACAAGAGTCAGCCAGCGGAGGTGATCATATGGCAGATCGGCAGCGGCATGAAGCCCAACCTGGCCCAGACAGGCATGGGCAAGGAGATCTCGGTGAGAGAGGACGCATGTGACACACACTCATGCTTTGTCGTCATCACACACACATACACACAGCAAATAGCAAAAATGTAGGAAAAAAATTGTATACATATCTTCCTTTTTAGGTGCTACTGATGACAAAATAGCTTGATGCTAAGTCATTTAGCATGAAATATATGTATATAACAATATGACTACTATATTTTTGCGCTCTTCATTTCATAATGTGACTAAGCACACACACACACACACACACACACACACACAGAAAATATCAGGAATGCAGGAAAAAAATATATATGTATATAGTTATATACATATACCCTTTTGGTGCTCATGATACAAATAGCTTGGAGCTAATTCATTTAGCACAAATATATGTTATATAACTATATATGTATAAAATGCCCTTTTTCATTTTCATTCTACAAATAAACAGTTTTAAGTGATAGTGCGACAAAAATAAGATCATGAATTAAAAAATTAGCTTAGCTTTTTATTGTAGCGTAGCCTCGGGGTCTGTGCTGAAAAATCCATGCTTACGGTTTACGTTCAATGTTTTGTTTTCAGAATTGTCTGATTGCACTTTGAATATCTTACCAAAATTATCTTTTTACATTTCTTTTTAAATTAATTTTAGCTTTCATTTTTCTTTAATATTTATTGAGGCACATAAATAGGATAGGCATGTATAAATTTGAGCTCCTGCCGACTCCTTTTTGTTTTTAATTTTTATTGTTCCTTTTAAATCTGTATTTTATGTGTATGTATGTCTGTGCAGTGTCCTTGAGTGTCGAGTAGGGCGCCTTAAATGAAATTGAATTATTATTAAATAATTTAAATTTATTTTTACTACTATATTATTATATTATTACTAGTATTACGAGTTATTCATACCCCATTTTAAGAAGTGCTTGGAGAACAAACATGCACATGTGAAAATGTTTAATTTTATAAATGATTGAACGTGCTGGCTAAAGAAATCGAAAAAATGAACTAAATAAATAAAAATGTATACATTATTCAGCCTAAAACAAGAGAGATACTATCCTCCTCCTCCAGCACACCGGAGCCTTTTAAAATAGCAAGTGGGGGTTAGTGAGGCAACTCCGATGGAGCGTTAGAAAATAGTCCTTTTAAAAGAAAAAGAGGAAGAGGTTGACGGCGAGGGGACGTCGAGCGAGTTGCCTGTGTGTGTGTGTGTGTGTGTGTGCGTGTGTGTGTGTGTGTGTGTGTGTGATCGCCAGCTCTTTCCCTCGTCTTTCCCCCAGGACATCCTGCTCCTCTGCTGGGCCTACAAGCAGGAGGAGCGGCCCAGCTTCTCCAAACTGGTAGACCTGCTGGAAAAGTTGCCAAAGCGGAACCGCCGCCTTTCCCACCCAGGGCACTTCTGGAAGTCAGCTGAGTATGTTAAATGAGACGAGGCGGGGCCGGGCCGGGGCCGGGCCGGGGCCGGGCCGGGGCGGGGGCACCAAACACAAACAAACAAAAAGCAGATCGACCACTAGAAAGACAGAAAGAGAGAGAGAGAGAGAGAGAGAGAGAGAGAGGGGTAACACACCTCCTGAGAGAAGACCAATCCGATAGCCACCCCTGCAGGTGTGTGTTTTCACTTGGAATGTCGCCGTGTGTGTGTGTGTGCGTGTGTGTGTGTGTGTTGAGGCCGACCCAGCCGGGAATTCGTTTCATTCCAACCACACTGGACATCTTTATTTTATCTATTTTCACTTTTCTTTTCTTTTCTCCCCGTCAAGCGACTGACTTGTTTCCTTCCCGTATGATTTTACGTTTGCTCCCTGGATCTGTCATTGGGGACGGTGACTCTGAGCGGATCACGCCATCTTGGATTTTTTGGGACTCGCTTTTAAGAACAAAAGATTTCCATGCCTTTATTTTTGTTTTGTTTTGTTTTCGGGTGGGAGGGTGAATGTAACTGTTGTACTTCCCGGAGTGTATAATTTTCACGACTGTCTTACCATTTGTGTTCATCTCGCCACTCAGAGATGTGCCGGTATACGATGCCCGCCATTCTCATGATTCAATTGGCCGTCACGTTTTTTTTTTTTTTTTTTTGAGTAGTACGATGACACCTGATGCATCGTTTGTCGCGGGTCGGTTCCAACTCGGCGCTAGTTTTAAAGTTCCTTAGCCGCCCTTGTCCAACGGTCCTTGAATGCTGCTGCTCAGTTGGCGACAGGTTCTTACCTCCTTGTGTATCTGCAACAGATGCTATCTATTTAGCATGCTTGCTAGCTTTGACAATTACACTAAAAAACTAAATACTTCCTCTCAAACCAATCATTCGCAAACCAGACCATCCCAGCTGTCACTGGGCGAGTGGGTCAATCATAGGGCCGCATATAGAAACATGCAACCGTTCACACTCTCATCCGCACATCATATCGAGACACACAATTGTTGACCCTCTCGTTAACTTGCATTTTAAATCATATAACTGTTTACCCCCTCATTTACTTGCATTTAAAGACATACGACTGTTGCCCCCCTCATTTACTTGCATTTAAAGACATACAACTGTTGACCCCCTCATTTACTTGCATTATAGACATACAACTGTTGCCCCCCTCATTTACTTGCATTTAAAGACATACAACTGTTGACCCCCTCATTTACTTGCATTTAAAGACATACAATGGTTGACCCCCTCATTTACTTGCATTTAGAAAAATGCCATTTTTGACCCCCTCATTTACTTGCATTTAAAGACATACGACTGTTGCCCCCCTCATTTACTTGCATTTAAAGACATAGAACTGTTGCCCCCCTCATTTACTTGCATTTTAAGACATACAACTGTTGCCCCCCTCATTTACTTTTATTTAAAGACATACAACTGTTGCCCCCCTCATTTACTTTTATTTAAAGACATACAACTGTTGCCCCCCTCATTTACTTGCGTTTAAAGACATACAACTGTTGACCCCCTCAGCCACATGTCATATAGAGACATACAGCTGTTCACTCTTTCATCACCAACTTCATATTGAGACGTACAGTCATTCTCTCATTCACATCACATAGAGACATACAACCATTTCTTCTGTCATTCACATGTTTGAAAGGAACCCCAGCGCAGAGATGGGGAGAACATGGAGACTCTACACATGTGGGCCCCTTGTCAGAATTGAATCAGGGACCTTCTTGCAATCAAGCTAAAGTGCAATCCACTCAAACCGCACCTAATTTCATTGTTCCAAAATCTACTTGATCTTGGTTTCTTTGTCTCAACGCTGTCCCAAGGTGGTTAGCAACGTTAGCTAACTGTCAATTGCACCGTTCATGGCCCTAATTCAATGAAGCAAATATTGACATTTCTGCAGCTGGCGCAATGTTCAGATGACCAACTGTGAAGGGAAGGGAATCGGAGGAAGTGCTCTGACCGAGTTCAGGGAGCGATACTTCGAATATCTGTACGGGCACATCTCTGGTCCATGTCTGCATTGCCGCCAAGCCTCAGCGCCCTCTTCTTTCATTTACGACAAAAACAATTTGAATGTGAAGAAACCAAGCGGGTGGTAATCCGCAGGGCTATTTATGGAAGTAATTTAAAGACGGACGACGGCGAGGGTCCGAAACCGGACGTCTTGTTTAAAAAACAAATTTGAAACAAATGAATCCGTCCCTCCCGAAGCCCGTCAGCAGTGCTGCAGGGGGCGGCCTCGAGTTCCCGTAAGAGGCGATCCCGACTGATGAAGATGATTCGCTGGTGACTAGGTGAACTTCCATCGTGGTCCAAACCAACAGTGTCCGTGTATGTGTGTGTGTGTGTGTGTGTGTGTGTGGGGGGGGGGGTTATGAACCCAAATACTGGGGGATTGACCCCAGATCTGCTGCTCCAGAAGGTGGCAGGGTCACCTGAGCTTGGTGATTAAAGGGGTACTCTAAGGTCATGTGTGAGCAGAACCAATCAGGCAAGGTCCCTGAGTACTGAAGTTACCCCATGTCAGGTGACAACGTGGTTTGAACCCTCTCCCCTGCCCTCACACACACACACACACACACACACACACACACTGGACTGAAGACCCTCCTGGACAAGTGGAGAAACATCTGCCGACCCTTCAAGGCGACTCCAGCACTGCTGACGCGGACAGACAGGAGCGTCGGCCATCCGAGTTTGAGTAAAAAGCCGACTCCCGGTTCGATAAATCGTCCCTTTAACGCATTTGAGTCGACCAATCAGTGACGCCGGAGGTGGGGGAGGGGGCGGGGTCACCTATCTAGTTTGCTCTTTGGGACCCTCCTTCACCGCTGCCGCCGCTTTGCGTTAAATAGCCTTTTTTTCCACCTCATTCCAACTCATCTGCCAGCAAGGGGTTGGTGGGGAGGGGTGGTGGGCTACAAACCATCTGCTGCTGTCTTCTTCTTCTTCTTCTTCTTCTTCTTCTTCTTCTTCTTCTTTTCGGGGCGGGGGGAGGGAGGGGCTACCTACTTTGGAAATGCCGGGACTGAAACATTGTAAGTGGGTCGTTTTATATTTGTACTGTTTACAACTTTCAAGTGCATGAGATGGACTACCACAGGTTCTTATCATATATATATCTACATACGGATATATATATGAAGGGAAAAAAAAAAATCACTCTATATAAAGATTATGTGAGAATTTTTTTCTTTTTTTCTGATGAACTCTTGTGCTTTTTTTGGATCGGAACCTTACGACGTCGGTCTTCGCGGGACGGCTTCTCTTCGATTGCCCCCCCCCCCCCCCCCATTAGACACCACCAACGCTAGCTTAGCACACACGAACGAGTTAAGAGGCGGCCAATCGAAGAGCTAGCGCCCGCGCCAAGTGTACATACCGGACTGTAGGCCTGTTCTGTCGCCGTTCGCCGTATTATCGACCCCCCGACCTCCTGACCTCCTGACCTCCTGCCCCCCCCACCCCACCCCCACGCCCTTCGGTGAATTCTTGGACTCTTCTTTCTTTGGAATGTAAACTGTGTTGTGTTTTTCCTTCTTTTCCCTTTTATTTTCTTGTCGTTATGATTTTCCTCTCCACCTCCCCCCCCCGATAGCATCTTAAAGTATCCTTTTGCTGTTGTTCTTCCTTTTCTTTTCTTTTTGCTGCCTCCCCAGCCTTCCCCAAACCCCTCCTCACCCTTGTGTTGTGGATCGTCGCTCCGACAAAGCTTGTATTTGATGATGCCTTATGCCGCGCCCCCCCCCCCCCCCCCCCCAAAAAAAAAAAAAACCCTCCCCACCCCTCCACGGCTTTGTGACAAGTAGATTTCTTCGGGACGGCGAGCTCTTTTCTTTGCACTCGTCCTCAACAACAACATCAACAACGAAAAAAAAAGTGTATGACAATAAAAAGATGATTCATTTTGGATGTTTTCTGTTTCCTTTATGTCACCTTTCTCTTGTTCAACCCCTTTTTACCCATGTTTTTACCTTGGTTGGGTTCTTTATTTGTTCATTTATTCCTTAAAATGCACGTTTACACACCGGCGGTTGAGTCACATCACCCACCCATTCACCCGCCCCTAAACCCCTCCCCCCCTTTCCCAAAAAGTGCAATAATCTTAAAAAAAAAAAAAATAATCTTTGACGTTGTGGCTACGTTTCAGGCGCGCCCTTGTGATTTCCTCCGATAATGAAGCGGTAATTAACCCTCCGAACCCCAAACGCCCGGTGGCTGGTTTGAAATTTAAGAGCAATGGAAAAAAAAAAAAAAAAAAAGCAAAGAAAAAGAAAATTTTGGTATTACAATGAGAAGTTGCAAAATATCCTTTGCTTTTCGTCGGTCCTTGAAGGTGTGCAGCAGCAGCGGGGAACATAATACCGAAAAAGTCTCATTTCAGAGTCACGCCTCGGCACAAATGCAATTTAATGGTTATGTAAACACACACACACACACACACACACACACACACACACACACACATGATTCTGCACCGATCGGCACTCAAGCACCAATTGACAGAGATCAATAACCGTGCACAGTTGTGACCAATCTGAACTGCAGGATGTAAAAAGGGATCCAAGCAGTTGAACAATAGACTAGCAGAGGTTTCACACCAGGAAACTATATGTTCAAATGTTAAATATATATATATGTATATATAATATTCCATATTCCTTCAATTTGGGGAAAAAGATTCAGGATTTTTGTCTTCATTGTAGTTATGGCTCTAGCTTGTCCTTCACCTGACTGTCGCGCTTCCTCTAAGGCTCCCAGACTTCTTGTTCTTGCCGAGGTCGAGGGTCTGCGTCCGATGCTTTCTTTGCGTTTGGTGCTCGAAAATAATTATTATCACCTGGAGGAGCAACAAGCCACCGGTAAACCCCGGATTCCTGGCTGAGGCTCGATCATGAGTAGCTAAAAAAAAAAAAAAAATCTCACCGGGTGTTAGGATACATTCAAAAGCTTTGTAGCAGTTCCCGTTAGCTAGTAGCTAGCAAAGCATGCAGCTTAGGAAGCGTGATCTCGCGTTATTACATGTCATAAACACCAAAACTGAATTATCAAGGGTTCACGACTTCTTTCGCACAGTCAGGACCTGAATTGGGTCCTCACTGTCAAGCGAACGACTATTACACATTAATAATACGCTTATAAACAGTTAATGGTCATTTTTATTTAATGGATGTGTGGTCGTGCACGTGTCACGTGGCGTTCTAGCTCCCGCCGCCGCCCCGAGCTACACCGGCTTTCTGCAAGAGACGGCGCGAGTTTGCATGATGGAGAGGCCTCTTCACTTCTTCCCTATTTTCTTCCTCGTCCTTCTGTAAGAAAAGAAAAAAAAAAAAAAAAAGCGGCCTCGGGGGTCGCGAACATCTGCGACGACACTCGTGTAACAACGGAGGGAAAAAAAAAAAACGGTTAGGCAATCTGCCCGTCGTATTTCGGTAAACGGTAATAATCGTGTTATTACCTCGACCGCGCCCGTCCGAGGTGAGTGAATAACGTGGAAATAAATGTTGCTTTATTTTGTAATTAACTCTGTCAACATGCAGGAAGTCGGTGCAAGAGGCCGGTCGGGGTGAAACATTTTAAGCTTTTAAGACATGAGGGATTTTTATGTTTTATTTTCGTCACTTCCCGTCCGCAAACAGCATGAGAACCTGCTGGAACACACATCTGGGGAAGTTTAGAGAAGTGCTGTCGACACACACACACACACACACACGTGTAGACACACACGTACGTGCAACAGAGGAGGAGAGGCTGGACGTCCTTCACCCTCGCCGGGAGCTCCGGAGGGTGAAATTCAGGCCGGCGTCGCCCTGAAGGTCCTGGCCAATCGGGAAGCGGCGCCAAAAACGTAACGCCAAAGACAAAAACACCCCCATTAAATCAGCGTCCATTAAATCCTCATCCCAGCTTTTCTCAAAGGGCAACTCAACAAGTAAATGAGATAAATAATAAAATAATATTTCTAAAAATATTTCTAAAAAAATATTTCTTTAATATTATTTAATAAGATTTAAAAAAAAAAAAGCAGATAATAACGCATTGCGATCCTCATTCGAAGACACAATGTGTTCCAAGTCTCTACCCTAAATACTTACACGCTAGCAATGTCAAACAATACAAGAGCTCCTCCCGGCCTGCTGTTTGTTTTCATTTAGATCCTTTTAATCCTGAGATCATTCATAAATCCACCGCAAAGCACAAGCTGTGTAATAAGCGTGTAATAAACGGTAAATAGTTAAAAGACTTCGGCTTCGGGTTCCCCTCCCCGACCGCCCGTCGGAAAATGCGTTTTGGATCGCACGGAGTCTACAATTTCGAAGCCGTTTTAATTCGATTTTAATTTGATTTAATTTGCAGGCGGGATGCTGAAGAGAGATGTTGAGGTACCCTCAAAAAAAAAAAATTAAAAAAATAAAGGAAAAATGGTTAGGCTGACTGCATCGCTGCACATTTTCTTTTCTTTTTCTTTTTTTTTTTTTTTAAAAAAAGAAAAACTCATTTTCATCTCACGCAACACCAAACGATAAGCTACCACGTCGACCATCTGGACGTCTCTTTTCCTGGTACTTTTGCAGCCTGTTAGCGGTTAGCGGTGCGCGCTGTTGCTAGGCTAAGCGCCGCGCGTTAGCCTCTCTCTCTCTGTCTTTAACACTGTCTCTGTCCCTCCCCCTCCCACCCACCCACGCCCCCCCCAACCCCCCGCCCCCCCTTCCCCCTCCAGGCTCTAACCGAGGCATCGATGGGACCGCGTCTTAGCGTGAAGCTCGTCCGCGGCTCCGCTCGCATCTGCTCCACCGCCTGCTCACTGCTCTTCCTCCGCTCTGCAGATCTAACGCAAACACACACACACACACACATACACACACACACACACACACATCCCTCCCACCACCACCCCTGAACGCCTGTTGGACCCTTTAGCGGTTAGCATTAGCCCACTCTACCCGGGTGGGTGGCACAAATCGCCGCGGACTTTCATACAGAGAGGCCTTTTCTCCGCTCTATGCCTGAAGCCCTTGTCTTTCTTTTGGTTGGTGTGTGTGTGTGTGTGTGTGGGGGGGGGGAGACGACGCTCACGCCGCCGTTCACGCTCACGCCGCCCGTTCACGCTCCGCTCAAGCCTCAAGTACGTCACCGACGCCATGACTGCCTTCCTTCCCCGACAGCGTTCACGCGCAAAAGTCCCACGTCTGCCTCCAACCGTGCCCTTTGACCTCTCCTGCCGAGACCCCTCCCAGCGTCACCCAGCGTCACCCACGGCGACGACTCTCTGCGTTATTTTTGTTGTTCGAGACTCAACGCTCGTGAGTCCGAACCCTTACCGGAAAAGGTTTTTCCCAAGTCGTCGGGTTTTTCGTAATGGAACGCGTCGTTAACTTGGTTATTTCGTCACGTCTGCATGCTGATGAGCGCGCCGACACTCCTTTTTTTCTTTATTTTCAAATATAATTTCATGTTCCGGCGGGTCCGTTTGACGTGAATGACAGAGTGAATGGTCGGATGTCTCCAAAACTAAAAATCGATATTCAGGTCCTCGAGGTCTGCCGTCCGACGGGGAAAGCGGTCAGGATTGGTCAAGAACCCGAGTGAGCGGCTTGAGTTTCAGGAAGTGAACCCGAGACGACCGCCGTCGCCGCGGGTCACGTGATCGTGGCGCCATTTATCCGTCGCTTATTTTGAACCTTTCGTCTTTTTGCCTTACGTCCGCTCCGACTTTCTCATCTTCGTCTTCGGGGAGAAGAATATCTGATCCTAATTTTATCCATTACGTGGTCCGCTAACTCAGAACCGAGTCCAGACCGACGAATTAATCTTTTCCCGGCGAGCGAGGAAGAACGAAATGAAAAGTCTGCCGGAGAATTTTAATTTTTTTTTCCCCGTCCATGCATTTTTTTTTTTTTTTTCCTGCGGCAATCAAAGCTCGACCTTTACGTAAATTTGTTTTGTCGATGTGGAAACGTCCTGCGCTCGGGCCTGATGAAGAAGAGTTGATTAAAAGCGCGCGTTTGAATATTCTGCGTCCCCCCTCCGCCCGTTTCATGGCGAGCGCCCCGGCCACGCCGCTGGGTTCGGCGGGCGGTCGACAGCGGCGGCCCGAAAAAAAAAAAAAAAAACCGTATTGACTCGGCGCTAATTGACACGGGCTGACATTTAAAGTACAAACAGAAGAGATGGTTTCGCCCCAGGAGGGTTAAAAAAAAAAAACGCAAATACCATTTAAAACTGTTTTTACCAGGAGGTTTCATTGATTGATTTATTTTTTATTTTGCATCTCTGAGTCACTTCTTTAATTCTTTTTTTATTCTTTTTTGGGAAGAAAAGCCAACCGTGACAAATCTTGCAAGGGGAAGAATATGCCTTTCATTCCAGGAAGTCTTGAGTGGATTATGAAATAACACCAAAATATAATTTTATTATTGCAGCCCAGTGTGTCAAAATGGGACACTTCCATTTTATTGTAAATGACCGCGTTAGATTGAAAATGAAGATCACCAGATACAAATGACCAGATATCACGTTTTATTGAATAAAAGTAAAAAAAAATTGCCTAAGTATTGACCAAAATTGCCCAATATGCTCCAAAAAATAAAGGGAACACTTTAACAACACAATGCAACTCCATGTCAATCAGACTTCTGTCAACTTAGGAAGCAAAATTTTGATTTTGACTTGTTTTAAGGAAATTACATTAACATTGTATCACGCTGTAATGTGTTTTTCCACTTTCTTTTGGAGCTCGACGCCAAATCCAGACCTCCATGGATTCATCATGTGATTTCCATTGATCATTTTTGTGTCTTTTTTTTGTCAGCACATTCATTTTCATTCATTCAGATCGAGGATGTGTTATTTTAGTGTTCCCTTTATTTTTTTGAACAGTGTATCTATATAAACACATGTTTTTATATACATATTTATACAAATAAATATATATACACCACACACATATGTTTATATATGTATATATATATATACATATATATGCTTCGTATTCGGCATGAATTATATATATATTTACATATATATATTTACATATATATATATATATATAATATATATTTCTTAAGCAATATTAGGTAATTTTGGCCATCATTAATGCCTAATACGCTGTAAATATATAATATAAACATATGAACATATGTGTGTGTGTTTATATATATATCTATATCTATATATATCTATATCTATATATAGATATAGATATATATACATACATACATACACACATATATATATACATATATATAAAGCCATATATATGTATATATGTCTATATATAAATGCTGCATATAAGGCATTAATTGTAGATCTATATACATATACAATCCCCTTATTATATATAATTCATTCCAAAATGATAATGCCGGGAAACCCTTATACATCTAGCAAATGTGCACATTTTGGAGATGCCCCGTATCGCCGCTGCCGCCTGCCCTCTGTGACGTAAATCATCAAAATCCCGTTTACACCCACTCATGTGATGCGACATCTGAGCCGATACTTGAAATGTCTCGATGTATCTAATATGTAGGGACGAATGAGAGGCTGAACGCTCGTCTCTTTTTGCGGGTGAACTTCGCCTCTCGCCCAATCACAATGTCCGAAATATCATGCAGAATGAGATCCTCCATCACCCAAAATTCCTCCTCCATCCTTCTGACGGCATTCATGAGATGGAAAATTGAAAAATTAGAGACGTGTGTGTTTCACGGCATCTCGAGTCACCATTTAACCAACCACTTCTGTAAAACATCTCCGCGAGGAGATGGTCAGGAGGTGGAGAGGATGTTCTCGCCGTCGAGCTCCAGCCCCTTTTCGGCGACCGACCAAGTGTCCTTGAGCAAGATTCTGTGCCACAATTACTCCTGGTGAGCATCTGCGTGCGTGTGTGTGTGTGTGTGTGTGTGTAAAACGCTGTCAAAGTGCTCTGAGTGCTGTCAAGGTACAGATGCATCGTATAAATAGAACCCATTTAGCCGCCAGCCGGAGTTCAAACGCGTCCACGGGCCGAATCCTGGCGGCTTCTCCCGGATGAGCCCTTTCCGCTCCCTCGACATGGGAAACGTCGGAAAATATAAGAAAACCTGTCCCAAATTGCGGCTAAATCAGTGGTTCTTAACCTTGTTGGAGGTACCGAACCCCGCCACTTTCAAACCCGCATTATAATTTGGAAAATTATTTTTTTTTTCCAAATCAAGACATAGGTTTGTGTTTTACCAATGCACTAAACGAACCCTGCATCAGTGACACTATATTCAAAAAAAAAAAAGCAAAACTTGATATTTACACAAAAACATAATTTTCGCAACAAAGTTTTTTTTCTTGTTTTTTTACTTTCCAGCATCCTAAAAAAAGGATAGCAAAGATATGTTTTAACAAACGGTATTGAAATCTCCAGGGCTTTCCTAGCATGTATAGCATGTTTCTTCACGTTGCGTACACAAATCCATATTGCACGTTATGTCCGACCGCTTTTTCTCGACATAAAATTAAAAATATTAAGAAATAACACGACGTACCACCACAGCAGTCACAAGGTTATTACCGATCACCCACAGCCAGTCACGAATTATACGAGTCGGGTGTTCTGACCTCCGCCGAACCCCCGCTTTTCGATCGAATCCAGGTTAAGAACCACTGCGTAAGATGAAGTTAATTCAAATTCTCATCTGTAAGACTGCCATGCTTCTCCGGGCGGTCGAAGGCGCGCTTTATTTTGCAGGGCGAGAAGAGAAAGGAAGACCTTTGAACCGTCAAACACAAAAACCGGCGAGGGTGAAAAAGTAAAAAAAAAAAAAAAAAAAGTGAGCGGCAAAAATCCGAGTCAAGACCAATTTCACCGCGATTCCTTCCCGACCTTCCTGTCCGGGTCCGGGGCTAATGGCCGCCTGTCGAGATCAAACGGCGTGGTAGAACATCAAAAAGAAAAGAAAGAGGAGAAAACGGAGCGAGAGAACGGAGGGAGGGGGTGTGAGGACGGCGCACTCCACTGCAAAATGAGTTGTCCTCTATCGCCGGCGGCGACGTCGGACTTTTGGTGTTCTCTCGGGTTGCGGCTTCATTTTTCTCCCCCGCGCGGCGGCCCTTCTGTTTCGGTGCCTGCTAGCGATAGCGTGCTAGAGATAGCGTGGTAGCGGATGAATCACATGTTATTTTTGTGTGTGTGTGTGCGCGTGTGTGTGTTGGCGCGACCCATGTGATTCACCGCAGCGACAGGAAAACATAGCCGCGGGATATCATGGTATCATCTGCATAGATGATGATTTTTACTATTATTTTTTTTTTAATTTAACATTTTTTAAAAAAGTATCATTCACAGGGCGGTCATGCACTTTAGCAGTGTTCTTTTTTATTTTCCCCTCATCATTTCTCCCGCCTCGCTAATGCTAAGCTAAGCTAAGCTAAGCTAACCGAAACGCTGCCTGAAGCTGGTTGAAGCACACGGATGGCGAGGAGGGGCGGGGTCAGAGGAGAGGGGGCGGGGCCAGTCTGGAGACGAGGGGAAGCAAGTGAAAGGGCTCCTCAGGTGTTTTTTTTTTCCTGCTTTATTTCCCCGTTTCTCCACAAAAAAGAAGAAATAAATCCAATAGCCGCGCCAATTGCATGAATTTTGACTTGGGTTTGTTCACCACCGCTCTCTTTTCGCATTTTTCAACAAAAGTCGGCGTTGGCTCCCCCACCACCACCTTCTCCGCCATCGCTCATCCCAAATCCCCCCCCCTCCCAAAAAAAAGAGTGTCTCTGGTCCCCCGAGCTTGTAACGGACACTCATTTGTATAATTGTACAGGAAAGTTTCTAAGAGTTTTCTACCCTTCCAGAAATTATTTAGTTTCTGCTGTTTCAACTGAATGTCAAATGAATCGCCATTTGCAGGCCTTGTTATATAAAGTTTGTGTTTTGTTTTGTTTTTTGGGTTTTGTTTTGTTTTTGTGAAACACTTGGGTTTGTTCTACTGTCCAGGCGCATTGTCAATAAAATGATGATGGAAAAAAAAACAAAAAAAAAAAAAAAAACAAAAACAAACCTTAATTTGATGTCACTTCCTTTTTTTATCAGCTCGCCGGGGGAGTTTATCTCGGAAACTTGCTTCGACCAACAGGGCGGGAAAATTAAGGACGTTATCAATTCGACAACGCACGGGGGGATGCTAACGCTAATTCACACGGCCCGCCGCAACAATTACAACGCCGAACCCCAGCCTCCACTTCATTTTTCTCTTTTTCTCTTGGTTAATAAACCCATCTGGTTGTCGCTTTGTGAAAATTGTTTGTCTAAAGGCTGCTAATAAAAGCCTTACTGCGTAAATTCACACAGAAGCAATCCCCCCCCCCCTCCATAACCGATGACGTCATGACGCCGCTCCGCGTCATCGCCGTTTTCTAAATATAGAAAAGCTGAATGAATAAGAAAAATATAAAATACACTGTTAGTTTAATAAATTAATAGAAATAGAATGACTTCACAACATGATGAATAACTTAAATAATATAAGTAAATTAGCAAATTATATATGCATATAAATGAGGAAAATATGAAAAAGGGTGTGACTGTGTGTGTGTGTGTGTGTGTGTGTGTGTGCGCACATTTATGTGTACTGTTACCAGAGTGACATGTTAGTTATCAATAGATGTAAATATATAATAAATAAAGCGTATGGAATCAATCAATTTTTTGAAAGAAAATATTTATATAAATACATATATTAATGGAAGAAATGAACAAATATTCATATTTGTTGGAAGAAATATTTATGTAAATAGATATTAATATCTTAGGAATATTTATGTCAATATACATTTCTATTGAAGAAATGAATAAATGTTTATATTGAAGCAATAAATCAATATTTAGGTGGAAGAAATAAACAGTGCGGAAGAAATGTTTATGTCAATAAATATTCAAATGGGAGAAATAAATATTTATTTTGAAAGAAATAATCTAAGTAATTTATTCAATATTTAGGAAATTTATGGGAGAAATATTCATGGCAATAAATATTCAAATGGAAGAAATACATATTTATTTGAAAGAAATCATTTCAATATTTTTTTAATATTCAGGAAATTTATGGAAGAAATATTAATGTCAAAGTACATTTTAATGGAAGAAATTAATTAATACTCATGTAGAAGAAATATTTTAGTAAATAAATATTCATATGAATAAATGAATAAATGTATGTGAGAAGAAATTACATTTACGGAGGAAATAAGTACATTATACATATTTACATTGAAGATCTAAATATATATGTTGATGAAAGAGATATCGATTTTGCTTTATATTCATATGGAGGAAATAACTAAATATTTATGTGGAAAAAAATTGATTCCACGATTTTCAGATACCACAATTCCACGTCATTGATTGATTACGTCATGAGCCCGATGTCGTCCAGCTCCCGACGCGGATTAGCACGCCGCTAATCCAAGATGTATCTATTCCCTTCGACCACAGGTCTCGGAAGACTGCGGAGTTTCTAAATCTGCGTGACAAGATTGATAGTTTCAAAAACTACGTACAAAAAAGAAAATGAATCATGGGCCCTGAGGCGTCATTAACGTCGCTATCCATGCAGCTTCCTTGACGTTAGATTTAGAAAACACATCAATTATTCTCTTGATATCGACGCGGGAAGGCCGACTCATCTGGTGAGTTTTTCCTTTTTCCGTCGCTTCCAGGCTGAATCCCCGACCCGAAACAAGACGCCGCTGAAAACAGAAGGTTGATATTTACCTGCCGAGCAGTTAGAAGTTACACAAATATACATGTTTTTAATCCTGCGTGTCGCTCGAATCCTGGAAAATGGGTTTTTACGCCGAAAGCGAGGCGCCGCCATCGAACCCGGTCCCCCGACTTAGGCCGGCGGACGCGGACCCGGCGAGGGGGGGGTCAGGATTTTCACGATTCTCGACTCGGAAAGCAACGGGAGCCCGACCGCGTCTACCTGGGAGTGTGTCACCAACACACACACACACGCCGCCGGCAGGTTAATTTCAAACCTCAGGGGGACGAATGCAAATCAGCGGACATAAAAGCGAAGAGGAAAGTGAGCGACCCCCCCCCCCCTCCTCCTCCTCCTCGCTCCCCTCGCCGCCTTCATTTTCGGCGAGCAAACATCCGTCTGCCTCCTGACCGCCGCCGACTGAGCGCGTCCGGCTCGCTTTCATGTCGAGACCTCAGGACAGCGGTTTCAACGCCCTTTCATCCGCTTTTCTTTTTTTTTTTTTTTCATTATTTAACAATGAAATACTTGTTAAATAGTCAATAATTAGGAAATTAATCTCGGACGATTTTCCGACCACCCAACCAAGCAATCTCCGTCATCGACGATGCATTTCTTCACGTCCTCTGAAGGTTTAAGGGTTCTTTCTCTTTTTTCTTTTTTTAATTTTTAAAAACAAAATGGCGCCGCGGTGTTGGGTGATGTTGGGAGGAGCAGGCGAGAATGACAAACGCGAGCAACCGCTTCCACCTTTTTGCAGAAGCTTTTTAGGAACTGGGCTGTTTTATTTGTGCAATTGGAAACAGGAAACGAAGACCTCGGTTCCTAGAAGCATCTCTTTTCGGCTCTTTCGGATCTCACGCAGGAGGCTCTTGGCGATTACCGGATACTCCTCGTGGACCGCAGAGCGCCATTTTGAGATAGTATCGTGGTCACCGGTCAGATGTTTTTCTTGGGATTTTTGACGTTAACCGCTTTCAGACAGAGAAGACGGCTTGTCTTGGGTTCAAGGATTGACCCCTTCCTCCCTCGCAGCCTTTTAGTTTTGCATTCCAGCAGACAGTAAGGCGACCTCAGGAAGGACCGGTGTGGCGCAAGTGTCTGAGATGTGCGCCTCAAGCGTCGCGCTCCAAAACAAACCCCCGCGAAAGAGGAACACGGACGACGTGGAGATGAGTTGAGGAGTTTTCACTTTCCGTGAAACTGCTTCAACACCGTTAGCCGTTAGCTAACTCCGGACTTATTTTTGTTCCTCTGGCCGCCCTGGAAATCCCTCTGTGGTTCTGAATCCGTCCATTTCTCGACGCTTCTGTCCGTTTTGTTTCTGAGAAAACAGCTGACCTGAGACAACCATGGTTTTAAAAAATGGCGCTCCGCAGGTCTGCAAGAACTATGTAGTATTATGAGTTCTACCAATCGCCAAAATCCAATAGGGTTGTAAAAAGACAGCAGAGAGAAGAAGAACAACAACAACAAGGATAAGAATGGACAACAGAAATGGAAAAAAAGACATTAATGGTGAAACAGTACAGAGAAGGCCAGAGGGAGCTGCATTGTGTATTTGTAGACCTAGAAAAAGCATATGATAGGGTGCCAAGAGAGGAGCTGTGGTATTGTATGAGGAAGTCTGGAGTGGCAGAGAAGTATGTTAAACTGGTGCAGGACATGTATGCTCGCTGTGAGACACTGGTACGGTGTGCTGTAGGGGTAACAGAGAAGTTCAAGGTGGAGGTGGGACTCCATCAGGGATCAGCTCTGAGCCCCTTCTTGTTCGCAGTGGTGATGGACAGGCTGACAGATGAGGTTAGACAGGAATCCCCATGGACCATGATGTTTGCGGATGACATTGTGATCTGTAGTGAGAGCAGAAAACAGGTAGAGGAAAATCTAGAGAGGTGGAGGTATGCTCTGGAAAAGAGAGGAATGAAAGTTAGTCGCAACAAGACAGAATATAAGTGTGTGAATGAGAGGAACTCAGGTGGAACGGTGAGGCTACAGGGAGTGGAGATCAAGAAGCTGGAGGATATCAGGTACTTAGGGTCAACAGTGAAGGTGAAGAGACAGGTCCAAGCAGGTTGGAATGGGTGGAGAAAAGTGTCAGGGGTACTATATGATAGAAGACTATCAGCCAGAATAAAAGGAAAGGTGTACAAGACAGTGGTGAGACCAGCGATGATGTATAGACTAGAAACTGTTACAATGACCAAAAGACAGCAGGCAGAACTAGAGGTTGCAGAGATGAAGATGTTGAGGTTCTCTTTGGGAGGGACCAGGATGGATAGGATCAGGAATGAGTCTATCAGAGGAACGGCACATGTTAGATGTTTTGGAGAGAAGGTCAGAGAAGCCAGACTGAGATGGTTGGGTCATGTACAGAGGAGGGATAGAGAACATATTGGTAGACGGATGCTGGAATTGGAGCTGCCAGGCAGGAGGTCTGGAGGAAGACCAAAGAGAAGATTTATGGACGCAGTGAGAGAGGAGGATACAGAGAATAGGGTTAGATGAAGAAAGTTGATTCGCTGTGGTGACCCCTGACGTGAAAAGCCAAAAGAAGAAGAACAAGAAGAAGGTGAAAACAGCCAACCAAAACAACAACACCAGGGTAAGGAACATAATCAGAGTGACAACAGTAATTTCAACAGCTTTGCTGTTGTACAGTCTGATGGCAGAGGGCGCAAAGGAGCGTCTTAAGCGTCTAAAACTGCAAAAAGTTTCGACAGTATGAAAAGGGTTGACGGACAGTAAGAAATGTACCGATGAAGACGTCCGAGTTCTTTTGGCCCAAAATAAGTAACCTAGATCAGGGATTGGGCCGTCTTGGTTCAGCTCCGCCTCTCGGCGTCAGCTAAGTGTTCAAAGATATCTTGTTTCCAACAGCCGGACAAGCTGTTGTGCTCCGAGTTTAAAAGAAATGTTAAAGCCGCCGCAGTCTTCTGTGTTCTCCGACGCCGCTCGGCTCTCCAACCCGGGGCTTGATCTCCTGCGGTAATCTCTTGGCCGGGCGCCGGCGAGGAGAGCCTCACAGCAAACGACAGGACTGACCTTTCGGATCGGAAGGGAAACAAGGCGAAGGGAAGAAAAAAAGACCAGATTTGTCATATCAGAATCCTCGTAGCTTTGAGATTCTTCTTTTTGGCCGCCGGGTGCGAAGAAGGACCTTCAGCGGGGAATAATATTTGGATGTTCTCACCAGATGAACACGACAGCGCTTGTTTTTTTTTTTTTTTTGAGGTTTTACGATCAAATATTACCAAAAGTTTCGTACAAGTCAATTTATATTCTGGAACCGAATGGCTCCGAGGGGCCCAACAAGGGACGAGCGCACAAAGAAATCAAAGATGTCGGCCGCTCCCATGGATCCCATTACCGGGCTTCATTAGCAAGCTGGAAAAGCCATTCGTTTGGATCTGGACCTCCTGTGAGCGGAAAGCGGCGTCGGAGGGACGATAACCAGGTGGTTGCGGTCGCCTTTTTCGCGGAGGAAGCGTTGGGAAGCTCGCCGTCCCAAAGGGGCCGCACCACCAAACATTTTCTCTTGATGTTTTTCTTTTATGACGCCCACGCGATTATGAACTTCAACAAAATCTCTCAGTTTGAGTCGGTATATCTTTATGGGTTGGACAGAACGTTCCCTGCTTGCGGAGGGGAAGCGTCCAAACGAGGCCTACAGGGCGTTACTGCAACTGCAGCTTCTCTTGAAAGGGTGTCGCAGTGGCGGTAAGGAGTGGAGGAGCGTGATTTAGAGGTTTGGTGTAGTTAAACAAAAAGGAAAAATGTGTAAGGAGGAAATAAACCCACGCATGGAATGCTCAGCTCGTCTGACTCGGCCGCCTTTGCCCTCGAGGTCCTGACTTTTTGGACCTGGATGGAAAGGTGAACGCGTCGGGTTCTTCGAATACCTGAATAGGGCGAAAACATTTTAATTAGGGGACGGCAGCTGCGCTGCCAACAATGCAAAGAGGAAGTGTCAACCTTCAAGAGGAGAGAATTTATGTCGTGACCAGACAGAGGAGTGGCAACATCCAACAAACGTTTGCACTCCAAGTAAATTCTGCTCACTGACACTTCCATCCATCCATCCATCCATCCATCCATCCATCAGCTATCCCAGCTGTCATTGGTCGAGAGGTGGGGATCCCCCGGTCGCCACTCAGTCCCAAAGCCACATGCGGAGACGTGCAACCATTCACCTCATTGAACCCTAACAGTTTGGGTGGAAACTGGAGAACCCGAAGGGAACTCACACAGACACGGGGAGAATACGGAGACTCCGCAAAGAATCCAAGCAGGGACCTTCTTGCTCTTGCTCTTCTCTGATCCCCCTCCCCCACTGAGGCGGCCATTTAGGGGTTGAAAGGATAATACCATAAAGTCCAGCATATAGGCCGCGGATTTTGGAACAATGCGACTAATTTATGGATTTTTATAGGGCAATTATGGTGGTGATCATATATATATATTATTGTCTTTATTGTCCTTTTTCTATTTTTTCTTTCATTTGGATTTCGTGAACACATTCTGCTCCCGTCGTAGTTTGGCTTTTAATTCTTGGACAATTTGTTGTTTTTCTGGAAGTCTAACTTTGGGATATTTAGATCCGCGTTCTGTGTCAAAATGCAGACATAGATAGAACTCGAAGACATATTGTTTTTTTTCCCTTGAAGCACAAACATGGATTCCCCTTCCCATCTTTCTTGAAACAGCCTTCCATCTGCATTAAATTTTCTCTTCCTGGACATTTAAGGATGATTTGTATTTCTCCATTCCACTTGTTGATGTGGATACACTGCGTTCCAATGGCGGGCTGCCGTTACTTCGCTGGTAACATGATTGGCATGAATTGTGGGAAATGTAGTTTATGGTCAATGCAGGAGTTTGACGTATTTATTTTAATACAACCAGACCTTTTGAGACGTCCTCGCTCACCAAAAAATGATGCGGTGGGCCACATTTGGCCCGCGGGCCTTGAGTTTGACACATGTGCTCAAAACACCGCACCTTCAAAAAAGAAAAGGAGGTCGAGGTCACATGTATTGTGATGAATCTTCCCGACGACCTTTCGCACAACAGCACATTTGCATGTGTGTCGTCGTCCTTGGTTTCCTTTCCAGCCGGCGGCACACTTACCCTTTCAGCGGCGCTCGGTCGTGTTGTTTACAACGCGAGCCTCAATGCCAGCGGAGAGTGGGCGTATCGGTTTCCAGGCACGAGAAACGTCTTCCTGCCCTCGCGTCTTCACGGATATGCGCTTTCGCCGGGGGAGCGAAAACGGCAAAGCAACGCCGCCGTTATGTTTGGGATTACATCAAAGGGGACACGCTCCCAGCATCATGCCCCCCCCCTCCCTTGGCAAAAACGATCTCGCTCAATTCTCCCGCTACCCGCTTTTTGTTTGAATTCGCGGGGGCCACCGCAGAGAGCGCCACGGAGGCCTGGCATTCCCGCACAGCATGGAACCTACATCTGACCTCCCTTGGAAAATCGATAACCGGTGGATGGGGCAGCTGCTCCGTGGGATATGGTTTAGGAAACTAAATTGTCCGGGTTCAAATTAGCACCGGAAAGAAAGATCTGAAAGCTTAAAAATACAAAGATGTCGCTCTGCAGCGGATAGTAGAAAAAGACATGGTGTCATTACGGGTAAGGGTAGTGGCAGCGTGGCTCAGGAAGTAGATCAATTGTCTTTGGTACTCAACATTTCTGGTTCAATTCTTGGCGCCTCCTTGTGTGTCCAAATGTTGTTGAGCAAGCCGCCGAACCCCGAATTGCTGCTGGTCCATGACGGGTTCAAGGCAGTCAGCAAATTTCCCCATGAGGGATTGATAAGGTCAAGCTTAGACCTGAGAGTCCCTTGAAGGGACCCTTGTAAATGTACATGAAGCATACATTTAATGCACCTGTACGTAGCTCAGTGGTAAAGCGCATGCTTCATGAGTATGAGGTCCTGGGTTTAGTTCCCGCTGTAAGTTGCTTTGGATAAAAGCGTCTACCAAATGATCATAATGTAATATAAAGATAGAGGAAGCGAAGGCAAAAACAAAGGGCGTACGATGACTTGTATGCTCGGTTGGACAGTAAGTAGGGAGAGAATGATCTGTACAGGTTGGCGAAGACATAAAGATGGAAAGGATGTATAACAGGTCTGGGTGATTAAGGATAGAGGTCCTGGGTTCAATCCCTGTGAGTTGGATTTGTGAATTTTCGATAAAAATGTTTGCCAAATTTAATGTAAATACACATTTTACCCCGGTCTGCCGGTTGAGCAGAAGCTCTGAATCTTGACCACAATGACAATGTACCTTTTGATCATCTCACTTTTTCGACAATGTGACTCCTCTCTGCCGACTGCAGGGGTTTTGGGTATTGAGGCCCAAAAAAAGGGGGCGGACCCTGAGAAACATGTGATTCCGGGCCCCGCCCTCTCAGGAAGAGAAGGGCCCGGAGAGCGGGCCGATTCCCCTGCCACATGTGCCTCCTTGCCGAGTCTCTCGGATGGTTTCTTTCACCCCCAGAAGGTGCACATCGCTGTCTCAGAAAGGGGTTTCCTTGGTCCTCCGGCCTCCGCCGACCTGCTGATCCTGGAGCCAAGCAGCTGACGATCCTGCGTTCGCTGGTATGTTTTTCCCTTTTTCCCCCCCAGAGATGTTACCGATCTCTTGCCGATCCATTGACGCTTTGGGTTTTGTATGGTCGTTTCTGTGCCGTTTAGCCATTTGGCACCATTGAGCACCTTTACAGATCTGATGAAAGTTTTATCCAGTGTTTCACAAAAGCAGGAGTCCTCATTTCAGGAAGGTGTGAGGTTTGAGGGGTCATTAATATTGGAGTTTTGTCGATCCAGCATCCAGAGCACATCAGAGATCTGTCTGGTATATTTTTTTCCTCATTTCAGACAGTTTTGTATCATTTCTTTTGGATTGATAAGACTTCCGAGCCTTTAAATGCCAAGCGAGGTTTGATTTTGGTTGATGTTAAATTAAACATATTGTTTTTGGTCTTACTATTCCCAAAAGGGCAATGATCCCGTGGTCGTTGCAGAGAAAGTAACTAGAGTTGGCGCAACCCTGGGATTTTTATTTCGGACTGACAAGCTTCACGCCGCCAAAACATTTAACATCGGACCAGTGAGATCACTGTGAAATTCTGTACCTCTTCAATTACGACAAAGAAGACGACAAATTTAACGTTTTTACTGCGCGGGGGGAAGACCGAGATAAGGATCAGCTGGAGTAGGACAAGGCGGGGATGGAAAAGGAATGGATGGATGAACTTTTCCTTGGATTATTTATTATTAATGGCTTCATCAGCCGTGTTACAGGCCCTGTTTGGAAAAAAAGCATTTCCAGTATATATTTGTGGACGTTACCGGTATGTTTTTAACTGAATGTGTGACATCTTTCTGTGTAAATATCTCACGTTACAGCGTGGACACCTGCAGCTTATAGACAAGTGCGGCCTTTATAGGTACAGGATACCCTTGTTTTTGGCGGGGGTTACGTTCCAAAAAGAACCCATGATAGGCAAAATCCGTGAAGTAGAAACCTTTATTTATTTTTTTTTTACAATTATTATACAATTAAATACTCCATTATACAATGAAAAGAAAGAACAACCCTTTTTACAGGCTCAATCATTTGTTTCACAAATAAAACTACTGTACTTTAGAAAGGTTTTTTTCAACAAATAACTTCTGTACTGTACTGTCAAATAACAATTTTAATCAACAATGTGAACAGAAGGCTTCAAATTGCGGAGATTAGCACCGCCCACCGTGACCCAAGTAATCGGATTAAACGGGAGAAAATTAAAAATGATTATGAAAAAAATTGCGGACAGTTGCAACCCTTTTTGCATCCTTATTAAAACTTACCGCTGCTGTCGTCCTTATGTTTTTTTTCTTCCTTCTTTACGGAATGAACGGAAGATTCATTAATTCCGTAATGCCGACCTACAGCCGCATAGCTTTTACCTTCCCTTAGCATGTCCAGAAGTTTAACTTTATCTTTGATAGATAGCATCTTCCGCTGCCTTTTGTCGGTCCAGAGCGTTTTGTCAACATTATGGGTTTTAGAGAAACTCCAAATTGCAAGAGAATTTGCACGTACGTACTGTAAATTTGGCAAGCTGTTTTACGTACGTGTACATATTAAACTGCAACGTTATTGGCGCACAGATAGAGAAGAAGCGGAGTGACTTTTTAGCCAATCAGAATGCAGAACACAATGCGCGATGCAAATCCGTCAAGTAGCGAAACCGTGAAAAGTAAACCGCGTTATAGCGAGGGATCACTGTACACGTAGATTTATTTAGTTATTTTCAATAGTTTGAAAATGACTGTATATATGCTGTGTATATTGGGAGAAGCGGCTTGAGGGCAAATCAATAGGTTGCTTGAAAGCAGATATACGTTCGATATGATGGACATTAAAGAGGCCATCTGTCCTTTAGGTCCATTCAGTTTCCGAAGCCGTTCCCGGGCGATAAGCCTGCAGAGCGCACGGAGAGCGAGGCACGTCCCGCCTCGAGCTATTAACCTGGCAAATCAGGAAAAATTCAATAAACCCATGATTTCTCTTGCATTAACAAGACGGGGATTAGTCATACGTCACAAAACGACAGATGCCGAGTTGTCTCCGGCGGCAGACATTTCCTGTGCTGCGGCCTCTCCCTTCCTGCCTGCAAGAAAAGTGAAATGATGAACTCTGCCGAGGCTGGCGGTTGTTCTGATTCCTCCGCAGCTGAAAACCCACTTTGCCTTTACTTCCTGGGACCGATTTGCGCAAGTCAGTCTTGCACCATTAGCCACATGCAACACACACACACACACACACACACAGACTCAACGCCGACAACTGACTCTGCATGATATTTTCTGTGGGTATTTCTATTTTACATCTTCAATGGAAGCGACACTGCTGAGGAAACCTGAGTCCAACGCATCTGTCAGGCTGCTGTTTCTTTTTTTTCTTTTTAAACTCGGAGTCTGTCACTTGAGATTTTGCAAACGTGGCTAAAAGGTTGTTTGGCGGAGGTTCGTTTTGGATGAAAAACTGCTTCCGCTGTAGAAACCAGAGGTCTGAAGTCGATTTAAATGGCAAATGTTGGGTTTTGAGTGATAGAATATCCTCATGTGGGTACAAATATGAAAAGGCGCCACTTTTTATCGCCAAACATGGCGGACCCATAGAGGTCAGCGGTGGTTGACGTCACCAAGATGCTTTCTGTCTTTGCATCACAAGTACGGTTGTTTACCCGGCTTGTTTTCGTCCTGCTCCGATCGACCGACATCCCGGGAATTCGGTGTCCGCCTCGAATCTTAAACCGCCATTACCGAGAGAAGCCGCTGTCGTTCGGGATTACGGTTTCCCGTGAAGGCGTTGCTACCGGGCGGCTTGAAAGCGTCAACGTAGCCTCCGCGAGGTTGCCGGCGGATTATTGGTCACGTGAGTGTCACGTGACTTCTGCGAATCCGTGTTTTCACCAGTTCACAGGTTTTGGGGACGCTGTAATGCTACGCTCGGCCGAGTCGCTTCCTGCGCGGCTCCGAACGCCGGCCCCAGAACCAGACGCTTCACCTGTCAGGTGTCGGAAGGTCGGTCGATCCTCCGAGGACGTTGAGATTGAAATGAACTGGCGAGTTCAGCTTCCCGGTGGCTGGAAATTGAATGCTATTTTGACACGTCTGGAAAATCAAACAATGGAGGCGTGGGCTTCATTTTGTTCTTTTTGTTCTTCTTTTAAATTTCAGCAAACGCAGACTCTCTCGTTAGCTTAACCGGCTGCCTCCGTCCTGCCGCTTCGCTTCGCTCTGCAATTATTCAGTCGGACGACGGCGTTTCCTTGAATCTCATTATACCGCAACCCTTCCGAGTGAAGGGATGCGCTTGTCAACACAATCAAGGTACAAATTGCCGGTCTAAAGACAGCGGCGCATTCGGTCTCTTCTAACAGAAATACTGTCTGTGTTTATTTAACGACAGAGATTCGATCACGAGTGTTTTCCCACCGCGGGCCGTGAGGAAATGAATTTTATTGCTACATTTAGAAACAAACACATACAGCTGTCGGTGTGCGTGTTAGCCCAGCCCGGAAGCCAGGTTTGTGCCGCCGAGCGGCACGTCTTTCGACCGCCCGACTCCCCGAAGATGTTGATCCTGCCTTATTATTTCATGCGAGATTTCGGCTTTCACGAGTCTTTCGCTGTGCTTTCGTCGGAAACCCCTGCCGTGGGGGTTGGGAACTAATTACAGGAAGGGTCTTATTTGCCCGGCTGGGTGTTGGAAGTGCGGAATCGTGCAGGGAGCCCAATTTAGCATGCTGCTAATACTTGTGCACATTCAAAGAGGCCGTTAGCCTTGGATGAAAGTGTCAAGATATGGAAAACATAATCAGATCACATCACCTCTTTTCCTTTTTCGTGAATCTAATTTTCGACTCCTTCCCCGGGCCGTTGTGATGTTGAGCCCAACATTTTGCAGCTACATCAGTCAACATGCTTGTTACATTGATGTAACTGTTGCCTGGTTTTGGGTCATTAAACATCTTGGTTGCACACGTGAGATCGAGCCAGACAGCAACAGGGAGCCCTTTTTTGAAGACGGTTTCATCAGTGTCGGCGCCGAGAACAAAATTCCAGGTATTGGCGAGTCGTCAGTTGGAAGCGCACAGCTTGCGTTTTAAGATAACCTTTGGTAACCTCTTGTGTTGCACCCTCGGGTCACTTGCAAAGCTCATATCTGATCTGTGCATAAGGGGCCAGATGCAGGACGCAGATTTATCAAATATATCTGTTACGTGATTGGGTAAACCGATCAGCAGTGAATCAGTTGAGTCGCATGTTCGGGGTCTGCACACTCAGACCAAGTTTCCAAGGTACCCGAGCGTCTCTGCGCCAAACGTTGTACTCTTGCATGAACGTACGGAACTCCAGGGTTACTTTATTTCAGGGGTGTCAAACTCATTTCACATCGCCGGCCACATTTGGCCTTGGTAGATGTCAAGTGGGCTGGCGTACTCAGCTATAAATAACCAAAATATCACGTCTTTCCTTTGTTTTGGTGTAAAGAAGCACAAGGACATTAGGAAAATCTTGAAATTTATTTAACAATCCTTTTACGAAACATTTCATGAAACACCTCATATTTCCTTAGAGTCATTCCCTATCATTCACTCGTATGCATTGAAACTGATCCCACTGATCGTACAAAGGCACAAAACTTTAACAAGTAATTGGTATTGAAATATATAGTCATGCACTTTAAGATTAAACGAGACTTATAAAAAAAGGGATTTTTAGACCATTTAAACCCTGACCACACATAACAAACTTAAGAGAGTGCTGTTAAATGTGTAAGGAAGAAAGTATTCACCTGTCCTGTGAATGTGAAAACTTCATACATGAAACATACATGCAAATTAGGAGGGTTGAACACCAGCCGGGCTGCTGCTTTCTGAATAATCGCCTGATGGTCACCGATGGGAGCACCGGCGAGGAGGGAGTTGAAGTCGTCCAAATGAGAGATGACTGGTGCCTGGATGAGTATCTGCGCTGTATCTTCCATGAGGAATCTTCCTGATGTTGTAGAGAAGGAATCTGCAGGAACGTGCAACTGCTGCGACATTCGCTGAGAACGACAGTTGGTCGTCTAGGAGCCCACCCAGGTTTCTCGCAGTTGGGGTCGGCCTTACCACGTTGTTGTCGTCGGTGGCGGCCAGGTCTCTGTGCGGACAGCCTTTCCCCGAGAGCAAGAGCAGCTCAGTGTTGTCTAGGTTCAGCTCCAGGTGGTTAGTTGCCATCCAATCTGAGATGTCGGACAGGCAAGCTGCAATTCGGGTTTCCACCTTTGTGTCTGACTGGGGGAAGAACAGGATCAGCTGTGTGTCGTCGGCGTAGCAGTGGTGAGAGAAGCCATGTGGACGAACGACAGAACCAAGCGATGTTGCGTACAGGAAGAAGAGGGCCAAGAACCGAACCTTGTGGAACACCCCGAGATATTACATTATATTCCAGTCATCCAGATGCTTTTATCCAAAGCCACTCACAAAAAGTGAATTCAGTCATCGAAGATCCGAAGTACCAGTTGTCGGAAGTCAGAAGTGACCAAAACATATACATACATACATTAATTTCATTGTTTTGTTTTTTTTCTGGGGGGTTGGGGGCTAAGCGCGATTAGTGGGGTAGTGCTTGGTGAAGAGGTACGTTTTCAGCAGGTATGTTTTGGACCAGGGGTGTCAAACTAATTGTAGCTCAGGGGCCACATGGAAGAAAATCTATTCTCAAATGGGTCGGACTGGTAAAATCATGGAATATTAACGACTGTCAATGTAACTAATGTTCATTTCACCCCTGAAACCTGGTACCTTTTAGCTTTGCAAGCCATATTAAACCCATTTGTTAGCCTGATCCGGCCTCCGGGCCTTGAGTTTGACACCCCTGTTTTAGACAGTCTGCGTGGTTCAGACGCAGCCCCCCTCCATGTCACCTGGTAGGAGCGACCCGTCTGGTAGGATGCCAACAGGGAGTCTGTAGACCCTCGAGGGTGAAGACAAGGATCTGGTGGTCAAACTTGGCTGACAGGTCAAGAAATTTCTTTGACCTGGCGTGAATCTGAAAGTCAGACCGGTTCAGTTCTTTGTGTGAAGTTAAGCGGTCGGAGGTTGACCGAGCTCGGGATGAGCGTGGAAAAGGCAGAACGTGAAGTGAATAAAAGGCAAAGGAGGGAGAAAGAATAGGCAATAAGTGATAGGAAGACATCAGAGAAGCAGGACTGGGAATGCAGGGGAGAAAACACACAAAAGCCCAAAATACGCAACGGGGACACATCGTTGTAGAAAAGACATATAATAGGGAGCTGCAGAAGAACAATAACAAACACACTGACGTAAAAGATAATTAGAATAGGACTGTACAGCCCGTCAATGTGCCGACAATACGGGTTGATGTTCCGGATGATTTATGTTTTTTTGTTAAATTGTAAACTGTTTTAAAGTGTTTTGTTTCCAGTAAAAAAAAAAAAAAAAAAAGCATATAAAGAAGTACCATCACAGGATGCCAGATGGGACCAAAAAAGGAAATGTGTCATCTGCAAAGAAAAATAGACAGCAATAAATCCTCTAAATTAAAACGGCAGAATAATTTGATCTAATCTGTCCGGGAGAAAGGGTTTGAGACGATCTCACCGGTGTCCTACCACCGATGCTTTTGGGAAATCGTCAACAGACAACGAGTTAGGGACTCCTGACAAAGCACCATTTAGAGGATCTACAAGGATACAGTTGTGGGAATACATTTATTGAGGTTGCCATGTAGGAAGAGAAGGGGAGAATAATGTTAGCATTGGGACTCACCCAAGACCAGTCGCCGGTCCACTGCTGGGCCCGATAGAGACATACAACCATTCACGTTCCATAAAGAAATACAGAATTGATATAATACAGTTGTATTTCTAGATGGAATCTAGAAATGGAACCGTTCACCTTCTCATTCTGCGCAATTTTGGTTCTCAGATGAACCTCCTGCATGTTTTTAGACGAGAAGTCAAAGAGGTGAGCACAGAGAGGCCTCCAATTGCAAACCTTCTTGCAGTGAGCCAAACGGTTGTGTTGGGATACATACCGTAATTTCCGGACGATAAGCCGCGACTTTTTCCACGTAAACGACGATGCGGCTAATATATGGACTTTTTTGGGGTGTGGGGGGGGGGGCTAACAAGCTTCCCGCCGCTAAATTCTTATCCTCGTCACATCGGACCGATGAAATGACCCAGAAATTCTGAGTCCGTTCAACTCTTGACACCGAAGAAGACGACTCTGACGGTTTTAGTGCGCAGGAGGAAGCCCGAGATAGCGATCGGCTAGCCGGTGCGGCTTATATTGAAGTGCGCTCAATAGTCCGGGAATTACGGTATACATTTTAATTTTATTCTACTTTGCATCGCATTTAACCTCTCTGCATGAACCATGAGCAGCTGGCAGCCATCTCGTGGCACCAGGGGAGCAGTTACGGGTTCCGAGTTTTGCTCAAGGACACTTCGACACACGAGCAGGAGCCGGGAATGGAACGGAAACGTTCGGTTCTAGGGACGATTGCCGTAACCCCCTTTCTCCACGTCGCCTGAACAACCGCGCATCGACCCATCGCGGCAAAAAAAACTCTCGGATAAGTCCTCGAATGCTCCGCGGCGATGTGAGAAAAGGGGCCACCGCCGTTTGAGCCGGTCTTAGCTCGGGGAGCAACGGGGAGCTAAGCGGGGGTTTATTTACATGGCGTTTGGCTGCGTGAGGGGGCAGATGGCGACGCTCAACCAGGAAGTGATCGACATAACGACACGGCCTGCCGTGGAACGTGGGCGTACGGTTGCATCATCGATTTGGAGAAAAAGAAAAAAAAAAACGTATAAGGGATGGCGAAGGCGGTCGGCCTGGAGACGAATAGCTGAGCGAAGCCACCGCGGGACTAGAAAACCTTAAAAAAAAAAGTTTCAAAGGATTGAAGAGGAGGTCTCGCGATACTTCTGTTGAAATAGATGAAGGCGATTGCTCCCGTGGAAAATCTATAAGAACTTTTCGCGGTGGTTCTGGATGCACAAATTGCACCGGCGAAGAGGTGAGGCGATGATTTCCGCGTCAGCCATTATGTGGAGAGGGAGGCCGGTAGGGAGCATCGACGTCAAGCCCACTCCGCCGCCTCTTGAAAGCGACACGTGGACGCGACCGGAGTGCGATCCTCACGCCGAGTGGGCAGTTCTTGAGTGAAAAAAGCAAAAAAAAAAAAAAAAGGAATAAAATAACAGCCTGATGGGGGGGGAAAATGTGCGGCTTTTTTTTTTTTTTTTGCGCGAGATTCCGAGATCGTAATTATGCGTTAATTATCCAAGGCTGCCGCTCAAAGGTTACGGGTAATCAGACGGAGGGCTGTTATTTCCCTTCATTTATTATATATGTAAAATAGTTTTAATGAAGTGCCATCAGCGAGGAACGTTCCGGTTGATATCGGTTACGCTCGACGACTTTATTATCATATGTAATCTGATTATCTCACCGGGGCCTCTCGCGAGGACCAATCGGAAAAAAGCATACTTTCCTCGAGAATGTGTTGAAGTGTTAAGAGGAGGAAAAGCAGGCGGAAGAATTCGTAATGGAGGTGTCGAGCGAAGAGCGCCGTCAGGGGGATGGCGAGAAACTATAAAGTTAATAGGCGGATATTTTTTGCCCAAAAGGCCTGAAACGAGAATAAATGATCTTGTTTCTTCCAACTAACACGCATTTAGATGCCTGAATGAAATCCAAAGGAACCAGCCCTAAAAAAAAAACTGGCAAAACACCCGGTTACGCCCAATTCTCAGGTTCACTCATCCAACTCTTGCACATTCAGCGGCACATTCTGCGCATACCATTGCACAGCTGGGTATAAAAAAAAAATGAATAAAAAAAAATGACCTGAATGTTGTGAAGAAGAATGTTGTGGAGCCATTTAACAAAGACTTGTTTTCCGGAAGATGCTGCAAGATTTTGTTTAAAGCCTGGACGTGTGTCAACAGGAAGGAATCGAGAGGTGATTCCAGGAAATCTGTTTTGCAAAGACAGACTGTCTCAGAAAATTTGAATATTGTGATAATGTTTTTTATCTGATGTAATGCAATTACAAAAACAAAAATGTCATACATTCTGAATTCATTACAAATCAACTGAAATATTGCAAGCCTTGTATTGTTTTAATATTGCTGATTATGGCTTACATCCTAAGAAAACTCAAAAATCCAATCTCAAAATATTAGAATATCATGAAAAGGTATTTTTTGGTTTTTTACAAAGACATTACAAAAAAAAAGATTACAAAAACAAAAATGTCATACATTCTGGATTCATTACAAATCAACTGAAGTATTGCAAGCCTTTTATTGTTTTAATATTGCTGATTATGGCTTACATCTTAAGAAAACTCAAAAATCCAATCTCAAAATATTAGAATATCATGAAAAAGTTTTTTTTGTTTTTTCACGAAGACATTACAAGAAAAAAAAATTACAAAAAAAAAAAATTCTCAGACATCTTGGATTCATTACAGATCAACTGAAATATTGCAAGCCTTTTATTGTTTTAATATTGCTGATTATGGCTTACATCTTAAGAAAACTCAAAAATCCTATCTCAAAATATTAGAATATCATGAAAAAGTATTTTTTGTTTCTTTAAATTGCATATCAGAAGATAAAGAACTTTATCACAATATTCTAATTTTCTGAGACAGTCCTGTATACATATATACATATTTATATCAATTATTTATTTTGTCATTTCAGTTGGCCACCTCACTTGCCTGTCCCTTCGAGCGCAGGCGTGAAAGTCTGCGTTGCCTTCGCGCGGCGGCTGAATACAACTGTTTTTGCAGGTTCAAGAGGCCGAGAGGTGCGTGGCAAATGCTGCGGGATCAAAAACTGGAAGCCATTATGTGAAATTAGGAGGTTGCAATTTGAGGCCTTTTAAGTAACCCGCTTCCAGGAAAGGGATCAAGACGATTCAAAGCTTTCTCTGCAATCACTGCGAGCGGGAGTGGGCGGTTGACTTCTAAAGAGGTCCATGCAAGCAGGTAAGAAGGCTTAACACACCCTGTTTTTGTGAGCATACAAGTCAGATTTAGCACACAAGATACACGTGTGGGCAGGACGGAATATCCCGGTGCCCAGTTTAATTTCTGACTGGACGTAGGCTCTACCAGCTGGTGGACATTCCTGTCCCATGTCTCATTGCGTGTTCACAGCGGTTGTGGTGAAAAAGTTTCTACTTCCCCTATCAGGCTACTTTCAGATCTGTCGATGCACACATGATTGCGGTTCAAGTGGTCGAACTCGACTTCTGCTTGGCTCTTAAGTCTTTGAGCCACAGTATGAACTCTGATTGGTCCAATTTAAAGCTAAAAATTGTCTGAAATTGTCTCTCCCCTTGAGCGGGTCTCGCTGCATAGAAATTGGACGGCAACTGAACCTAAACAGTGATGAGGACGTTATAGCACTTAAAATACTTCGACCCTTCTTTGAGCGCGAGCGCTCCCCTCTGTTCCGGGTAAAAATCAGGAACAGTCCTTTCCCCAATGCGCTGCAACCTGTCGAGTACATGTAATCAGAAGTCGCTTTTGGATGGAAAAGTTCCAACAAGTCATGTGTCTGGGTTGAATTTGCATCCAGGAACTAGCCTCCTACAGGGGAACTCTTTAGTTCCTGGAGCGTTCGTGCTCTGCATGCCGGAAATACTAACCGCGTATTATCCATGGGTTGTTGTGCTTTTGTTCTCTCCCTTGTGCTGATTCACTATGTGAAGAACCCCACTTCGCTAACACCAGACTTATTTTGGCCAAAAGGTTGATATTATTGAAATTCCATTGCGGCGTGGCAGGCCACAAGAGCGTGGATCTCTTTGTTGGTTCATTTCCTGCGCTTCTGTCCAGATACCACAAAGGTATCTGGTAATGGGTTTGGTTCATGAGTTCTGCCAATCATAAACCACCAAAGTCACAAGAGTTCCTATGGAACTGCAAAAAGCTGCTTTGGAGTAGGAGTTAAACAGTTCTAGTTGCTGAGGTCAGTGTTCTCTTGTTCCGTATGCACAAAGAAACACTCCTGAAAAGGTTCTGGGAACTGCACTGAACTGGGTACAGTGCTAAAGAGGCTAATGTGAGAAGTAAACATACGTAAGAGGGGATCCGGGCACTCTTGGGGATCAGGGCGAGCCCTCGACACGTCCATGTTTGCGTTGATAGAAGTTAGAGGGGTGCAAGTGTGGTCTGTTGTAAGTTTGTTTCTGTTGGCTAAGGTGCTGTCCTTTACGGTATCATCGGCGACATGTTTAAAGTTCCTTTCTATTCAGGATACAGCCCCTACCCTCCATGTGCCCCTGACCCCAGGCTCGAGTTTGGTCAGATTTTCATCCTACAAAGTGTAAACAAAGATCCCCAACACTCTCTGCCTTGCAATTCAAAGTATTTATTAGCATTCTTAGCGGTAGAGCCATTGGGCAGGGGTGAGGGCTGCAGCCAAATGCCCTGGAGAAAAGTGAAAACTTAGAATTTGGGGTCAGACAGTCGGCTGGATTTTTGTACCTGCTCATTTGTCTTCATCCCAGTGAACTGTCACAAGACACAGACCAGCTCTCCAGCTCACACACACACACACACACACACACACACCTGCGACACCCCGGTGGAAATGACCCTGCGTTACCTGCACGGCCACTTTCGCCGGTGCCGAATGCTGTTAGCGTCCGAGCCGTGACGAGACGCTCGCTGTCGCCGGGAATAAACAGTCGGGGATGTTAAGTCTTGGCCCTTGCCGATGAGGAAATGCCACCTGGCGAGACTCAGTAGAGACCCGATGGGTTCTGCTGTCCAAACAGTGTGATGACTTCCTGGTTAGCCATTGTTTCTGGCAATACAGAACCAATACTTCTCATTTTAGTCGTCCCCTCGATTAGATTCAACTCTGTGGTCATTTTCCATGTAGAAGTACAGGGCAACAAAAAACAGTTTAGTATCCAACCAGAGGTGCGAAGAAAGCGGAGGATGCTAAATTAGCAGTGAGCATGAGGTGTACAGGACCAGGGACAGTATGCTGGCATGTTGGCAGAGGGGGGGCGTTGCGTAATTAGAGAATGTTAATTTTCAGAGGGCAGGGTGTTTTATAGATTACGTCATCAAAAAAATAACTGTCAATAAGTCACTCTTCCTCTATACTTTCCTTGTCTGCTGACATAGCCAATCATCTGTATCCATCAAACCTTCTTCTATCACACCAACTAGCTTCCTGTCCTCCTTCCCCCATCCATATTTCTTCTCTCTGGTCTACCCATAGGACCTCCTGCCTATTGGTCCCAACCTCTGCATCCTTCTACCCAGATCTACACCACCCGTCCGCTGTCCATGTCCAAACTACATCAGCATGACTTTGTCTCCTGAACGTCTAACAAGTGCTGTCCCTCTGATGCACTTGTTCCTGATCCTCTCCATCCTCCTCTCACTCATCTTCATCTCTGCTGCCTCCTTGCTCTGCCTCCTGTCTTTTCTTCAGTGTATCTACACCTTTCCTATCATACTTCTATCACCTGGCACATATCTGCACCCATTCCAAACTGCTTGCTCTCATTTCTTGGCCTCTTCTCCACACTGTTATACTTCATGGTGATTGCGGTCTAACTTTGTCTGTCAGCTTGTCCATCACCATTGCAAACAAGAAGGGACTCAGAGTTGATCCCTCATGTAGTCCAACCTCCACCGTGAACTCCTGTGTCACACCTGCAGCAAGTCTGACCTCTGTCTTACAGCTGGCATACATGTCCTGCACCAGTTGAACACACTTCTTTGCCAATTCCAGACTTCCTTATCCATCCATTTCCCTCTTTTTCCTTCATCACTCGAACCTACTGTACATCCTTCCCATCTCTATCTCTCTGTTTTGCCAACCTGTACAAATCAGTCTCTCCCCTCTTGCTTGCATACAAGTCATCCTACGCCCTTTGTTGGGCCTTTGCCACCTCTACCTTTACCTTGAGCTGCATCTTCCTGTACTCCTGGCTACACTCTTCAGTCCCATCAATATCCCACTTCTTCTTTGCCAGCCTCTTTCTCTGAACATACTTCTCCACAACACTCTGACATTTTCAGCTTCCACCACTTCATCCTCTGCTCTGCCTTTGTCCTCTACACCTACACCTCTCACCTAACACTACTTTGAAGTCACTGATCGACATGTCGATTGAAGTCTGCACCGCTTACTACTCTCTCGCCTCTGGGGATATTCCGCATTCCGCAAATTCCGCATTCCGCAAATCAAGGATATTCTGGACAAACCCTTCCTTTGAGATAACTTCTTCGCAACTTCTGTTCTGTTCCTATCAATACTGTGATAGCACCACCTAAACCCTGCTCTTGAGCTTGTAGCCTTGCTACCTTTCCACCTGGACACCCGGACACATACTGCATCTAACTCTTCTCAACTCTCCAATTTTTTCTGTCATTGTCCCAAGATTTAGAGTCCCCACTCATCCTCCTGGACAGTTGCCTTCTCTTTTCCCACTCTGCCGACAGACAAACCTTCTTTTCCTTCAAATTCCATCAGTGTCCTGCAAGTTAGGCCGTCATTGGTTTTACATCAGACGCTTCCTCTCGACACAAACCTCTGCATTTATTTGGGTTCGGGACCCGGCTCAAGGAGAACACTGGCTTGCGGCCCCCCTTTGGGGTTTCCATTTGTGATGTAGTTCTCACGCAACCCCATCATTCTTGACATGAAAAAGAAAGAAAAAACAAAACAAAACAATACCTGAACTCCAACAGCACGATTCAATTTAAAGTAAAACAAAGACCTTCACGCATGCTAAAAAAAACATGACCCACGAAACAGGATCCCAAAAAAACCAAAGGGGATTTTTTGACTAATCCTCTGTCAATTTGACCGCACCTTAATAACAGAAGAATAAACACAGATTTGAAGAAACGAAAGAGAAATTGGCACAACAAACAACTTGCGTTGCCGTGGGTTTCTCCCATGACTCTTGAATGAAAGAATGAGCCGGTGAACACACTTTGGTGCTTTCATAACATCTCATGCCAGCGGTGATTCACCCAAGGACATGAGATTTTGTAAAAAAAAAAAAAAAAAAGGAACTATTGGTATCATTTTGAATATGCATATGGAAATCCAGCTGCCAGCGCAGGCCTAGATTAATACGAATAATAATATACTATTAATAGAGCACTTTCCAAAGTGCTGTAAAAGTGAGAGGAGATAAAAGTGGGATATAAATGAAACAAACCTCACACATTCTTTCATTTATTCTGTTTATCCTACAGAGAGGAACGCGATGGGGATCGAGGCGTCCACTCAACCCACGTTTTTCTTTCGGAGGATCCCGGAGGAACCCGGGGGGGAACGTGGAGGCTCCGCCCAGGAGGGGAAGCCTCGCTTCGGGGATCGAACCTTCTGGAAGCTGCTACGAAAAAAAACAAATCCACAAGCATCTCCCGATGCTAGGAAGTCGACTGCGCCGCAGAGCTGGTGCAATGCGAAGAGAAGGCCCCGCTCGCTAACAGTCTTATTCCAGATCCCGGGGGAACGAGAGCCGGGAAACAGAGAGCTCGGTGCACGTTCAGGAGCGCACGACCCCTTCCAGGATGGACGGGTGAGAAGGTGCTGGGCGCTAACTGCTAGCTAGCGCTGACCGTGCTAACCCTCCTTCAAAGGGGCGCCAAAGCCTGCAGAACTTCCTGTTCACTTGCACGAGTTTATCTCTTTTAGGAGATCTTTGCACACAGGTTTGCGTGCACCGTGCACCGTGCACCGTGCACAATGCGCATGTCGATTTTTTTTTTTTCTTTTTCCTTCAACCTGAGCGCCTCATCATCTCATCATGTTCCCTGAGATCAAACCTACATGAGCGTCAACGGTGACACACTTTGTCAGCACGAACCCACCTCCATCTTCACCTCCATCTCAACCTCAATTCCATCTCCACCTCCCTCTCCAACTCTCTCCATCTTCATCTCCATCTCAACCTCCACCTCTCTCTCCAACTCTCTCTCCACCTCCTCCTCCAGCTCCACCTCTCTCTTCACCTCCATCTCAACCTCAATTCCATCTCCACCTCCACCTCCATCACCACCTCCCTCTCCAACTCTCTCCATCTTCATCTCCATCTCAACCTCCACCTCTCTCTCCAACTCTCTCTCCACCTCCTCCAGCTCCACCTCTATCTTCACCTCTATCTCCATCTCTACCTCCATCTCCATCTCCACCTCCATCTCCATCTCCACCTCCACCTCCTTTCCACCTCCATCTCCATCTCCACCTCCCTCTCCTTCTCTGAAGGCCTTCTCCAGGCATCAGTAGAAGGAAGGCTGCACGATGCTGCTCCACGCCGAGCGATGACGAAACCCCCCCTTCCTCCTCCTCCTCCTCCTCCTCTTCCTCCTCACCATCACCGCGGGCACGTGCACGCGCACGCCACAGATTTGCACGCCCGCGCACGGCGCGTCTCCCCGTGCGCTCGTCACAGCGTCGGCGTTTATAAGTGCGCCCCGGAGCGCGGAGCAGAGACCACCGGCATGCCTCGCCTCCAGAGGGGGGATCCAGCGCGCCGCCGCTCGGAGACGTTCTGAGGAGGAGTTCCATCCCTCTTCCCCCCCCAACCCTTCAACCCCTCCTCCTCTCCTCCTCCTCTTCCTCTCCTCCTCCTCTTCATCCACCTTTAAGTTTTCCCCTTTTCTTTCTTCCTTCCTTTCTTTCTCCTCGCCGCAGCAGAGCGCGGGCTCTCCAGGTGTGTGTCCATCTTCATCCCTCCTTCTCTTCTTCTAACGGAGACACATTTTTACACCAAGTTCTTCCCACCGGAGTTGAACCTCCTCCTCCTCTTCCTCCTCTGCCGGAACTTGTTGCGCCGAATCCGGCGGGAACATCCTGTGCGGGTTTTGGCGTGCGGTGCTGAGGAAGGCGGGAGGGGGGGGGGGGGGGAGGACGGGACGCGCATCCCCGGTTGCGTGTCTTTCCTTATTTCCCTTTTTTTCTCGCCTCCTTGCATCTGTCGCTTCTGCGGTCAAAGAACGCCGCGCGTTTTTTGCGCAATTTTTGTTTGTTTTTTTTGAATCGTCGGCTTCTCACGCACGCACGCACGCCGGGGTGCGTGGAACATCGCTTGACTTCTCCTCCTCCTCTACCTCCCTCCGGAATCCCGTCGCAGTCATCTGTGAGCTTGTTGTCACTGTTTGTTGTTGTTGTTGTTGTTGTTGTTGTGACAGAAAACGCGCTCAACAAAGTGAAACCCACCTGTTTGTTTACCGTGCGTGTGTGTGTGTGTGTGTTTGTGTGTGTGTGTGTGTGCGCGCGCAAAATGCATGCGTCTTCAGCACCCCTGCAAATGTTTGTGTGCGCAACCTGTCAATCAAACCCCCCAATACATGGAGCCCGTTATGTGACTTTTGCCCCCCCCCTCAATCGATGCGTGTACATTTTCGATGTGTGTGTGCGTGTATGTGTTGGTGTGTGTGTGTGTGTGTTCGTAATCTCTGCACGAAACCCTCAAACCGATTTATTTGGTATTTACCACCCCTGTCGTTTATTTCCACGCTAAGGGGCACTTCCGGCGTGCTCGTGAAAGTGTCCCACACTTCACTGAAGAGACCCCCTCTCAACACACACACACACACACACACACACACACACACACACACACACACACGCGCGCAGTAAAGCGTTTTTTGCGTAGAGGCAGTTGCGGGGCGCTGACCTTGGTGCTGAAACGCATCAACTCCCCGCTCCCGCTGCGGTGGGTTCACTTCCCGTCCGTTCTGTCACTGTGAAAGTGCGTGAGCGCTTGCGTGCACGGTGCCTGCGTCCAGCGCCACCCACGCACGGAAGGTTTTTTTTTTTTCCACGCGGGAGGACGGCGTCACGTCGGCTCAGCCGCGGCGGGATTACGGCGGACTTCCGGCGGATGCGGGATTATCGGTTTGTTTACATTTGGGGAGCGCCGGATTGCGATCGTGCGTGTGCCACGCACGGACACACGCAGCCCACGGACGCACGTCACAGCAATACGTCGTTCATGCACTTTCTAACTGGAAAAACGTCACTTTTTTTTTTTTTTTCCTCCAAATCCTCTGACGTAAAAAAACCGGATACGTCCAGGTGTCTTTGCAGTGACGTCAGAGGCCGCTTATGTTTGGGGAAATAAAAAAGAAGTAAAACTGCATTCTTGAGTCGATAACCGCGAAAAAGATCAGTCGGAAGATGTCCGATGTCTTCGTACGAGGAAGCAAGAGGTCACGGCACAACGGCCCGTTTACTTCAATTACCGGCTTAATACCGGCAGTGTTTTCAATTCTTGCCGAAATCTTCTCGTCTCGGTAACCGGACTTGAATTTTCTTCAACTGAAGACGTTCCAGCCGTCGTCCGAGAAGCTTCTTGGGTTCCGAACCCAAGAAAAAAAACGTCTTCGAGCGGAAAGATTCGCGTCCGCTTGCCGAGACGAGAAGTTTCCCCCAAGAATCGCATCGACGATCGGTTGATGAAAAGCTGCTGGACCAGGTTGTTTACTTTTTAACCTTCCTTTCTTTTGCTGCTTTTCAGAAACGTCCCTGAGCACACACACACACACACACACACACACACACACACACACGCGCGCGCGCACACACACGCAGACGCTGGCGCCATGGAGTCCGAGCCCACCGTGTGCCAGCTGCAGCCCAACATCATCTCCGTGCGTCTCTTCAAGAGGAAGGTGGGCGGTTTGGGTTTCCTGGTGAAGCAACGGGTTTCCAAACCGCCCGTCATCGTGTCGGATCTGATCCGCGGCGGCGCCGCCGAGGAGTGCGGCCTGGTGCAGGTGGGCGACATCGTGCTCGCCGTCAACAACAAGCCCCTCGTCGACCTTTCCTACGAGCGAGCCCTGGAGATGCTGAAGAACGTGTCGCCGGAGAGCCACGCCGTGCTCATCCTCCGCGGGCCCGAGGGTTTCACCACCCACCTGGAGACCACGCTGTGCGGCGACGGTCGCCAGCGCACCGTTCGGGTCACGCGTCCCGCCTTCCCGCCGTCCAGATCCTACGAGAACTGCTCCCCGTTCGGGCAGCAGCAGCAGCAGCAGCAGCAGGCCGGCAAGGAGAGCCTCTCGTCGCCGTCCGTCACGCGCGGCCTCCCGCCGAGGGGAAGCGCGCAGGCCCGGGATTCGGCGCCGCCGCCGCCACTCTGCAACGGGCTGGAGGAGAACAACGACCTGCTGAGGGAGATCGAACCGGTGCTGCGTCTCATCCGGAGCGCCAAGCGGGAGATCAACGGCGAGGGGCAGAGGGGAGCGCCGCCGAGGGACGCCGATATCCAAGCGGCGTGGTAAATCTTCTCCGTTCACGTCCGGGTTGAGAAAAAAAAAAAAAAAAAAAAAAAAGGCCTCCGACGATGAGTTCATTTTTCCGACGATTTTTTTTCTTTCTTTCCAAGAAGCTACTCATCGCGTGCTCTTCCCTAAATTAAAGGAAGTGAAATCTTTTCAATGATAGTTTCATTTTTTTTGAAAACTCCACATGTCTGCGTGGAGTTCCTCAGGTTTCCTTCCGCGGTGCAAAAACGCGGAGGAGCTTCATCAGGAGATCCTGAATCAGCAGCGCCCGACCCTTTTTTTGTACCGGTTTTAAGCTTGAAAATGTTTCCGCGGACCGGTTCAAATAATAAATACCTTTGTCAGTTCATAGTATTGAATCCGAAAACAAGGATTACACTTTATATTTGGCGATTACAATCGTTTTTTGCTATAATGTCAATTCATCGTAATGTGAATTACAGTCCGCGACGCTTCTGCCGTCTCGTCGTTTGGTCGTTTCATCCCGAAAAAAAGCTCTCCGACGACTTTTTCATTTTTTTTTTCAAGGGCGAGCTTGGGGTGGCCGACGTTTGTGAAACGGCGTGACCGACTTAAGCGGGGCAGGAAGGCGAAAGCGGTACCGAATGATCGGTGCCGGTCCGCGTGAACGAGAGGGCGAACGGCCGTACGTCGCTTCACGACGCCCGAACGCGCAATCGGTTGCGTCTGGATCGGACGACCCAACGATAGAGCGAATGTTCGCACGTCTTTTTAGGGCGTGCGAGCGAAAGGGGTCGTCTCTGTACGTGACCCTGCGTCCAGGGTGAACCCCGATTCCGGCGCCCCCTCCACCCCTCGAGTGCAGGAACAACGGGTTTCTTGGCGTTCTGAAAAAACCTCCGAACGGATGGATCGGCACGTCCCGACCCGAGATCTTTTTTTGCTTCTCGGCAGCGTTTTAGTTTGAATAAAACTGCCTTCTTTTTGGAAACAGCTGATAAAACCCCCCTTTATCACGTTTGCTGACACCAGGAATTGATATGTGACTTTACCCTTACATAACCCTTATCTCTCCATATAAACAGATAGATTGAAGATGCGCAATAAAATGCGAACACTTTCATGATAAGGTTTCGGCCGACGCCACAGTTTTTTTATAATTCATTCATTTTTTTATACCTTTATTATCACTGCTTGGCAGGACATGGTGTCACACTGGGGGTAAATTTTCCAAATCAAAAACAAAGGCTTGTGGTTTAAATAATCTGCAGAGATTTTTTTAAATTTTTTTAATTTAATTTGATCATTTAATTTTTCATTATTATGTACGTTATGTAACCGGAGATTTGATCGGTGGTCCGATTTAGTTTAGTGAAGCCAGAAGAAGGCCTTCTTGATAAGGATGCCTTGCGCTCCCGTGACACATTTCATGCTAATTAAAACGAAACAAACCAAATTTTTATTGCGTAAGACTCCGGTGTCTTCAGAGGACGTGATTGTTGCAGGCGCCGGACGTGGCAAAACACGTCACCCAACTTTCACAACATTGGAATTTATCTATCATGCGAATCAACGTGGCGGGTTTTTCCCGTTTTATTTCAACCAATAAAAAGCAACGCTCCGCCTATCAACCCTGCAAATATTCCTCTGCGGGGGCGTGTCCATTTTTTTGGCGTGGATAAAAAGCATCACCTCCTGGAGCTCTAGACTTGTTTACAGCGAGTTGCTGAAGGTGAAAACAAAACAAAACAAAACAAAAACCCTCGACCTTCGCAGGGACTTCGGCGTGGGAAACGGAACATCGCCTCAGCTGGTGCCAGAAAACGGCAGAATGCAGGAAAACCTCCCGGCGGCGCTCCACAATATGGATGGCGAGAAGGTAAGCTAAACCTTCCCCTTTGTTTTTGCAACTTTATTTCAAATCAATCCAGACGTCTTTATGTGTGCGGCAGGACAAATACCTTTTGGGTTTCTTGCATCGCTTTTGGACCACTTTTGCAGAAGCTCTGTTGTGGCGGGGGGGTTGGAGGGGGGGGGGGGGTCTGCGCTTCGCCCGCCGCTCGTGATGTCACCCCCCCGTCAATAGGGCCGGATGTCGCTAAATAATTCCAGAGGGCGTAATGAAAGCACGCAGCTGCCGATCCCATCCCTCTTTCCGCGGCTCTCCATCAAAACGATCCCCTCGACCTGAAGGGAAAAAGTGTTAACACGCGTGTTGGAATTTTTTTTTTTTTTTTTTTTTTTCGCGACGGGGGCCGAGGAGTGGATGAGGCGAACCGGATATCGGCCTGAGAGGATGGAAAGTGATAAGACCATATGTCAATCATTCTGGTCTTTTCCTGAACCCGGCCGATTTAAAAATCGTAACGCCGCCGAAGTGTCTACTTACCCCCTTTTTCAGCTGGAGAGGGATTTTAAGCGGGAAAATAAAATATCCCATTTACCCTTCGACCGGATGGACAAGATGTTTGAAATATTTTGGTCACTTGTAGCGGATGTGCGTCCGCTAACGCACATTCCTCAGAAGTCCGTCCCTATTTGTATCCCATTTTAGACGAATCGGTCGTTTTGCGGTGTAAACAAACCCCCGCTTTCAAACACGTGAGATCTTCCCGTCTCAGTAATTACACAGATTTGCCGTTCGAAGCAATGATGTAACCGCCGTCAAGAAAGAACTTTATTGCCCAAACAGCATTTAGGTCAATTCTTAGAAAGGGAAGTTGCTGCGCTCTTAGAAAAAAAAAAAAAAAAACAAATAATGGAGAGTTGGGTGAAATCTTGAATCTGATTGGACAGAAATCTGTTAAGCACGAGGGAAATACGAGTGACGCAACTGGCAGACGGAGGAACTTGTAAGGTGGTTTTTCCGGCGGCTAAATTCACAATTTACCGACAACAAAAGGGAAGAGGCGGGGGAAGAAATAAAATTTGGTCATGATGAGTGGCCCATATGATGACATTTGGACTTGGTCAGGTGACCCTCCGGCGCCCCCCGGTGGACGCCGTCGGTAAACACGGATCGAAGAGGCGTTTCGATAGTTTAAGAACTTTTATATTTTGCGAAATATTTCTTTATCTAATGGATCGGTTTGACGGGGAATGCGAATCTCCGTCGGTCCTGTCAGACCCGTCTTTCGCCATATAAGGCAATGCGGTAGCACGTTGTTAAAATGTCTGTAATAAGATTTAAAAAAAAAAAAAAACTAAATATGGCAAAAGCAGGCAGATTGAACGCAATAATAGCCCGTTTGGAGGGTTTCCTCCGTTAGACAGACCGGACTCTCATGGTTTCACGAGCAAAGGAGGTAACCAGGGATTGTTATGTCATTAACTAGTGTACCAAAGCTAACCGGGGCCTCAGGCCGGCCACTATATTTAATTACGGCTCGTGAGCAGCGAGCGATGTCAGCTCTTTGCAGGTAATAAGTAGAAATGATAATCAAATATATATATATATATATATATATATATATATATATATATATATATATATATATATATATATATATAAATAAAAGTCATTGTAACATTGAAATGACTGAGTTTTGCCTGGTTATATTCTTTAAAAGTAGCTTCACCTGCTGAAATCCCCGTCTGTCTCTGCAGACATTCTTTGTCCACCCACAACAATGGCAAGTGCGTGTGTGTGTGTGTGTGTGTGTGTGTGTGTGTGTGTGTGTGTGTGTGCGCAGGTACATTTCCATTCGCATTTTTTCTTTCCCAACCCAACAATAACTTGGTGATCTCAGACTGAGGTGGCCGTGTCCTGGTTTCCCCCTTCATGGAAAATTTACATTATGTCTTGCATATTGGAAAAGTTTTGCGAACCGTCGATCCTAATTTTGACATATTCTAGTCAGTTTGTGACAGTTAAGCCGCTAAATTGCAACATTTTCGATTAAGTCTATGTCTATATTTTATTTCTGTGATTCGCATGAATCATCTAAGGCGGGGGTAGTCAAACGTACGGCCCGCGGGCTGGTTCCGGCCCGTCGGGGGCTAAAATCCGGCCTGTGGAATAAATCTACAAAATGAACAAATACATATAAACTACTTTTTTAAAATAAAAATACAGTTTTTCTGCTAGCGGTGCACTGTGTTTTAGCCAGTGTTTGCAACATGGCATAACACTATGTGACTCGAAACTTTCTACAGATGTCAGCAATGCGGCTTCCGGGTCTGCAAATAGCATTTTTGCTTATCGTTACAAATTTACCCGCTTTTCCGTCGGGCCCGACACCCTCATCAGCGAGAAAGCAGACATGGAATGTAGAGATTTTTATCATTTACCGGTTCTCCTTTACCCTAAAGGAAAAATTCGGACTTAGCTGTTACTTGTAGGTAATTACACTATGATTTTTCCAGCCCAAATAAGTCCAAAATAAGTTTGAAACCCCTGATTTAAAGGATGCAGAGACTCTAACCCTGACCAGAGCCGGGAATCCAACCAGCAACCCTCCGCTCTTCCATCTGAGCCACGGCAGCCCAGACACCTTTTGCATAAGACGTGAAATAAAAGCGTCCATTACCTCCGAGGCCTACACGTCGCGTGTAGCACTTTGCATCAACAGACATAATGCACAGTTAGATTAAAAGAAAAAGACGTAAATACAAGCTGAGCTGACATTTAAAGGACGTTCCTTCTTAGATATAAATGCCAAAGATAGTTTCTGGATGGAACAAAACTAGACAACAAGTTTGCTCTGCTTGTCTGAGCTTGTCGGACACTCGCTACGCGCTCTTTGTTGAAAACGGTTATCTTCGTTCTTGCCAACGAGCGGTGATATTGATGAGAGACGCCGCTGGCGTTGCACAAACGTTGAAAAACCAGATCAAAACATCAAGAGACAATAATCCGTCAGTGCGTGTGTTTAAAAACAAGCGAGGCGTGACGGGGCAAGTTTTCCACAAATATTTACTTCTGGTGGAAAATGGTCCCTTTGTGTTGTTTTGGATTGCAGGTGGCAAAAACCACGGGCAGCCGGGAGTTAGCTCGCTATTAGCCCGCTGTTAAACGCCGATCGCATTTATTCCGGAAAGAAAGAAGCTGCGCGCGGCGGGATCGAGAGCCGAACGAGAACACCTTTACCGCGTCGGAGCGCTTTATTTTCCATCATAAACCTCGCAGATCAATACCCCATTGTTCAGCCAAGGTCCGCATCCCTCGGCGTGAAACCGTCCGGCAAAGTGACCTGAAATAACTGCTTCCGATGTTTCTTTTTCAGGCTCTCTCCCAGTGCAAGTCCTCGCCTACCAAGACGCTGCAGAATGGAAGCCCCTCCAAATGCCCGCTCTTCTATCGGATCAAGAACTGGGAGACGGGGACGGTCTACAGCGACACGCTGCATAACAGCAGCGGCAAGGTGAGGCGGCTGCGGTAGCATCCGAAGGAGCTGTGAAACTCAAGTTAAATAGAGTGACCGAATTTTTTTTTTTTTTTTCGGCGACCGGTTCATGTTGGCTCATACCTATGATTTATTGAAAGCTTACGCATACATGACCTAAGCTGGATCGCAAACACCTCGTTCACCAAAAAAAAACAATTAGCGGACGGCACGCCGGCTTTGGCACAATGGGTTGATGCGGCTTTGCCACAAAATATGCATGAATCATCCGCATAGAAAATTTCCTAAAGTTGGCGCTTGGATTTTGAAATACCGTTATTTTGGAAAGAAGCCCTCGCAAAGATGGGAAACACGCAATTAAAAATATGTATGGTTGTTTGACCCGGTGCGACTAAGAACCCACAGAGCTGCTATTAGGAAGCGCACGTTTGAGGACATTTTTGAATCATGTGACGCCAAGGCGGCCTACTAGCCGGTTGGTGGCCGTAAGACGGATTTTCCAGCCGCACGTAAAGTCAAATAAATCCATTCCCCCAATATGAAGACTTGTTCCGAGACTGTTTTTATATATAACGGCCGCCCGATTCCCAAATATCTGCCGGAGGCTCTGAAGATGAATGGATTTGTTTTCTCACGGGGGCCACAAAAGTCACTTTTGGGAGTCTATTCAACGACAGGTCTTTTTAAGCATCCCCGCCCCTTCGAAATACCGCAGACGCTCCTTATCGGGCAGCCTATTGTGCGCGTCCCAAAGAGCGGCCTTTAATAGCATCTCCAGCTCCATTATGCCACGCTGCCGTGTTCGAGTATGATCCGTCGTTTTCCGAAAAGGACAGCTGGCTGGCATGAATGCCCCGAAGCGGTATGATGAGCGGACGTGCTGGAGCACGAGTGAGTCCTTTGTTTTATTTTTAACACTCCCTGCCAGGCTCATCCGTAACCCCCCCCTTCCACCTCCCGTCCAACCACTTTCTTGTCACCTCTTGCTCTTCTTGGCTTCCTCTCATCTGTTTTGCTTACTTACCCCCCTTCACACACACACACACACTTCTACCAATATCCCCCCCTTATATCTATCTATGCTTTCTCAGTCCCGGTCAATTTCCTTTCCCTCGGCTCTGATAGGCCGATATCGCTCTTTGTTGTCTTGACTTCATTTGCGGCGGAGGGGTTGGATGGAACAGCGAGTTTGTTTTGCTCCGACAGTGTAAGTGGGTGGTTTTTTTAGAGTAACAAGCCAATTTTAGTAGCGCCGGGGTCAGTGTCAAATTTCCTCTATCCGCAATGTCCGCCGGCTGTCTCTATCGTTCCTGTCATCCTCCTTTGCGCACTCGTTCTATATGACTAAGCTGGTGAGTCTTTCCTGCCAACCCAAATAGAGACGCCATCATTAAATCAAGCACACACGGTTGAGCTCAGCTGTTTTTTTTTTTTTTTTTTTTTTTTTTTTTCCTCTCTCTGCAGCTTTCGCTCTCGTTCTCCCCCGCTGCACTTGATAAAGGCTACGCTACGATGAATTGGTCGGATTAGAATCCCGCGGCCGAACGTTTGACCTCGGCTCTGGGAGATTCCCAACATTTGCTGAGGTGAACCGAGTCACCTGAAACCCACGTGATCCGGCGGCTCTCTTAAAAAAAAGACGACGCCGGGCGGAATAAACGGGCACAGACTCCGTCCTGCTGAATGAACAGTTGATGAATTCTTACTAGAGTCCCGATGGCGTTCAGCTATCAGTGTTTGGCAGCAAAGCGGCGCAAAGTCCCTGCTTTGTATCCGACTTCGCGGGGTTGGCGATTTTCTCGGTTTCCTCCCGCGGTCCAAAAACATGCAGTAGGTCAATCGAAGACCCTAAAATACCCAGGTGCGTGAATGAGCGGGTGAATTTTCTCTACTGGTAGCCTAGCTATCATATGACCAAGGTCAAAGGTCAAAGGTCCGAGGATTCCCGCAGTGAGCCAACGATAGCGGCGATCAACCTGATGATAGCTGCTATCGCTAGGAATAAGTGGATGGATAATGAATGACGCATTTGCATTCCTATCACAAAATAATCACATCATATTCCACAAGCTTCATCTTCGCGTGTGTCTGTTTTTTGTCACCGAGGAAACTTCCATCATCTGCCCTCTGATTTCTTTCAGATGCAAATCTGCAACGAAAACGTGTGCATCGGCTCCGTGATGATGCCCAACCAGCGCACCCGCAAGCCGGGCGAGTGCAGAACCAAAGACGAGCTCCTTCCGCTGGCCACCGACTTCATAGATCAGTACTACACCTCCATCAAGAGGTAAGGACGTCTTGTTGTGTAGCCCGCAGAGAAGGAAAATCCCCGCTTCGGTTGTTCATCTGAGGAACAACTCAGGCAGGCAGTCGGGTGTTAGCCACGTCGTGGAAGTACTGGGTAAAAATATGGTCGCGGAAAATACTCACGGCGGTGTTGGGTCGAGACGAAGTGACTCCGCAGCTCAGCGGGAGCGAATATCTGCAGGGAAGTGAGAGGGGAAGCTGCAAGAACCAAAAGAAAATATGCGGAATTCAGAAACAGCATTGGTAGCGGTGGGGCAAAGAGGAAGCGAGAGAAGGCGCTGGCATGGCAGGGGAAGCCTGGGCAGCAGCAGCCCAGATGTTTCCCTTTAAAAAAAAAATAAAAAAAAAGTTTACAAGCTTTAAACTCTTCATGTGCTTCCTTTTTTAATCACATTTTAATAGTGGTAGATGTTTTGTGTGAGTGCCGTGTTTTCAAAACGGTCTGGGTTTGCGTTTGAAGATATACATTTTAGGCATACAAATGCTGCCCCTCCAAAGGCAACCGGACTTGTTTTCCTGCTTGGGTTGGGCGGCGGTTCAGCTTTAGATGTCGGCGGTGATAAGAAGTGTTTCGCTGCAGCGTTGAAGAATGCTTTGTTGTGTTTGGGTCACCCAGGGAACAGACGAAAGTAGATCGATCAGTGCAGATTGTGTAAAACAATAAAAATCCACTGGACATGTTTGGGGTCATTGACCTCTCGGACCGGTTTGCAGCCATCGCCGGTATTTCTGGTATTTTTTTTTTTTTTTTTCGATCTTTTGTTCAGATTCCATCTCAATGGAGTCCGAGGAATTTGTCCATTTATTTGCCAAACAACACATTTCAACATAGCGACCATATTTGGCTAGGCTTCTACAAAACACCCGATTTACATTACCGACCAACTCAACATGGACTAACCCAAGCATTTATACATATATATTTATGTATGTATACGGAACATATATATGTATATATATGGATATACCGTAATTTCCGGACTATAAGATGCTACTTTTTTCTGATTTATGGATTTATGGAGCTTCATATCACCAGAATATTTAGCCTCTTCACATCGGATCAATGAAATGACCATGCAAGGTGGTTCAATTCGACATTAATGGTTTGAGTGCGCAGGAGGAAGAGCAGGATAGCGATCAGCCGGTGGAGGACAAATCCGTTGCGGCTTATATACAAGTGCGCTCAATAGTCCGGAAATTACCGTACAAACAATCCAAGTCGATAAGACTTTGCCGGTGACTGCGAAAGCGACGCGCTCCCCCCTCTACACTTCCCTACCGTGCAGAATTTTTTTTGTGTGTCCAACGAGCCAAACTTCTGATAACGTCTGCAATTTGCTGAAACAGCTGGATAAAGAATCTTCTGAGCGGGGGAGGGGGTTTCATTTGGGCTCATTTCGAAAGGAGCGCGGGGAGCGGACGGTTAATGGAGGCGGCTTGATCTAATAACGAGGTTTCGACTGAGCGCCGGAGCTCTTTTAGCGGCCTCGCCGGAGTGGGATCCAGGAGACGGCTCAATGGGGGGAGTCAGTGGGGTTAGTTCAAGAAAATTAATGAGAGAAATGAGATGCGGCGCTGTGTAAAGGTTTTTTTTTTTTTTTTTTTGCACATTTTTGCAGCAACCTGCACTCGTGGTGGGGTTTCAGGAAAAAAAAAAACAGAAAAAAAAAAACAACACCTCTCTCGATCAACCGTTCCGCAGGTTCGGCTCCAAAGCCCACGTGGACCGACTGGACGAGGTCACCAAGGAGATCGAAGCGTCGGGATCCTACCAGCTGAAAGACACCGAACTGATTTACGGCGCCAAGCACGCTTGGAGAAACGCCGCTCGCTGCGTGGGGAGGATCCAGTGGTCCAAACTGCAGGTGAGAAACGCCGAACTCCATCTCGATTTTCGCGAGGAGAGCGCGGAAATCCGCGGCCGTCCCATGATTCCGCGGGGAGGAAATCGCCAACCTCAACCTCGGAGGATCGAAAGACTGACAATTTCACACCCGGCTTGTTCTTCATCCCCCCTTCCTCTGAAGCCGATTTTCGGGAAAAGCCACGCTTTTTACTCATCCCGCGGCTTAAATTTCCAGGTGTTCGACGCCAGAGACTGCACGACCGCTCACGGAATGTACAACTACATCTGCAACCACATCAAATACGCCACCAACAAAGGCAACCTGAGGTAAGAAGATATTTCTCTCCCATCTCCGTTTCCTGCGGCGCAATTCCGCATGTTCCCCTTTTTCGACATCCGTCCGTCCCCCATCTGTCACTCCATGTTCCTCGCCGTTTCTGGAAAACCCTGATTTGACCCGCCGTCCCATCTGTCGCTGCACGCGGCGTCGCTAAGCACCGCGTCTGACGCTATCTCGCAGCACGGCGCTAACCTCCGCCCCGCCAACCAGGCGGCAGACCTCGCTAACCGGGCGCTATTTGTCGAAACTATTTTGTCTCTTTCCGCCCAGTCCTAATTGTGCAAATTAGCTTTTCGTGTTCAGCGGGCCTCCTGACCTTCCGGGCGACGGCTCATGAGCAAAAAACCGATGAAACGGCTGTGCGGATAACTCACGAGGCGTCGCGCGAACGCAAAATCGATATCCCCGAACATCGACAGTAGCCAAATCAAGATAACTTTTTGTAACTTTTTCAAGGTGGCGGTCGCAGAGCGTTAATCTAGACATAAAAGTAATTAGGATTCAACCACCTGCAAAGTCATACAAGTGAATACATTAACTCCTCGAACCCTAAATGGTTCCTCGACGGGTGTTTCGTTCGTTTTTCCCCGTCATGTAGCTACCAGCTGCACGCTAAACACGCACCTGTCTGCAAACATCACGCCATAAAAAGGTCACGCATTTCACTTCATTAAAACGCAGTAAGTCGTTGGATGGATGGAAAAGTATTCGACGCGATCGCCTTGATTGGCTCATTTCGTCGGCCCATGTTGCGTTCGCTAGTTTTCGAGGGAGGGTCATGTGACGATGGAAAAGCGAATCCTACTTCCTGCGGTTTTGTTTTGGGTTTTTTTAACTGTCATGTGAAAATAACTCTCTAGAAAGGCGGGAGAATCACCGGGCGCCGGCCGCCGACACTCTAAACTCAAACGTACCCGTACAATCCGACCGCAGACGGATTAAACGTCGGAGATTGCCTCGCGCAGATGTCGAACGGTCGGCACCACCGGCCCAGATTCACACCAGCTGTTCCCCCCCCCCCCCTTTCCTCGTAACCGGCTTAGGATTATTAACACATTCTAACGCTCCTCGGATGTGGAGCAGACCCGAGGGAGCGGATTCTTTTCCGCGGGAAGCTAAATCGCAAAAAAAAAAAAAAAAAAAAAAAAACGCGATACAGAATCCACCTGTTCGGACAAGTCGAGTTGACGAACGCGCAATCTGAGCCGGGGGACGGCTTTAGCTCGCTCTTTCACAGCTAGTGGGACTTTAATTAAAGGCTCTAAGCGGATAAAAAGTGATGGACCGCATACCTGGTCGACAGGACGAGAGCTCGGGAGACGAGGGGTATATCGTAACTGGTCACAGGTGTTGCACTAAAGCTGCGAAATTGGAGAGAAGGGGGAAAGTGGAAACTTGTCGGCGCAGGTGGATAATTAACCGAACGGGGACGGGGGGGGTCGGGGATTTCTCGTTTAAGCAATAATGCATTTGTTAATGGCTCCGTGAGTCACAGGATCTCAGCCCAAGAGTCCAGGGTCCTCATGTTGCCTCTGGATTTTTTATCCTCACATTTTCTAGCAAGCGTGTGCGCTAAAGTGCATTAGCTTTAGCGTCAATCACCATGCTAATATGGTGTAATAGATATATATTAGCATGTTTAAGACGAAGTTATCGTCTCTGGCAGTGTAGTTGCCCCTGACAAACTCAAAAAAAAAAAAAAAAGAAGAAATAATTTTGTATTGTCACCTTCTTAGAATTATTGCAAGCCATTTTTTGACAATTTTTTTTATTTTTGTGCCTAAATCAACCGTTATCCGGTTTTCTGAAAAACTTTTTGTATATATGGACGTATGTGTGTGTATGTGTGTTTGTGTATGTATCTGTATTGCCCAAAAATATTCATTCCCCTGGGAAATGAATAATTTCGAGCTTGAGCTCACATACATATATGCATACAGACACTAAATCTGAATGATTTAGTGCTTGATTTTAATTATTTATATTTATCGGCTCGGGGGTTGGTGCAAAACCTACAAAAACAATTACCTTTTTGCTTTATAAAAAAAAAAAAAAAAAAAATCTCATGAAATTATATGCAAAATACAAGAGAATTGTGATGCATAGAAAAAAGAAAATTATCACTGGTTTCAACAGTGTCGTCCGTCTTCCCGTCACTTTCGGCCTCAACCCTCAATCTTTGACTTCAGTTGATGTAAACCTGTTCAATTTATTCATATATATTTCTGTTTTCTACAGGTCAGCCATCACCATATTCCCTCAGAGGACAGACGGTAAACATGATTTTCGAGTGTGGAACATGCAGCTGATCCGCTACGCCGGCTACAAACAACCCGACGGGCAGATTCTGGGAGATCCCGCCAACGTGGAATTCACGGAGGTAAAAGCCGGGAGCCGCAAAGCGGGTATGCTTTTTTTTTTAAATTCACGCCACGCGAGCACTCACGCTTCTTCATCTCCAGATATGCATGCAGCTGGGGTGGAAGGCGCCGAAAGGCCGTTTCGACGTGCTGCCCCTCCTCCTGCAGGCCAACGGGAACGACCCCGAGCTATTCGAGATCCCAGAGGACCTGGTCCTGGAGGTGCCCATCACACACCCCAAGTGAGTTGTTCCTTCGCGACGCGTGCGATACGAAGAGAATCTGCCAAAGCGGAGGCTGCCGGGGGGGGGGGAAGGGGTCCGCCTACTCTTATTTCTCTTTCACAACACTTTTGAACAATAGGGTACTTTTTTTTTTTTTAAACGGAGAGATCCGACTGCCCGACTGTGTCGATTATTCCCGCGAGCCGCGGCTTTATCCGCCAGCCCGCCGAGCCCTTTTGTTGCAACCACGAGGCTCCTCGGAGATTTCCAGGCGTCCTCCTGCGATTCCTTTGTCCTCTTTTTTTTTTTTTTTTTCTCTTGAATTAAAACAAAAAAAAAAAAAAACACGCGTCTTGAAACTCTTAATTACGAAGGGCAGCGCGCGACGGCTCCACGAAACCTTATCTTAGTCGTGGCCGACGTTGCGTCGCCAGGCTCTCGGCGGCGGCGGCGGCGGCGAGCTCGGCAGAGAAAGCGGTCAACGACGGTTTTGGGCTCGGCTCTGCAATTAATACCCTCCCTTCCCCTCTTCCTCCTCCTCCTCCTCTTCCTCGCGGAACAAGCAAAGGGAGTTGTGGGTGTTAATGTTTGTTTTGGCTGCTCTCCTTGCCTGAAGCGCCACTTTTGCCGCCGCCGCGCATGCTAATTCAACACGCGTCCCGATCCAGGTACGAGTGGTTCAAGGACCTGGGGCTGAAGTGGTACAGCCTCCCCGCCGTCGCCAACATGCTGCTGGAGATCGGCGGCCTGGAGTTCACCGCCTGCCCCTTCAGCGGCTGGTACATGGGCACGGAGATCGGCGTGAGAGACTTCTGCGACAGCTCGCGCTACAACATTCTGGAGGTAGCGTGTTGCGCCGGAATGGGAGTCGTACACCGAGTGACCCTTTCAGAATGAAAGGTTTTTTTTTTTTTTTTTTTTGTTAAAGTGTCGCGCGCGTGCACGCACGGATCCTTTTGACGCCTCGTCAGACGAAGCTCGCCGGGGAAAACAATTTTTCACCGAAGTTGCCAAGTTTCCAGCCGACATGACACTCGCGCGCCGTTTCATTAAAGTTAAAACTCCCACGTAGCGATATCTAATATGAAAAAGGCGCAGAGCGGGGGTCTGCGTCGCCATGGCAACGTCTGATTCACAGATTATACCGCGTCTCTTGACATCTTGACTGGATTTTTTTTTTTCCGTCACGCTGGCTGCTACCGAGGCTCGCCGGCCAATTCGGACACAGTGTGACTTATTATTAATCGAGGAGGGGGGGGGGGGCCTTCGGGGATCGCTCTCGGAACGGGGATGCGACTTTTATTACGATTAAAAAAACAACAAAACGCGTCAGGGCAGCAGTTGCGCTCCAGACTTTTAAATGTCACCCTGCTGACTCATGAATCCAAATTGGGGATGGACGAAAGTTTTTTTTTTTTTTTTGCGTGGTTACAATCCCTACTGCGTCATTGCTCTCATATCTTGGTTCTCTTCGACAGGAAGTCGCCACCAAGATGGACTTGGACACGAGGAAGACGTCCTCCCTGTGGAAAGACAAAGCTCTGGTGGAGATCAACATCGCCGTCCTTCACAGCTTCCAGGTTTGTTGATACTCCAAAGACTCCATATTTTGGGGGCGAATGGTTTTTAGGAGGAACCTCGCTAGATGTCCAAGGAGGCTTCTTGGACGGCGACAATGAGAAGTCGGCCGATGAGGACGGCGGCTCAGGGCTGTGTTCATGTTCCCTGTATTTCTTCTCTACAGAGCTCCAAGGTGACCATCGTGGACCATCACTCGGCCACCGAGTCCTTCATGAAGCACATGGAGAACGAGTACCGCGTGCGAGGCGGTTGCCCCGGCGACTGGGTTTGGATCGTGCCCCCCATGTCCGGGAGCATCACGCCGGTTTTCCACCAGGAAATGCTCAACTACCGCCTCACCCCGTCGTTTGAGTACCAGGTGACAGGCGGTCGGCTGCTTCCCGCCGCGTCGGGTTGAGTTTATCCAAACGGAGACGAGCTAACGGCTAATGTTCTCCGTGAAGCGTAACCGGAAAAACGTCTGTTTTGGCAGCAGCGGCCGAAACTGGTTGCTTTCAATTCCAGATAAAAACGGTTTTGGCCTTTGTTTTGTCTTTTTATCTCGTGTTTTTTTTTTTTTTTTCTTTTTTTCCACTTAGCCATAACAGAGCCTTATCACGGCAGCGATTCTCCCATTTCAATGCGTGTCTATTTATTCTTTATGGTTTTGAGCAAGTGATCTCTTTATGAACTTTATCTCATTGTTTGGTGGCTACGCTTGTTTGTCACACCTTGACTTCACTTGGATCTGATAAGATTTATTGGATTTGGAATCCCGACCGAATGCCAACAACCTCATTCTGGGCAGGTGTAACAGTAATCGGCGTAGCCGCACTCGCCGCGTTCTGCCAACGGACGCGGCGTAACTCAGAAAAAACACGATTTGTTGCGGAAATTGGCTTTTCAGGTTGACAGAAATTAAATTCCTTAGCGCTCCTCAGCCCGCGAGGCAGTTTGGAAGACTTTCAACCTTTTAACGATGTAACCCTTCAAGGTCTAATTTTCTTTTTTGTTTTTTTGTTTTTTTTTTTTTGTGCAAAAGTCGGATCCTTGGAATACCCACGTGTGGAAAGGAGTCAACGGGACGCCTACCAAGAAAAGAGCCATCGGATTCAAGAAGCTGGCCAAGTGAGTGGGCGCCGCGGACGCGTATTAGACACGAGCGACACCTGCTTCTGTTCAGCCGCTTGTTTTCTGGAGACTCAGAGGTGAATGGCGCCGTTATCACGGTTGTCAGAAACAATTCTGGGAGCTCTGCGCAGCAATCCGAAGCCAAACAACGTCAGAGGCACGGGGAGGAAATTGGCGTTTTCCGAGATGAAATTTATCCAATCAGGCTCTCGGGGATTCTCGTCAGTGTCTTCCTCGCGTACCCGCGCTCTCACGCCGCGCGTCTCCTGCTATTAATATAATTGCCTCGAGGATATGACGAGCTAAGAAATAGCAATTGTCACCCATCCGCCACCTCGGCGTAATATGGGCCGCCCGCTGAAACCCCTCCCCGGCGCCACCGTCGGCCAATTAGAGGCTCAATCAGGAGTGTTTCTTATCAAGCGAGGACTCGAGAAGCGCAGGAGGGGAGGGAGTGGGCGGAAAGCTGCAGCTGCAAACGGCGGGATCCGTAAAGTTTACCGTGAATGTTTCTTCTCCTTTGCAGAGCCGTCAAATTCTCGGCTAAGCTCATGGGCCAAGCCATGGCCAAAAGGGTGAAAGCCACCATCCTCTTCGCCACCGAGACGGGGAAATCGCACGATTACGCCAAAACCCTGTGCGAAATCTTCAAGCACGCGTTCGATCCGAAGGTAACGCTCGCTACCGCCTCGCGTCACGGGAGTCGTGAGACGGTAGCCGAAACGGCGAAGGGTGGAGGAGGACATTTTTAAAAACGTCCCCTGGCTGAAGTCGAGCAGATGCCGGCTGAGAACGGGCGACAGTCGAGCATGAGAGGAAAGCGTCTTGTCACATTTTGCCTTCCTCTCATGCGGTTGAAGTGCCGCCGGTCAGGGGCAAGATTGAATCAGCGAAGCGTGGAGCCGCCGTGTAGTTTAAGACAAGATCCCTGAGCACGGCTGTCTGTGCAAATGTGTTAAAAAATGATGGGGGGGGTGGGGTTGGGATGACACGCTGTTTTCAATAATGCAAAATGCTTTTACCCTCGGGGTCGTTTCTAATTTTTCCCTTCCTGTTTTGGCTGCGCGATCAATCGTGCGGGAGCCCGGTTCGCACGCGTGAGTCCGCGGATGCGCACGCCGGCGAGCGGGCGTGTGGTCCGATCACCGGAAGCCCGGCTCCCCTCTTAGCGCACTTGGTTGTGTATCCACTGTGTAATCACAGATCGCGGGGGTCAAACAATGAGCGGTATCATTGCGCAGCAGAGCGCCATATCATTGCCTCGTTGGAAGCGACGGCAAAGCGGTCATTACGACCTCCTCGTTCTTTGCCTCGCCGTGAGCCTTAATCAGTGGTTCTTAACCTGGGTTCCATCGAACCCCAGGGGTTCGGTGGATCAGTCTCAGGGGTTCGGCGGAGGTCAAGACACACATTGGTGATGACATCACTGGCCGCAGGTGATCACGCTACATAGCTCGGCCTATCCGTGCCGCAGGGATTTTGGCGCGCTCAGTTGTAGTTACTTGTGACTGTCGTGATGGTACGTCATGTGATTTTTTTCTTAATATTTGAATCCCTTCATACTAATTATGTCGGGCAAAAAAAGAAAGCGGTCGGAAGAATACGTACAATACGGATTCACATGTATGACGGAACGTGATTGGAATCGATGTCCTGACTGCATGATTTGCAAAGACAAGATGAGCAATTCTAGTCCGGCACCGGCAAAACTAAGGGAAGGCTTCCTTCAGCTGCATGGAGATGGGAACTACAAGAACATAGCGCTTGCTGAATTCAAGGTGAAGGGAGCCAGATTCCATGAAAAGGCTACTCTGCCTGTTCTTTGTAGCCATCAACGAAACGATCCTCGATCCGATAAAGAAGGGTTCGGTGAATGCGCATGTAAAACAGGTGGGGTTCAGTACCTCCAACAAGGTTAAGAACCACTGGCCTTAATTCGCGAGGGGAAGTCATCCGTCGGCACGGGTCTAAGGGACATGAGCAAGATGTAGACTACCGAAGGGAATGCTCACCCTTCCCCTGATGTCTCCAGGTCATGTCCATGGATGAGTATGATGTGGTTGACCTGGAGCACGAGACGCTGGTGTTGGTGGTGACCAGCACATTCGGCAACGGCGATCCGCCTGAGAATGGAGAGGTATGACTTTTCTGTACGTCGGCGTCCGAGCGAAGGGAAGGTGCGGGTTTTCTGAAGCCGCTCTTTCATTGTAGAAATTCGGCGCCGCCTTGATGGAGATGCACCACCCGACGTCCAACACAGAAGACAGGAAGTGAGTTTCTTTCTTTCGCCCTGGACGTTTCGGCGGCGGCGGGGGGCGTCTTTTGAACTGCGCCTCTTCTCGGTTCCCAGGAGTTACAAGGTTCGCTTCAACAGCGTCTCTTCCTACTCCGACACCCGCAAGTCCTCCAGCGACGAGCCTGAAGCAAAGGTCAACTTCGAGAGCACCGGACCGCTCGCCAATGTCAGGTACGGGCAAACAAATCAACGCTTCGGGGTATCGTGTGTTTGGTGGAGCACGACCCGAAAATTAATTTGGGAATTGTCGGTTTGAAATACGAGTGAGCGAAATATGACATCCGAAACGAGGTCTGGAAGTGTATCTTTGCTTTAGAAAAGCGAGATTGTAATTCAATACCGCCACGGTCCACTAGATGACAATCGCGTGGGTGAGCTCAAATGAAAACCCGGTCATTCGCAAGTCCAATTTCTTGACACGTACGACCTCATCGCATTATCCTTGGACGACGTCGCGGCTTATCCGGGCCTAAGACCATAGATAGCGTTTCATAGAACTTGAACCGCAAGAGGACGTCACTGGGATCACTTTAAATGAAGACCGTTCTTAGAGGCGCTTAGACACAATAAAGCAGAAGTAGAGCGAACCGAGGGCTGCACCACCTACTCTACTGCTAGCTTCCTTAGCGCAAATATCTGCAATGCTGCTCTTGCAGGAATTGGTTTCAGGCACTTGAAGGCTTTTCGTTTCGTCCGAAATGTGATCAATTAGAGACTTGGAGTCTTCAACTGTCTGAACCCAAGTCTAGTGGCGCCACATTCTTGAATAACCGCTCAGCAGAATCTTCTTGGCCCGAGACCGAAGCGGACGATGGCATTCACGCTGTGGAGCCACCGCGAGCTACTGGTCGATATGTCCTTCTATTCCAAAACTCCCTTTCACGCTTCATGGAATTGCTTGTTTTCACACCTTTGGTAGTCCTTCACTGAAGATTTCTTCAACATCCAAGTTTTTTCTTCAATCGAGAACCGGATTTTTGAAAAGATACAAAAGCAAGCAATCCCACTTGTACATTCAGGCTTTCTCTTTCGGATCACTTGCCAGGTAGGTTGATTCATGTGTCCCGGACACGTTGCCACCGATTTCTGTGGATTTCCACAGCTGCGGTTCTCTCAGCAGTCTCTTCAAGCCACCTGGCCTTACGTTCTGACCAGGGCTCCGTGAGGTTCGCATCGTTTTTCGACGAGACCTCGTTCGTCTTAGCTACCGATCGCTCTCATTGAACTCTGGCTTGAAGTTTGCGCTGGTTGTCGTGCTGCAGAATGGGACCGAGAGCACCTCCTAGATCCCGGGTGCCGAGGAACTTTCCTGATTTGACCAAATGTCCGATAACCATTTGCAGAAAGGCAACCCCAAACCTAATCTAATCATGATTGTATTTCTCCTCTCAAGCACTCGCCGTTTTCACTCCTCGTTTTATTTGTTTCCCGATCGCTGGCTTTGTTTTTCTGCTAACACTTCCATCCCCCACCTCTGACCAGGTAAAGGGCAGATGTTTGGATTCGCGTGGATCCCGCTGGTTCCTGTCAGTTTTGAGTCGATGGCTCTTGTCTGTCTTTTTTTTTTTAATCTCAATTTAAGTGCTGAAAGTGCAGATACATGACAACGCCAACGTTTTCTGTGTCTGTGCTTTGTTCCTTGCCACCTTACAACCCTGGGTCTCTTGCATTGTCCTTCTATTGGAAGACCAGGGTTGTATGGTTTGCTGCTACTTAACCAATTTTTGATTTTAGAGTTTCTTCTCTCTACTACTGACCAAAATCTGCCTGCTGGGAAACACCAACCTGTCAACCAATCGATCTCAGGTCACTTCCTGTCAGTCTTTCCCATGAGTCGCCCAAATAAGTCACCAAGTAAGACCGGCCGTGTTTTTGACCACTTTTGCACCGCTAAGCGGTGGAACGCTACACGAAGGCTCCACCCCTGTCCGACAAAATCTCAAATAGTACAAGTGAGCATCTGCTGCTGCTGCTTTTTATGATTTGTGTCAAACTGATTCATTATTTCACCTGGAGCGTGAACCTGCAGGTTCCCGGCTTCTGATTGAACTTTAATTAGGCTACCGCTGTCACCGATCAGTCTGCCGGCGGCAGATCAAGTAGGGGTGCGTTCCACGACACGAGCCTTTTCAGGCATCAATACAATTAATTGCTGCGGCAAATCTGGCACGAATTCCATGAGTGTTTTTCCATCTGAGAAGCTCCTCGGTAAAGTTATTGACATAATTGGCTCCCTAGTAAAGTTCCTTCTTAGTCGATGCGGTTTTTCCCTGACGCTTTCTCGAGGCAATAGCTTTACGTCGCGCACTGAAAATACTGCAATGTACAGAAGGGGGAGGTGCAAGGTACCAGGTCTACGTGGACAAAGGCCCTCGGCCTACACCTTGACTAGAATTGTCAGTGTTCCGATATTTATGAAATGCACTTGAAGCAAGTTGGGTCGGGGTAGTTCCTGTTCGGAAACAGTCTACTTAAATCTTAAATAAAAGTAATCTTAAAAGTTATCTTAAAAGTAAATCCGCCTTTTATTTCGGTACCACCCGCTTCTGGTCCACTGGCCGCTGCTTTCCGATCCAGAATACTTTCCATCATTTTTTTTTGTACACTTGCAATAAACTGCTGTTTTAAAACTGGCCTCCTGTTCCTTTCTTTGCACCACACCCAAATCCAAATAGGCACATTCAGAGGCACTTTTTAAAACCTCAAGTCGTCCTAATACTCGTAACCCCCCCCCCCATTATCGCGAATATTTGGGTAGATCAAATACCTCCCAATTTATGTTTCAAAAAAAATGTTTTTCAAGTCGTGCAGGGATTCCAGCTCAGGTTTATGGTACGGTAGCCATCGCTAAATAGGAATCGACATCATCGTTGAAAGTACTGCTCAAACTCCAGATGTCCGTTGTACTTTGTCATGTGCTCAACTGTTTGAACCAGCCTTTTTTTTTTAAATGTATTTATTTTGAATTTTTCAACATCATGCATCTTTGATCACCTACTTGTACAACTCCTTTTGGATGACAGATCTTACAGCAGTGGCCAGATTGCTGATTTCTTGACACGGAGACTGCAGGATTATTGCGCAGACTTGACCCAGATGAGGGTCGAGAGTATCAAAGGACACCGTTGGAAGTATGGCTTTTCTGTTTCGTGTCTTAAAATCTGTCTCAGGACTAACGGGACAAGTATTTGTCTGCAACTCACCTCCTTTCTATCTGGAGTTCTTTCATCACATTGGCTAGGGACTGTTTCTTGAGCGACTCTACCTTCTCGGCACGCTTCTGACTGTATCCCCGCTTTTCTCCGTTCTAGGTTCTCGGTGTTTGGCCTGGGCTCCAGGGCCTACCCACACTTCTGCGCCTTCGCCCATGCGGTGGACACGCTGTTCGAGGACCTCGGGGGGGAACGCATCCTACGCATGGGGGAGGGAGACGAGCTTTGCGGCCAGGAGGAGTCTTTCCGGACCTGGGCCAAGAAGGTTTTTAAGGTTGGTTCTGGGAGGACTTGAGGGTTCTCCGAAAGGAAAGGACCTTAAACCACTTTTCGCCGAGACGTGTCTGGGGATGTTCTCAGTCATCCAGGTCATGGTGAATTCTTGTCGGACTCTTCTCGTCGTGGCAACTGGACTTGAATTTCTTCGCTTGAAGACGTTTCACCCCTCATCCGAGAAGCCCCTTCAGAGTTTCCCGATACAGCTGCAAGGGTTATGGTGACTTGTCATGTCAACGGTAGTGTTGATCTGAAGAAACAAGGTCTAAGGGAGTTGTTATGCTAATGCTATTAACATAACAATGCCATTTACATGACAAGCATCATAACCTTGAACCATCCAAAACCCTGACAGTTAAATTTGGTAATTCCCAACAGGTCAGTAGGAGTAAAGAATCCTCTCTGAGGGGTGAAACGTCTTCAAGTGAAGAACTGCGAGAACATTTCGACAAGAATTTTCTATGAGACCTTAACATGAGCGGAATAAGCTACCTTTTGGCAAATGTGCTGCGCCTCTCCAGTGCTGTATTTATGATACTCAAACTTGATTGTTTCCATTACATCATAGTAATTTATACTTCCGCCCCTGCCGAAGGTGCTTATCTACCGTTTTCCTTTGACAGCTTGCAATTTTCCATGCCCCGCCGAGAACGATCTCAAAAATGGGGGGATGCGGAGTGAGCGGGCTATTGAATTCAGTCAAATAACATTGAACCGCCTGACCACTTCATCAGCTTGGTAAAATAGCGAACACCCACGGGAGTCAAAACATTAATCCCACAACCAAAAGTCAGAGATGATACTTTTACACTGGACAGAAATTCTTTGTCAAGTGCATTCTGTTAAACGCTTTGGGCTTTGAATGGGGGTGTTTGGCTTTTTGAGTATTTTCAGTGTTCAGATGCGGATGTTAAAGGTTCTGAGAGCCTCATCCACCATGGGGCATAGCGGTAGTTGATGTGGAGGTGGCGGGGGCATTCGCGGTTACACAGCAAAGGAGTCCTCCTGGTATCTGGCTTCTTGTTGATGCATAACGGTCCACTGCTGCTGCTGCCGCTGTTGCTACCGCTGGAGGTGCGGAGAGGAGTTTAAAATGAAGGTTCTGTTCTTCCTCCCTTCGGCTGCCGATGCACCACATCAAGGCTGCTTGCGACGTGTTCTGCGTGGGCGATGATGTCAACATCGAGAAGGCGAACAACTCCCTGATCAGCAACGACCGCAGCTGGAAGAAAAGCAAGTTCCGCTTGACCTACACGGCCGAGGCCCCCGCCCTCACAGAAGGTAAACCGCGACGTCGTCCGGCCGGAACGGTAGTGATTGTTCAATACGGACGGGCGAATGGTGACGTCCGGCCCGAAAAGACAGAACGGGAGTATTGGCTTTCGGATCACCTCTTTTTGTCTGAAGTAGACAAATGGCTTTTACCGGATTCATCGATCGCCCTGATGAATTTGTAACAGCTAGCCGTAGCTTCGCTCCCAAGACTGCATGATAGTGACCTCCAAAATAGTCAAAGTTCCTCCGTGACCAGGAACTACTAATGCAGCTCAAGAACTTGATTTTGGTTAAATGTTAGTTGTAAACACAGAAAGTGGAAGAATATGCACGTTAATTTTTTTGGAGATCAGAAGTAACTTTAAATGCTACATCCAAAGTCGAAGCTACTATGTAGCATTTCCGCTTAAACTTAACATGTGTAGGTTCAGATTTATGATAAGCTACATTGAGTCATACGTGGAGGCAGAAAATTATTCACTTGTAACTTCTATTTTATTTCTCCAACAGCCTTGTACAACATCCACAAGAAAAAAGTTTTTGGAGCCAAAATGCTTGAATCTCAAAACCTGCAAAGTTCCAAATCCAAGTGAGTAGCATGTGAAATGGTGTAAGAGCAAAAATCCAAAAAACAAACAGACAAAAAAAAAAGCTTTCAAACTATTTATGTGTGACTCCAACTCTGGCTTCGCTACATAGTCGCTCCACCATATTTGTGCGACTCCACGCAAACAATCATGACAGCCTGCGCTACAAGCCCGGCGACCATCTGGGCATCTTCCCTGGCAACCACGAGGACCTGGTGACCGCCCTTATCGACAGACTGGAAGACGCTCCGCCCGTCAATCAAATCGTCAAAGTGGAGTTCCTGGAAGAGAGGAACACAGCACTCGGTGAGTGACGCCGTCACCGCGGTACTTGTGGTCCGACCGGGCGACCGGTGCTGTTTGGAGCCGCGGCCTCACCGTTCTTCTTCACCGCAGGTGTCATCAGTAACTGGACAAACGAGACCCGTATCCCTCCCTGCACCATCTACCAAGCCTTCCAGTACTTCCTGGACATCACCACGCCGCCCAGTCCCGTGCTCCTGCAGCAGTTTGCCGCCCTGGCAACCAACGAGAAACACAAAAAGAAGCTGGAGCTCCTCAGTAAGGTACGTCGAGAGTATCTCCGCTGCTTCCACTGGTTGGGAGTGGATGCACGAAGGGTCAAACTCAATGGTGGGCCATCAGGGCCTGCAAGGCCTTCTCTGCTGGCCTAGAAAAATTCTGAATCACAGATTTATTTGAATTATTCCAAATGGTTCCAATTAATTCCAAATGGTCTATCCGCTTCCTTTTCACAGCTTTTTCCCTGGCTGTGCTGCTTCCAGACATGTGTATTCATATTGAAGCATTTAACCAATCACATTTCAGCCATTATTTGTTGCCAGGCAGGGTCAAAGTCAAAGGAATCCGCCTAGAGGCCTGCAGGATCAGATTCACAGGCGCGCTGGCAAAAAGCAAGTGACAATGAAACTGTTGCGTCAACCAATCAGATTTTGAGGTGCAACACCAGGGCCTTCCAGAAGGGCGTCAGCGTGTCACATGTTCTTTGATTGGAGAGTCCAGCCAGAGCTCGCAGGCTGCTTCTGTAGCGAGCTGCAAGAACACAAATAGAGTTGTGTTGATATAATAACAAATTTATCAACAATAATGGCCGAAGGAAGAGAAGAAATTGATGTGGTTGCAGATTTATTGTCGAATTAAACTTATGCCACTTAAACAGGGCAGGCTAGACTCCCAGCATTAGCTTTCGATAGAAAAGGACTCCTTGATGGAGCTGAAGCGGCAGAGCAATTGAACTCTTTTTAAGGAAAGAAAGGAGGATGGATTTTGCGTACAAATAATATGAATATTTAGATTTGGATTTTTGGAATTTACCTTAATAATATTGCCTTTTTATGAGGGTATTACTGTTGCTTGTTTATGGGTGTCGCAGTTGTAGCTGCAGTAGAAGGAGACTTCATGTTTGTCTCTTCAGCAACAGCATTTATTGTGGCTGCACAAGTTATCTCTGTGATGTAACGGCTCTTTATACTGCATTTCTGCAGATTAAGACGTGTTTTATCGACATAAAACAGTTATGTTGGGGTGGATTGATAAACGGAGCGCTACTGAAGGCCTAGGTGTGAAATGCACGGCCCGCCGGTGGTCCAACCCGTACGTGCAGCTCCCGTTTTGCCGCCACAAATGCGCGAACATTTTTTCATTTGAGCACTAATCACAGCAAAGATTTACAATAAAAGACGTCACGCCCTCGAAAAAAATCTCCGAAACCCCAATTTAAGCCCTTTGCACCGCCAGAAATACATACAGTAGGAGTAATCTGGCTGCAATTTAAAGCCAGTGATCACTCCTAACCCCGAGCCCCCGTCCCTCCCCGCTGAGCCTCCCACATGCGATCTTCCTTTTATTTCTTTTTGGCAATATGTGGAAAAGGCTGGCTGAGGCCGAGCGGTGACTCACGTTTTCACGCATTTGAGTCATTGTCTCCCGAGTCGGGGGGTTAAGATGAAAAACCTCCCTGAATTGAGAAGGGACCGGACTGCGGAATCAGCACCGTGTCCATTTTTAGTTCCGTATCCCCTTAAAATCTGACGCTAAAGCCCGTCGTCTTGCCCGACTTTTCCGAAAAATCCTTTCACGCTTGTCACGACGATTCGACCGGGGGCCCGTACAGTAAAGAGACAAGTCACGCTGCGGGAGGAATCTTGAATATCAGTTTCGTGTGCCAACTGTATCATCCTTCAGACTGCCTGCCAAACTATTCTTGTTCAATTACACAGAAGGCGTTGATGTTCCCTGGCGGCTAATGAGTGACGCACTGACCACAGAATCCGGCTCGGTGTCTCCGCTCTCAGCCTCAAGGCTGGACACCGATACGCTCATTCAAAATATTATTTTTAATGAAATGGGGGGCTAATTTAATCGCGGCAAGACTTCAGTGGTGAAACTCTCCCTGTAAAGCGGTAGCCAGAAATGTGAATTTATCTTAACGTATCTTTTTATTGTCTCTTGTTTATGTTTATACTCAGATTTATTGATATTGTCATTGTTGCAATTTTCCCTGTCTTATCTTATCTTATTCAAGGATTTTTTTTTTGTTATTGCGCATAATGCAACGAAATTTTAGAGATGGCAGCTCTCAGGTTCGATCGAATCAAAATAGACAAAAAACATAAAAAGCAGGACACAGCACAACAATACAAAGATAGCAGCATCTTATCTTGTGTCTTATCTTATCTTATCCTATTCAAGGATTTTTTTTTTGTTAATGCACAAAATGCACCGGAATTTTAAAGATGGCAGCTCTCAGGTTCGATGGAATCAAAATAGACAAAAAACTTAAAAAGGAGGACACAGTACAACAATACAAAGATAGCGGCATCTTATCTTATATCCTATCTTATCTTATCTTATCCTATCTTATCTTATCTTAAAGGCAAATAAACCTTTCCCCTCAATGTCTCATGGAGTTCTCAAAAAATTTTTGAGGAAATCAGCGTGGCCAATCGAACAACATCGCCAGTTATCGATGGAGATCCCTCACATTTTACTTCACTAAGATAAGATAAGATAGGATAAGATATACTTTATTGATCCTCATAGGGCAATTATTTTGGCTGGCGGGCCACATTTCTTATTTCATTTTTATGCACGGGCTAACTAGGTGAACAAAATGAGAATTGCAATTTAAATATTTCAATTTTTTGGCATTTTGTTTCAATTTTAAAATCACTAATGATCATATAAATGTGCCGACCGACATTATTTTGTACGTGATCATCCATACAAAATTAAAGAAAAGGAAAAAGTACGTTTCTAAATTCAATATTGATTGAATACTTGTTAAAATATTCAAAAAAAATAGTTTGGCGGGCAGGATTAAAAAACAAATGGACCGGATGTGGCCCGCAGGCCATAAAATGCCCATTGTTTTGTCACAGCAGCGTAACAGTTACTGTATTAATAAATATGAACATAAATATAAATTGAGAGACAATTAAAAGATAGTAAGAGACATCCACAAATAAATAGACCGCAGAGAGAACAACAACAACAAGGATAAGAATGGAAAAAAAAAAGACTGCAAAGGTGAGAATAGACAACCAAAATGACAACAAGAACATAAAATAAGAACATAAAAAGGGACAATAACAATGACAAAAATAATGCAAATGGATTTAAACCAACAAGGATAAAATTAGACAACGGAGTTAGAGCATGACATGCGTCTTTTAATTTGCACTCTGTTAATAGTATTTTGTTAATTCAATGGGCTTGTCAGAAACGTCTTCTCCATTCCTCTGTATGTCCAGTACATGTGGGGAAATTGGCAATAAATTTGACAGACTTTGAAAGGATCTACTCGCTCGGGCCCCAAAACAAAAACCCGCTGATATTTTCGTCCGTCCCTTCGCAGGGCTTGCAGGAGTACGAGGAGTGGAAGTGGTTCAACAACCCCACCCTGGTTGAGGTGCTGGAGGAGTTCCCTTCCATCCAGATGCCGTCAACTCTGCTTCTCACCCAGCTGCCGCTGCTGCAGCCTCGCTACTACTCCATCAGCTCCTCCCCGGAGCTGCATCCAGGAGAGATCCACCTCACCGTGGCCGTGGTTTCGTACCGTCCGAGAGGTAAGAACCTCGCCGTGGGACTGTTTACGGCGGGAGAAATGTTCTAGCTGAGCAGAGAAAAAAAAAAAAAAGCTCCCGTCTCTCAGAGGACTGGAAAACAGCGTGGGTGTCGCCACAGGTCTCTAATGGAGGAGTGAAGAAAAGCCTTTCTATTCTTCTTCATACACTTGAGGGTCTTTAATTGTTGCTTTTTTTATCTACATCATTGGACATCTCAGAAAATGCAGTAAACTTTGCCTTTTTTCAACAATCCCCAGGATATTGTTGATAATGAGCCTCTCAAGGTTGTCATAACAACTGGAGTCAAATTACTTGGCAGCTTCTAAAAGCCTCAAATGGCTAAAAGAAAATAAAGCGGACGTTTTCTTCGATCAGCACCTGGACGATAACTGAGATATGGTACCCTGAGTTTGTGGATTATGTTTAGAAACGTATCAGAGTACCGTAGTAACCCATGGGGATGACACCTCGGGTATATGGAGGCATTCAGTTGGAGTACTACGTCCGCTACTACGAGATTCTAGTATCACTGCCTGAAACGTCGGCCTTTTTTACCGACATTAGCGTTAGCCTTGCAGAAAGATTTATAATTTTGCACCGAAAGACAGCGGAGGGCAGAAAAGGAAAGCTAAAAGTGTTCTCTGGGAAATTGCCCTTCTCAGATGGTGCAGGACCAATCCACCACGGAGTGTGTTCATCTTGGCTCAACAGGATCGAGAAAGGGGAGATGGTGCCCTGTTTCGTCCGCAGGTAAATTTAAAATCGATCCTCATTTAAAGGAATCTTGCAAAAAAAAGTTTGGGGATTCTAACTTCTTTTTGTAATTGTTAGCGCACCGTCATTCCAACTTCCAAAAGACCACCAAGCACCTTGTATCCTGGTGGGTCCGGGAACAGGCATCGCCCCGTTCCGAAGCTTCTGGCAGCAAAGACTGTACGACCTCGAACACAAAGGTCAGTAACCACCGGGGTTCGCCGCCCCCGGTCTCCTGGCGAGGATCGTTTATCAAATACTCATCCCGGTACTTGGACCGGCCAATGGTATCCATAGTTTGGCGGCAGACCTGACCCTTACCCGTATGAGTTTCTCTCATGAAACTATCAAGGTAGCCTTGAGGTTTTGCCGTTGGTTTAAAGTCCGAACCATCTCTCGTCATCAGGGATCGAGTCCCGGCCCATGATCCTGGTGTTCGGCTGTCGGCAGTCCGAGATGGACCACATCTACAAGGAAGAGACCATCCAGGCCAAAAACAAAGAAATCTTCAAGGAGCTGTACACGGCCTATTCCAGAGAACCTGGCAAACCAAAGGTACGTAGCCAGGAATCTTTAGAAGATCCAATTACTTTTTCTCTAAATCCTTGTCCAAGTCCGGTTGCCACGAAAAGATTTTGAAACGGATTAACCATGACCTGAATGGCTGAGAACCTCTACGGACAGACACTCAAATCTTTTATTCCCAATCCCGGGGCAGAAGCGCAACTTCGTCATCTCGCTTTATCCCCCCCGTCTGACAAAAGTTTCCGTTTCTCCATTTGTTGCGCGGTCCACTCATCGTTCCTCTTCTTCCTTTCGTCAGAAATACGTGCAGGATGTACTGCGGGAACAGCTGTCAGAGCGAGTGTACCAGTGCCTGAGGGAGGAAGGGGGACACATCTACGTGTGCGGTGATGTGACGATGGCCGGCGACGTCCTCAAGACCGTCCAGCAGATCATCAAGCAGCAGGGCAACATGAGCCTGGAGGACGCTGGCTTCTTCATCAGCAAGCTTCGGGTGAGAAGGGAGAGCAGACATGTCATGGTTTTGGGAGAGGGGGGTCACTCGTCTGGGGATACCACGGCGCCCTCGGGAAGTACAGTCAACCCCTTTTTTTGGAAACAAGTGAGGCCATCCAGAGGTCTCTGTCTGCAGCTGTTTTCTCGAAAACCCCTTGAGGCCGAGATTAAACATTGACCCGTGCCTTAGTTTGTCTGTAAACTCATGGATGACAAAAAATGGGAATGACACCCTTAACAAGGCTAATTATCAACCATGCTAATGACGACGGTACACGCGGAGGATTTTCCCGACACGCCTCTAATTCGCCGCTCGCAGAATCTTGACAAAGTGCAATCCCCTTGGGAGTTTTCCGAACTCTGAAAATGATTGGGCAAGATCGAATATCCTTCGTCACTGCGGCGTCTCATAAATTGGAAAAAAAAACTGTGGATTCAGTTGGTTCACATGCATCACAGATGAATGTTGAGAGAGAAGTTCGGAGACGGTAAGAGGGAGCTACTTTGGGCCTTTGTCGGTCCTCGAATAAGCATACGACCGGGTGCTGAGAAAGGAACATTGGTACTCTTCGGAGTGGCATAGAAGTACGGTAGAGAGGTGCAGGACATGTATGACTGCTTTAAGACGGAGACGATGTGGTGCCACCGGGGTGACTGAGGAGTTCAAAGTAGAGGTGGGACTACATCAGGATCAACAACCTTCTTGTTTGAGGTGGTGAAGGACAGGTTGATGTTGGACCAGGATGGATTGATGTTTGCAGATGACACTGTTATATGTGGAGAGATCAGGGAGAAGGTGGAGGGAATCCAGTGAGCTGGAGGTATGTCCTGGAAAGGAGAGGACAGGAGGGACACAACAAGACAAGAACCCAAGTGGAACGGTGGAGGTGTAGATGTAGGAACAAGGGATACCTCCAACCCTCTCCTCACACGTCTTCTGTCCTTTTCTTGCAGGATGAGAACCGCTACCACGAGGACATCTTCGGCGTCACGCTGCGCACCTACGAGGTTACCAACCGACTCCGGTCGGAGTCCATCGCCTACATCGAGGAGAGCAAAAAAGACCCGGACGAGTAAGTGTCTCGGGAATGCGGAAAGTCCAGCGTTTGCCTTTTTTTTTTTTTTTTTTTTTTTTTTTTTCTTAATTTAAGAAATGTCATTCGGATCTCCATGGTGACACCCGATGGCTGCTATTTGTTATACAGCACCTTTCATTATTTAACAGAAAAAAAAGACACTCGTGATGAATCTTTTAAATTCCACTTTCTTTCTTTCATTTTTTTGTAATCAGCTTTCTTTTTTGTTCCTCACGATGATGTATAGTTTAAATTTCTCTTTTTATTTATTTCATTTTTTTGCCCTTCTATTCCTTTCATGTGCATGATAATGATAATGTCAGGGCATGAGTTCACTGTGTTTTGATTTTTGCATGATGAATGATACTGTAAAGTGCCGAACGTGCACGGAAAAAGAGTTGAATAAAACACCGGCAGGAGGTTACTCCGCTAACGTCAAAGCGGCTGTTTTAGTGTGTGTTTTGAAGCCGCCCCTTTTCTTTCTCCGGCCAGGCGCCTCTCTTTCTCGTAGCCTGGAGGTCTTTCTTAAAAAAACGGATACCGGTTTGCTGCATTCTGCAAAATCCCAATCGGTTTAAAAGCGTCAAGGAGATTTTTCCCCTTTTTTTTTTTTTTTGAAAACAAACCGCTCAGAATCAGGAAGTGCTGACTCGGCACAGCCAAGCATGTTATCGCGGACCGCAGGGGCCTCGTCGCAGCCCGGCCAAACGTGGCGTTTCCTCACTGATCTGAGTATAAATTCAAATTAATTGATAAGATTAATAGGCAAGCACTGGCTGCAGAGATACGCTCATTAATACAGATTTCTACCATTATTAGAATACACTGAGTTTAGCTGTGCACTGCTGACGTGCTGGAGAAGGATTGGGGTCACCCCAAAAGTTTTCCCTTTTGGACCCCGTGCTGATGCCACGGTTGACGCGCCGTTCCTGCAGGAGTCGTGAACTTTGACCCCTCGCAAGACAAATTATCGTGGGTTGTTAGTTAGCGATTGCTGGATCGGTCAAGGAAGCATTTTGATCGTCGCCAAAGCGGTCCGGACCTCCTGCGATACTTTTAAGGTTCATTCATGTCCATCCTCTGTGTTGATATCCTGCTTCTCCGTCCGCATGCCTTCATGTATTTAATCGGCGTACAAACCGCCGCCATCCACCGCGCTGCTTCTTTTTGTGTGCCTTCCTTGTGCGTTATCTCCAGCATCTCCGCCGTCGCCGCGGAGTCGTCGTCCGAAACCGGAAGTGAACTCTGCAGTGCCCTCTAGTGGACGTATTGCTTAAAAAACGCGGCGACGTTAAGCAAGCGTAGGAATTATGAGGGCAGGGATGTTTGATGGTGCTTAACAGACATACCTGTTTGCAGACACACGTTTACGTACATGATGTGAGCTGGGAAATTTTTTTGGCCACATTTCTTATTTAATTTATGATGCGCGGGCAAACTAGGTATCATGTAAATTGAACAAAATGAAAATAAAAATATTAAAATGTTTTTAAAATCATGAATGATCATATACATCTATACAAAATGAAACAAAAGGAAAAAAATAAGCAGTTTCTTAATTCAATATTGATTGAAAATACATCAAATATTGAAAGAAAATAGTTGAAAAAAAAATCAAATATTGAAAGAAAATAAAAATAAATAAATAAATAAATGAATAAATAAATAAATGAATAAATAAATAAAAATCAAAACGATGCGTAAAATGCCAAGACCTGCTTTGGAGGCAAGTTTAGAAATTCTGGCAGTGATTTTGGATTTGTCATTTAAGTTCTTCTTGGATCGCGGGCCCGAACCTGCTGTCGGCCGATCTTAGCCATGCTACCTTGACCCATCAGCGTTTTTGCCGATCCAGACGTTTTGAAGAGACAGTTTATAAAAAGCGTCTCACTTCCCGTCTCTCTTTGTATTCAACTGTGTAACATTTCCGGACCAAATCCGGATATTTGAGTCGTCGGCCCGTAACAAACCGGGCTGAGATTATTCATCTGCAAATGACTTTCCTTCGCTTCGTGTTGATTTTCCCTTTGCTGTTTGACGCCGCGCGCGCAGTCGCGCATTCATCCCGCCTCGGAGAACAACAAATCTCACATCACGCGGGCGTCTCGTCGACGACCCCCGCCGGACCGCGTGGGACGTCTGACACCCGCGAAAAACAAGCCCGATCCCCGGGAAACCGACTCTTATCTGCAACCCGTAGTTGCCGAGGAAGACAATGCGTTATCGGGCGTAGTTTCGGATGAAAACAGAATGGGTTGCCATAGCAACTCCTTCAGAAGGGCCTTTAAACTAACAGGATTAGACCGAAAGCGAGTGGCACCGCTCCATTTTCTGTGTTGTTTTTTTTTTTTTTTTCTCGCTCCCTCTTGTTATTTGTGCAAATTCAAGATTAGATACTTCATATACTCCTTGCTATGAGAGCAAAACAAGGGCTCTACATAGCCACTATGGCTCATTAAGCACAAACATAATGCATCACGGACGACGGTTCCCGCGTGGATTGTCACTCGAATTTCACATTTGGCCATCAAAACCCCGGCTCCCCGGATGAGTAATGACTGTAACATCTCTTTCCATGTCTCTCGATCTGTCTTTCTGTCTCTCCCTCTGTCCTCTCCCTAAGGGTTTTCTGCTCGTAGGTCTATGAATCTGGGCTTTCCGGAGACGACAACCAGTCTGACGGAGACGGCATCGCCGGTTCGAAAAAATACTGTGCCAATTTTTTTTTTGTTTTTTTTTTGTTTTGTACTCTAAAAATATTTTCCTTTTTTTTTTTTTTTTTTTTTATACCACGTATATGTTTATGTTGGGCTCTGCAATTTGTCTGTAGCAAGTTGGAAATGTTCTGTTATCTTGAGAAAACAAAAAACAAACAAAAAAAAAAAAAGAAAAAAAAGATCTGTTGCTTGTTGATGATACTTCCAAAAATGATCATTTTGATTCATAATGTGTGCACCTAGTGTAATGACCTGCCTCATTGTGAATGCATGACCGAGACAAGAATATACTCGAGAAATATAACGTACTCTGTGTAATTGTTACAGTTTAAAAAAAAAAAAAAAAAAAAGGCTTTTATTGAGGTTTTATATTTGCAAAGAAACACATGGCGTAGATAACTATCACACAGACGCGTGAGATAAGCTGATTGTAGTTCTCGCGGGAGGGAATCGGCTGAGTCGAATGGGTTTTATCTAGGGTTAAAGGCAAAAGATTTTCTTTTTAAAAAAAGATCCGGGGGGCGGGGGCGAGGCAAACCGCCGTTTTTGTCGCAGCCTCGACGCTATCCGGCTCCTCAAACCCATCCAAACGCATCCAGCCTCTTTCCGTTGAGAGCTTTTCATTCTCACCTTGACCCGACGCGCCAGCATAGGAAAACAACGGCAAATCTCTGCTTTTATTCCTTTCGTCGCTCAACGGGAGGCTCAAGATACTGACCTGCAGACGCGCTCGCGGAACTGATCTATAATCAAATTCAGTTTGTTGCCTCAATCGTAATCGCGGCAGAGAGAAGTTGTTACAAAAGTATATCATTACGCCGATGATGAACTAGTTAAAGGGGGACTTATTATGCTTAAAGTGTGTCCTATCAGACTCTGGATAATGCCGCAATGGCCGTCCAGCGCCATGGAAACCAGACCTGCTTTGTGATTTTTATTTTTTTTATTTTATTTTTTTTGCAGCAGCAGATATTCGCCTTCTTCGCCGTGCCGCCATCTCGCTCACCTTGAAGCGGACGCGTCGGTCGATACGCGCGTATTAAATTCAACGATTCCTTCCACGCGGTTCTGATCTTTTAGATTCGCTTCTCCAAACAATTAGCTTAGCATAAACACTCCTTTCAGGGTGAGCTTTCGTGCGAAACTTTTATGTGACCGATCTCATCGACGCGACACGCTCGGAATCGAGCTAAACGCCACGAAGCGAAGTACAACTATAATGTTTATTTATGTTTTTCTCCAAAGGTCTCTATCGCAGCGATTCACGGTAGAAAAAGGGCTCCCGTTCCGCGTCCCCTTCACGAAAAGTAAAGGGGCCAAGCGGTTAAGATTCGGGGATGAGAGAATGTCTCCCACGGAAAACCCAGCTGTCTGGCGGAGAATCGCAAATCCCCGGGACGTTCTCTCCGTCGCCGGGTTGTGTAATCTGCCAGATTTTTGGTTTGACCCTCCGGGGCGAAGCTCGTAAAGCTGCCGCCCAGAACGAAACGCTGCTATTTGAGGGCGCGGCGTCTCAGAAGAGTTCAAACCTCTTCTCTCGGAGAGGTGATGCCAAAGCAAAGTGCCTTAAACTCGCATCCTACAGGATCGTAAGGGGGGAAAAAAAGGATCCCGACCCTCTCCTCCGAGTTCACCTCCTTGAGCAAAGGCGAGAATCTGCAGGCCGAAGCGTCTGTTAGCTTTAGCAACGGCTAAAGCTAGCTTAGCCGTAGCTAACGCCCCGCTTACATTAAGAGTAACAGCAGATACGAGCGCCGCAATCTGTACTTGGACGATCTCCGGCAGGTTACATCCCTTTTCCCTCGTGTTTTTAAGGTTTCAGACAAAGTGGCCAATAATGTCCCTTGAGGACGATTTCCCCTTTAAACCAAAAAATAGAATCGGATTAAATACTGGCGAAAACTGAAACTGGAAGCAAAAAAAAAAAAAAAAAAAAGCATAATTTGTCCCCCCTCCAAAAACTGACAAGTTCACCATCTCGGATATTTTGCTTTTTCTTCATTGCCGATGATAAGAATGTAACCTTATGTCTCCTCAGTTCATATGAAGCGATAGCGAGCGAGCGATTAGCGCGTTTTGTCAGTTCAATGCTTTAAAATGAAATAAAGTTAAAACGAAAAAATAAGCACATGGTGACGTTTGGTGATTGCTTGCTGCAAACACGACCAGGCGCGCTCTTCCCCCCCAACCCCCCGGACGCTTGTCTTAGCTCGTATATCGCTCGCCGGCCCTCAACCCGATAAGTTATCGAATATCCCTTGCGTAAAGTCGAGTATCGGTAAAGGAGCGAAAAAAAGTCGACGAGAGCCGACGCTTTCCGCGAAGTGACGCCGCCGGCTGCCGGCTAGCTTCGTATTTACCGCGCCACCACGAGAGGGCAATTGATTTTCTTATCTATCTCTTAGCGCAAAAGCGAACAAGCATTTATTCGATAGCGTAAGCATCTCTTAGGAAATAGGAATTTATCATTAATGGAAGCAAAAGATGGCCGCCGCCGCCGCCGCCACCGCGTCCCAACTGTCGCCCACTAAGCCGTGGAACTGAATCGATCTGTGTTAAAACAAAAAAAACTAAAAAAAAAAAAAAAAACCTCTCTGCCTCTTGCCTTACATTAACTCTCTGCCTCTGCTTACACACACACACACACACACACACACACACACACACACACACACACACACACTGGTCCTCTCGTGTGTCTCCGCGTGACTGTGCAACCCCCCCGCGGCTCACGTGCCCGCCTTTCACTGTGACACCCACCTCCACACCTGTTCGGTAGCATCAGTGTGTGCGTTTCTGTCGACGTGCGTGCGTGTGTGTGTGTGTGTGTGTGTGTCCATGTTCATCTCCGTAAGGGTGTGTGTAAACACGCATGTGCTCAGGTGTGCTCTGCACAATAGCTTAATGGGATTTCATTTATTTTTGAACCTCGGACAAAAAAAAAAAATAGGAAAATTCTCATTTTCCCAGGTGTGAACTGGTCGCCCCCTGCGACTCGGGAGCCACAAGGATATTATGGGATGTTTTCAGTTGAATCCAAACAGCGCGGGCAGGTTTAATCTTTCCAAGGCAGTCTGGGTTTTAATGCGACGGCCATGTTGTTTATTTATCATCCCGCGGTCATCGGAAACCCATCTATCTGCCCGTTACGTTTAAAAAAACGTCCGCGATTCCCCTACAGATCCATTTAATTATCTTTTATTTATTTTACTTTCTCCCCTCCAGCTGGTTTTAAAAAAGGAAAAAAAAAAAAAAACAAATGAAAGATGGCCGACCCCACCCGTCGCATACTGTTGTCCGCCCCGGATGAATGTTTCCTCCGTGAATTGTGTTTTAAAAAGCGCTTCGAACGAGAGCCGTCGAGAAACTGTCCGATGTAAAATGTTGCAACAGATACAAGATAAAGCTTCTACATATATATATAGCTTCTATAAATATATATATATATGTATTTATTCAAAGCCGAACTATGTCATATAAAGAGTAACACTTGGATCTTTTCTAAGAATGTATTTTGACTATGTAAATGAGCATAATGATTCTGCTTGAGATATATATATATATATAAAGACAGATAGATACATCGATCTATCTTTATATATATATATGTATATACATATGAAAAAGAGCGTATCATATGGTATCCTGTCTTCTCTGAGAGCGGGGGCCAAACAGCAGCAGTAAAACAAAACGCATGATGTTGATCCGTCTTCTTTTCATATTCCAAATGATAAATTCTGTCTATTTACCAGCACTGTGTCTGTCAGTGAGACGCTCATCGTGAGGTTATCAAGACTTTTATTTTATTTTATTTTTTTTTGTACACGAGAGGCTTCGGACTGGCAGAAACCATTCGGGTTCCTTCTGTGTTTGCGTTTTTTCGCTGCTGCTACGAAGAGCTTTGATCGGAATCGGATGACCGAGGTCGTTTCATTTTACCGCATTCACTGCAATGACTTCGCATTCACTTAAATAATAATAAAAAATAAATAAATGTACACAATTGCTTGTTTGTGTGTGTGTATCTTTTTTTTTCCATTGTTGTGTTCCCGCGCTTGTTAATCCAGCACGAAACAAAGTAGAATGGTTGTAATGTGTGTGTGTGTTCGTGTGTGTGTGTGTGTGTGTGTGTGTGTGTGTGTGTGTGTGTGTGAAGGTCGGATTCTGCTGTATCTCTCTGGTGGAGAAAAAAAATAAAAAGGTTGCCCGTCCTCTTTCTTACGGCCTCCGTAAAAGTGCCTGTTGTCATGGCTCACGGTGTTGGCGCCCTCGTGCAGGGGGAGCTGGCGGGCGCCATGGCAACCGGTCAACAAAACCAAACTTCACGAGCGATCCGTTTTCCGACCTTCCATCCAGTATCCCCCCCCCGTCGTACGCTTTCCGCCGTCCTCTGAGGCGAGACGGGCTCGTATGCAGAGCTGTGATTTTTATTTATTACTATTTTTTTGTTTATTTGACGTTTACCCGGAACACGAGGGAAGGAATGCCAGGCGGAAGAAGCTCGGCTAACGGGGGGAGGTCGTCCGGGGAGACGGCGCCCGGCGGAGGCGGAGACGGCGCCGATGTTGGAGGTAGGAGGTCAATAATTCTTCCAACTCTGGATGGAAATTACTTGTGATCTTTTCCACCTCCAGGCAGGGCCTAAGCACTTCTCTTAGAATATAAACAGCTTTTAATATACAAGCTAAAGTCACGCTCCTTCCCGTCTTTATGGAGCGCTTCGCCCTTTTGACCTCGACGCTCATTAATTTATTCAAGAGCGACGACTCGCTTTCACCTCGTCATTTTTAATTACCCTTTTTTTTTCCGTAGGATATTTACAAATCCAGGAATAAAAACTGTTATGTTTATCGGTTCGAGAAATGTACGGTGTGTACAAGAACGGTCAGTATGACAGTTGCGCGTGTATGTGCTTTAATAGCAAAGCGTTCTCCAGGCGGTTGATCCAGCTTAATAACAGTTGACGTAGTGTGTGTAAAGCATCATATGACCAATCATAGTGGAGACCAAGTATCCAAATAATGTAGATATTGTGACATATTCCCACAGAATATTACAAAAACAACCTTGAATTAACCCCTCATGTAGGACAAAAAAAATCTGTTGTTTTTTTTTGTATTTTTTTTTTTTATGAACATATTTGAACTATTCTATAAATATTTTTTTAAATATTATTTTTTAAATAATTTTATTCAAGAATTTATTCTGGAGCTAGATGAATTTATTCAAGAGCAATGGCTCGCCTTCACCCCATCACTTTTAATTACCTCTTTTATTTTATTTTTTATTTTTCCACAGAATATTTACAAATCCAGGAGTAAAAACAACCTTGAATTACTCCTCAAGTAGGAAAAAAAAATCTGTTTTTTTTTGATAAATACATTATAAATATTTTTTTAATATTTTTTTAAAACATTTTTATTCAAGAATTTATTCAAGAGCATAATTAATTTATTGAAGAGAAACAGCTCGCCCTCACCCTGTCACTTTTAATTACCTTTTTTTTCATAGAATATTTACAAATCCAGGAATAAAAACAACCTTGAAAAAACCCCGATTAGGAAAAAAAAAGTCTGATTTTTATTTATTTTTTAATATATATTTTTTATATATTTTTTAAATATTTTTAAAAATTATTTCATTGGTTTCGAAGATATGCAAAACTTAAATACCCTGACGGGTTTATAGTTTGTAATGTGAGTCAGATGATATGGAAGGACAGGTGGAGGAGCCTCCATCATCTGAAGGCTCTTTTTGACTCTCTTTTCCTCTCCGGCGAGGGATTGTCTTCCCCCTCAGATGTCCAACGGCGGCAGCCTTCGTCTAGCCACGATGCCTCCGTCTCTCACTCCCCCGCCCGGCAGCCGACGAGACTGACAGGGGTTGACGTGCGTGGGCCGCAGGGCCGACGCTCCGACCCCGAAAGGAACACGCCGGAGCCGGATGAACGCCGGGGTGAGGCAGAAAACTACGACGAGGAGGGAGGAGAGGAGGGCCGTGTCGTCCACAATGAAGACTACGATACTGATTTGGAGCTCGGAGGTAAAGTTCATTTAATAATTAAGCGGTGATTAGATGTGAGGGTCTTGCCGTCATTTCTGGACAAGCGAGCGCCCCTGAATATAAGCCGCACCGGCTAAAAATAAACAAATAAAAATAGGCGTACATATGTAGGATGCACTTGTTTATAAGCTGCAGTGTCCATGTTGGAACATTTAAACAGAAACACTTGTTTTTTTTACTTTTAATTAAATACACACCGGTAACATCCGCAGTTACCTGCCATATTTTTCGCTCTATAAGGCGGGAGTAAAATCCTTCAATTTTCCCAAAAATCAACCAAGCACCCTATAATCCTGTGCGCCTTATGTATGAATTCTTGTTGTGTTTACTGACCTCCAACCAATTTTATGTGGTACACAATGCTCAAACATCTGTCAAAATGTTTTATTGCGACTTTGGTATGCGACCAAGTTTCTCTGCTTGATTGATGTGGACGTTGGACGTTGTATTAAAATGGGTTCTTGGTTGAATATGGTTTCAGACGTCAGACAATGTTAGATAACTAATTATGTCATGCTGGAATACAACATTGTTCCAACTTCACACTAACTCCAGGTGTCCGCTATCGCTGGCAACGATAAACCAACCAGAGAACGGTACATAGTACATTTATCTCCGCTACTTTTTGTAATAGCGGTACGTTCTGTGCTTCGACATAATATTACTGTACATTTGTGTGGATGAGGACCCCCAAAAACGGCACCTGTTAAGAATCGAAGCGGAATTCAAACTCAAGGCTATCGGTCGCGCAGTAGATGACGGTAATACGGCAGCCGCCAAAGAATTCAACATTAATGAATCAATGGTACGGAAGTGGAGGAAGCAAGCGGATAAACTGCGCCGAGTAAAGACTAAACAGATTTTCTGAAGGAAGAACACGAGATGAATGAGATGAATTAGTTCGACTAGACTGCTTTGTTTTGATTTATATACTGTATGTTTTATTGTGTGACTTGTAACGCGGTGCACCTTATTTACAAAAATAGACCCGTTCATTAATATTGTGCCTTCCGCTACGCAAAATACAGTACTGGAACTGCTTTTTTGCTGAACGGTGCCTGTAACACGGCTGTCTAAAAAGATTAGTAATAAACACAAGGAAAACCGTTAAAGTTGTCTTCATCTATTGAAGAGCCTTAGAATTTCATGATAATTTCACTTCTCCGATGTGACAAAGCTAAATGTTTTGGCAGTGTGAAGCTCATTACCCCCCCCAAAAAATCCAGAAATTATCAACGACACTGTTTAAGCCGCAGCGTTCGAAGCATGTGAAAGAAGTAGCGGAAATTTAGGTATATATCATTTATTCATTTATTGTTTTTTTGAACAAATTGTCCTGAATTCAGTGTTGCAGGTGGGCTTGGGGTCATTGGGCGAAAAGCAGGGATCGATCACAGGACCACCTATAGAGAGATCCAACCATTCGCTCTCTCATTCACGTCAAATGGAGGCATCCAACCATTCATTCACCCTCTCATTTACCGTTAATATGGAGAAATACCATTCACTCACATTCTATATAGAGATGCTGCACAACCAGTCACTATCTCATACACAAGTCATTTTTTGTGATTATGAAATCAAATCCCCCTCCCAGATGCCATGGGTGGTCGCTGATACAATAGAGGAAACAAGTTTAAAAACACAGATCGCAAAAAGAAAACGTATGTTTATACACACACATATATATATGAATAGACTTATTTATCAAGTTAAAGTGACATAACACAGAAAAAACATGTTTATACAAGACTGCAAAAAGTGATGTAATTCCACCGTTTCACCACTAGTGGCCGCTGTTGTGCGCCAAACACCATTTTCCATGTTTTGTTGTTATTTTCTCTTGCAATTTTTATGATTTGTTTATGTGTTTGTTTATTTGTTTATCTTCTTGTTGTGACAACTGGACTTGAATTTCTTCACTTGAAGACGTTTCTCCCTTCATCCCAGAGCTTTCTTCAGTTCTAATAACCTGTGGGGAGTTTATGAATACAGGTGGTCCTGACTCAATGACGCACTCGGTTAACGACAACTCAGAGTTTGCGATAATATTAAAATACACGCTGAATGCACTAGCAGGAGTTTTGAGTGAGTATGTAATATACACGCTTATCTGCGCTTATAATTGCCTATATTCATGCAAATATACATTTCTAAGGGAAAAAAGGGGAAAATTGCACAGCACAAATTGCTCATATGTATGCAAATATCGTAGGGTAGAAACCAGTGGCGTGCGGTGAGGTTCATCACAATCAGATTTACAAACATATGAAGCCTACAGAGTGGATTGTTCACCGAAAAAGCCAAGGAGTCGCAAGAAGAATCCCTGGATTCACGAGCGCCCCCCACCATGAGGCAGGAGAACTGCGTGCCTCACTTGGTGGCTCTTTGCAGTTTTATGATCACTCAGCTCAAAAAACTAGTAACACACATATAGCTGTTGACAAAAAAAAAACAATGTATATTGGAAATGTAGTTCATATAGCAAAAGGGTTTAAATGTTTTAATAGACAGCAATACAGTCTTAGTTCAGAGCATTCCAGCAGCCAGGCATCAATCCATGCAATCTATGTTTAGGCTCAACAGTCGGTGGCCTCACCACACGTCTCTTCTCAGTATTTGAAAAGTAAATGGGACATTTTGAGTGAAAAAACAATCTAAAACTGGTGAAGTGAAATGAAAAATACACATTTATAGTGCAAATCACTTATAAATATAACCATTTCAATGATTTTTAATTTTTTTCTTTCCAAGATTGGCAAGTGAGGCATGGCCTCTCCTTCCTCCCCTGACTGCACATCACTGGTAGAAACAGTGTGCTCGCTTCACGACAGACCCCTTGGAACGTTACGCCGTTGTTAAGTGAGGACAATCTGTAAAACCTCCACCTGAAGGACAAGGGCCATTTTTTTCAAGACAGCAATGTCCGTATTCTGGCCCGAGAAGACAGATGGTTCCAGAGAGGAGTCAATGAAGCCGTCTCCGAACAGAGATGTGGAACTCAGACACAACCTTTCATAAACATATAACGCCGTACTGGGATCAATACCACTAGAACAAGCCTCCGGTAATGTCCACATGGGACTCAGCACATGTAGTCCAACTGGTTTCAGTCCTCACTCAGTCCAATCCAGGAAATCCCCCAAAAGTTTCCCTTTTGTCCCAACAAACGACACCCTCATTAGCATAACAACTCCCTTAGACCCAGTTTCTGCCCATCTACTCTACCATTTACATAACAAGCCGCCATAACCATTCAGAAATTCAAGTCCAATTGCCACAAGAAGAAGATTTCGACAAGCAACGTACAATTATTCACTCTCCCATTCACTTGTTATCTAGAGATGTGATTGCTTGGTGGTTGAAAATCATTCATTGATTCGTTGGGGTTCGCGCTGGATCGATCCCACCCGTCGACCCTATCATATAGACGCATACAATTGGGAGATGAAGTTAATTTAATTATTACCTCATGTTTAGATGGGATTATCTTGTATAATTTACGCATTCATTCTCTCAGCCAACCAAGCTATCATTGGTTGAGAGGCGGAGTTCACCCTGGATAGATCGCAGGGAGACGTACAACCGTTCACCCTCTCATTCATCAATCATATAAAGAGATTACTTCATTTATTCATGCATTGGGGTTCACCCTGGATCAAGGGTTCACCCTGGATCAATAGCAAGGCCTCAAAAAGAGACGTGCAACCATTCACCCTCTCATCCACATGGGGAAACTCCACAGAATTTGGCCTGTCGGAGTTCAACCAGGGACCTTCTTGCTGTATTGGCTTAGATTAATATTCTATATATTGCTTACATTACTTTGCTTTAGTATTCTTCATCTGCCAATCCTGAAGTTTATTCCGAGTGCAGGCATCGATAAGGGAGGGTCCTCCTGTCATCTTATCTCCTAATCACTTTCCTTTCCCCGGAGCCTTTTATTTATTTATTTATTTATTTTATTCCATCTCAAACACAGCAAAAGAAAAAAAGAAAAAAGGAAGAAAATAGAAACTCCTACACTCGGCCGCCCACACGTGTGGAGCCCTGCTCTGCATTTTAATGATTCCATCGCAGGCTTTGTGTCAGGCTCCCTTCTTCAGCAGAAGTGGAAACCATCTGCGAGCGAATCTCCTCCTCCTGACAGGGCGAAATCATCCTCCAGGGACCTTTGCATGTCGCTCTCAAAAGGCCTTCCTCTTGGGAAGGTGCCGCGCAGCTCCGCCATCAAAGATGTATTAATAGCGAGCGGGCGGATATGATCTGTGTCTTTATTTATGTTGCAGCTGAGGAGGATTCATACGACCCCACGGGGAAGTCGAGCTACGTGGAGGCGTGCGAGAAGCTACAGGTGGTGCCAGCCTCTTGCTTCTTGCAGCACATGCGGAGCGGAGAGTTTTCCATGATGCACCGCGGTTTGGGACCCCAGGTAGCGACCCGCCGACGTTTTTCCCGAGGCCCCCGAATTATCGCACGCCGGGAGGACATCGACTCCTGCGGTTACTCAACAGGGATGTCATTACAGGTCACAAAAGCAGAAGCCGCTTCGTTTCTATGCCGACAGATTCCCTTGTCGGGCGTTTGGATAACAACATGACCTCGGTTGACTTTTGGCCTCGAACCACATTTTTCCTATCAAGGTTTTTTCATTGTTTCGAGTGTTCACAAATGCGAATTATCCCGGACTAGTCGACACGCCGATGTTTAGTCCAGACGCAGGTTGCTTCTTGGACAGAACTTAGCGCAGAGGTCGGCAACCCGCGGCTCTTTCATCCTTACACTGCGGCTCCGAGTGGCTTGTCCAGCAATTATAACTATTTCATTGAAGTGTATTTTATTTGTGTTAGTTCCTTTTTTTTTTTTTTTATTATAGTTTTAAATTGGAAGATTGTTGTGAGCCTGAAATATTTAAAAAAAAATTATATTTATTATTTTTCAAATATACGTCACACTCGCGGGGGCCGGTATACCCGCCAAGACGCCGTCAATTTGTCGAGACTTCCAACCACAGGTAGGCAAAATATTGAAAAGAAATATATATATTGATACCTTTATTTTAGATGTCAAAAAGTAACTGCGGCTCCCAGTGTTTTCTTTTCCGTGGAAACCGGGTCCGAATGGATTTTTGGGTGTTAAAGGTTGCCGACCTCTGACTTAGCGTTTGCACTCAGATGCCGTTTGACATCTGCGCGGAGCATTCGGTTCAGCAAACAGCTCATTAGTTCAGAGTCACGTTCGGCGTACCGGGAAGGAAGCGAGGAGCGGCGGGGAGCCCACTCCAAGAAAATAAGATCATGGAGGTACATATCCGAGCAGTTCTCATGAAGGCGCCTGCACAAAATGCTGGGCTTATTCATTTGTGACGTTCTTGACGAAATCTTCTTATCTTGGCAACTGGACGTGAATTTCTTCACTTGAAGACGTTTCAGCCCTCATCCGGGAGGCTTCTTGGGTTCTAACGACCGATGAGGTGTTTCCGGATAGAACCAGGTTTTCGGGCGGGTCTAGGTTACGGTGGCTTGTTGTGGCAGTTCGTCTGAAGACGGCGATGTTCGTAATCCGACAGAGAGAGGAGTCGAAGAAGACGTCTTGGACACAACCTGTCAATACCGTACTGGGATCAACACCAAGACGGATTTGCAGACTTGTTTTGAACCCGGTCCCGGTAACGTCCACATGAGACTCGGTTCCTGTGATCCCATAGGTTTCACTCCTTTTTTAGCTTTTCCTTTTCACATTTCAATCCAAGTAATCCCACAAAGTTGCTTTTTTTTGTCCCACGAACGACACCCCCGTTAGCATAACAACCCCCTTACACCTAGCTTCTCTTCCGCTCACACAACAAGCCACCATAACTTAAAACCGCCCGAAAACCTGGCACTTGAAGCATTTTCAAGTGAAGAAGTTCAAGTCCAGTTGCCACAAGAAGAAGAAGATTTGGACAAGAATTCCCCATGACTTGGATGACTGAGAACCTCCACAGAAATTTTTGACATACCCCCCCCCCCAAAAAATGAACTTTATCTATCAGTATTCCACCGGTCCGCCTAAAAGTTTGAAGCGAGTCTGTTTTCCGGCAGCGATGCTTCTTTTGCACGGGTGTCGTCACTCAGCCGGATTAAACCGGATCCCGGTTAAGTCCGCGTCCGTCAATCACGCGGTGAAGTGGCTGGATGTCAGAGGTTCTGTGTTTCATGTCCCGAGGAAGGATTTCTTCACGGATCATGATGAAAGATCCCCCCCCGTAGATGTTAATATGTGCATTTTAAAGAAAAAAAAAAAAAAAACGCAAACACTTCTGACTGACAGTGATCTTTCTTCCTAAGATCATGTTACCGTAAGGTTTCATCCGCTCGGCTTTCTCATTAGCTGTGCTGCAAACTATAATTTTCATGTTCTCCCGGCTTCATTTCTGACCCACGCCTCCACACAGCTCCCTTCTGCTTCATTTGTCTCACACAGGTTTAATATTCCCATCTCTCTCTCTCTCTGTCGCTCTCTTTCTGCCCACCTACATCACTTTTCGCTGGAATACAGATAAGAAAATGCTGCATTGAACAAACAGAAGAATTTCCCTTTGAGGGAGGGCCGGCTGTGTGTTTGCAGGGCACCAAAGCACTGGCGGTTCCCCTGGTAACCAACACTTCAATACTGAGACTGAACCTGCGAGATAATTGGATGGAAGGAAGGGGCGGAGCTGCCATGGCCGAGATGTTGAAGGAAAATTGTTATATTACAGGTGGTTTCACCGGACACTCGAGCACGAGCGCCGTCTGACTTTCCCCGCCGTTCCTTCTTCTCGCCTCCCCTCGGCCCTCTCCCGCTCGTCTGCCCCTCGCTCGTATCACTTCCTCCATGAAGAAAAAGCAACGGATTAGATTAACGGCGTGCAACGTTGCCGCTGAGACCCAAGCAGAATGAGGTGATTTCACCAGAGCGTTAGATGCGGAGAAAGGCGCTTCCTTCCCCTGCGTTCAGTCGAATCTTCAGGGCATGAAGGATGGCATAAACTCGTCGATCGCAGATAGTATTTCCCTTTCTTCCAGGAAACGGTTTTGGAAATAAAAACAGACTACTGACATACCGTTCCTGAAAATACAAGTGGCCTTCTATTAAAATTCCTCCATTTAAAAGCGGTTACGTTGTGCTTGTAGGACTGAAAAAGTGGAATTTTTGAGTTATTCTGAGGACTAATTGTGTAAATTGTGAAGAATAATGGACCCAGCACAGACCCTTGAGGGACCCCCTTTTCACTCACAGCACCTCGGACCCAGAACCCCCTATCTAAAATATGAGTATAACGTGTTAAATTCATTTTTCATGAATTATCTACACAATTCTTTATGAGTCTTTGCATAAACAAAGTAGCAACCGAAAACTCGATGTGCCGAAAAGGCAAGTGGTGATCAATTAAAATCCCCTGATATTTAAAAGTAGATATCTACAGTTTTGTTCTTCACTGTATTGGACACTGTCATCGGCATAAAACAGAAAAATTGGGTCACACTTCTTACATAAATTACACAAATTACACAAATTACATAAATTACATAAATATGTAATTAGTGAAAAATACTGGACTATGTGTACATCACTGGAATACATAGAACCTTGAGGGACGACATTTTTTACTGGCAGTACCTTAGAGAAAGAACCAAAATATCTCAAAAAATCAAAAATATAATAAGCTCTTTAGTCGACGTGCTGTAAAGGTGGCGTCATTTGGTATCTACGATCAAAACCGATAATCCAAATAAAGTGGAAGATCGTGTTAAAACATCAACCAATTTTAATTTTCAACAATTACAAGCGCATTTCAGTTCAAATAAATTCGCCTTTGTCAAGGACACCAGTTTAAACTTTGAATAAAAATTCAAAGTCTCCATTGCGTCAAGCTTTTCTCAAATGATTCACTGTTAGCATCCAGGCGCTCGTGCTTCTTTGGCAGGAAAACGAAACGTTATCCGGGGGTCTCGGTGACAAATTCAAAACAAAGCGGCCAGCGGTGTCCCTGTTGCTAGGGGAGACGATCCCGATGGAGAGCCGGCCATCGACATTCTCAAGGTTTTATTTTTAGGCTTTCACCTTGAATTAGCCGCCTGAACAAAGTACTTCCACCAAGAAGAGCACATTTTAAATCCCGCCCTTTGGTTACGACCTTCCCTTTCTGAGTTTGCGCTCCGGGCACCGGAGTCGTCGCACCTGAATATCGTATTTTTTTCTCCGAGGCTGCTTTGCGATCACGTCGACCCGCCGTTTTGTTTTTTCGGCTGCTTCCAGACGTGGATCTGTCAGACAACAGGCTGGGTGATTACGGCGCCCGGGCCATGGCGGGAATGCTCAAGGAGAACGCCAGCCTCATCAACCTCAGACTGTCTGGAAACCGTTTCACGGACGAGGCCGCCGAGCACCTCGGAGCGGCCCTCGTCACCAACGGCAAGCTGCGGCACCTCGACCTCAGCTGCAACGCACTGGGAGACCGTGCAGGTAGCATAGCAATTAGCACCGCATAGTAAAGATCTCAACTTTCCTACTTCGAAACGGTCGGCTTTGTATTTTTCAACGGATAACGAAATCGAACAAAGACCCATCGGGAAAATCGACCGGTCCAGAGCGAACCCCAACTCCCGCCCAATGGCGGCCGTTAACGTGCGTTTTCCTTTAAAATCACCACAAAAAACAGGCGTTTCAATTCATTTTAATCAAGAAATTGGATTCCGCGACCTCAATGGACTTTGCATTTTACAATGAGGTCTAATTAATCCCTCATTATGTCCAGAGAAGATCACATCTCACCTCCGCGTCGCCTTTACCTGAAACACTTTTATTTGATTCTTTTGTCGGCGGATGTCTAATCGTTCTCGACCCGAGGTTCAAGCCTACTCACCAGTGGGGTTTAATGACACCGATGATTAAATCCCGTTCCGTAAGAAAAAAATATCCGCGCCTTTCAAACAACATCTCGATCTTATGAACCTGCCGTTCCGACACTTAGATTCGTGATTCAAAGTGTTTATCGTCATGTACAGTGTGGATACATGTGTCCCCGTGCGATGAAATTCCGCGTTGGATTTGTTTCGGAAATAAATAGGTATTGTGAACATTATTACAAATATGAAGGGTGATGCATTCTGATGAAACAGCCGTCGCAGAATTCTTTGCGGGCGGTCAGAGAACGCAGCCGGCAGCGGGCCGTGGCATTCAAAGGTCGACGACGTTTGCCTTCATCAAAATCTCTCAATTATGATGCGGAGGAGCTTTGTGACAGGGACCATGCGGCCGGAGTTGCGCAAAATGGAAATATAAATCTACACGTGGACTCGGCGGCGCGCCGTGATTCATCCGGTATCTTCGATCCCTGCTTGATGGGAGGAAAGTAAAGAAAAAAAAAATAAAAAATCAAAGTGCCCTCCGGCACTCTAACAGGTCTCTCAGAACATACCGCCACGCTTTGCAAAGAGTGCATCCGCATGATAAAGTGGGCGATGATGAGATTCCTTCCCTTCGGAGGCTCTTCAAGCCGTCCTTTAGGATCGTTGGACGACAAAAAAACAAACAAAAAAGCGAGTGTGGCTTCCACAAAGCAACCGGTAAAATGTTGTTTTGGTGACGTCAGGGAATCACGTCTCTGTCTTGACGAACAAGCCGCGATGCGTCTTTTAAAAGATTTTTAAAACCTCTTAAAACCAAACGACCCGAATTGATTTAACATGACGTGTTCAGAAAATACACTGTCTTTCCATCTGCTTACCATCCAAAAAGGACGAGCTCTCGCAGACGCTCTGTCTGAGAACACGGGCCTGAGATCATTAAGTCTGGCGTGGAACTGCATCCGAGGAAGAGGAGCGGCGATGCTGGCCGGCGCCCTCGGGGTAGGAAACCACTCCCGACTTCCTTCGGGACATTATTTTGGTAAACACTTCTATACATACAAGTACATATTAGACAGTGAATAACAAATATTACATATATATTCATATATATGTATATATCATATATACATATATGTTATAGATACATATATTATTTTACTACAAATTATGTCATGAATATATGTGTGTCTTTTATATATATATATTCATTCAAAACATGTTTATATTAAAACACCTGCAAATTACTTGACTGACAAATGATCACATTTATTCTGTTTCTTTATACGTTATTCCACTCTATTTTTATTTAGTCATATATTTTAATGCGCATTCTGTGTATATGTTTTTGGCTGTATGGTGTCCTTGAGTGTCGAGTAAGGTGCCTTGAGTAGATTTATTATCATTATTATTATTATTATTATCATTATTGTCATTGCTTAAAAAAGCTGATGGCTAATCTGGCCATTGACAAGATCTTTCTATTAATACTATTTAAAGTATAAATATACAGGGCCACCAAATACAATGCTACAGTAACTAAAAACGGATTAAACATAATAAAAAAAAATTGAACTCACAGCTCTTGGGGAAAAATAAATAAATATGAGAAAATAGATAAATAAATGAGTACAATAAAAAATAAAACAAACAAGCAATAAATAAATAATAATAAATAAAAACAATAAAATAAAGAAATAAAAAATAAAAATAAAAAAATGATAAAAACAAAAAAGAAATAATGAATAATAAATGGAAGATAATAATAAATAATTAAATGATTAAATAATAAATAATTAATAAATAATAAAACTATTTAAAAAAATATTATAATAATTAGATAATAAATTAATGAATGGATAATAAAATAAATAGATACTGGAATTGCCAAGAAAATGCTAAAAGGATTTGGCCAAGAATTTGGAACTACAATGAAATTTAATGAAAAAAAATTTCATTCAAAAATTTCCAGAATTCATTTTTCCACACTATATAATTACATTTTGATTATTGATTAATTCATTACCAAATGTTTTGACTACTATTCTGAATCATCTGTTTCACACTTTTTCCATGTACTCAGGCAGTGGGTCAGGGTTAGGGTTAGGGTTAGTCGAAACCAGATGGTCCATCTGCATTTAAGACTGAGGACCATCTGGTTTTCGCAATGGAAAAGGTAAGAAATATCTCAAGCGTTGTGTTTATCGAGGGGAACTTCTTCCTCCGATCTATGGATTTGTCCTTTAACGGCCTGGGCGAGGAGGGAGCCGCGGCCCTCGGACGAGCCCTCCGGGAGAACAACATTCTGGAGGAGCTGAACGTGAGGTACGGCGCCCCGTCCCATCTGATGATCGGATAAGGAGTTAAAAGGCTTCGGATCTTTTGGAAATAATGTGGTGAAAATGACACAGACGCACCGTTTCTTTTTCCTTATATGGCGATCCGGTGCGGCGGCGCCATGAGCTGCATCCCGAAGGAATTTCCCAAAGGGGACAGCAGTTTTGTCAATAATTCCGACCATCTAAATTCCAAAGTTGAGCCACTTCCAGGCAATTCTTGACTTCCAAACATGATTGCTAAGTGGTTGAAAACATTAATTACATATAATTAATAAATATAGAACCGTTCGCTCTCTCGTCCACATTATACACCAGTGATCGGCTCTTACGCTGACGGCAAATGCCTCCCAGACAATTTTGAGTTGAAAGAAAAAATCACTTTGGAACTGATTTTAAAATACTTGTGATATTTCTTCATAATACTGTGTCATTTTTAAGGAAACAGAAATTAGTTTTGAAGATAAATTTCACTGGTCACCCGTCGGTCGGGTCGGGAATCGGTGGCACATCCGGGTCATTGTAAAGGTATATAAAGGTCAGATAGGCGACTAGTTTATCCGCGTCAACCCTGAAAACGGAAAAGATGGTGAAAAGAAAAAAAAGACGACAGTTACCGTGCATTCCAGGCTGCGTGGACAGAGGAATTTGCATTTGGATCTGCGGTATTTCTAATCCGCTATGATGAAATTGCATCGATAAAAAGGTCAAATGTAAAGCAGCACTTTGAACAAATCCATGCAGCACCAAAGGTTGTATTAAAAGTAAGACATATTTAATTCATTATACGTTAAAGGTACTGTATGGCTCTCAATTAAATATATTTAGAAATATATGGCTTTTATGGCTCTCACAGTCAAAAAGGTTCCTGACCCCTAGTATGCACTATATGGCCACAAGTATTCGTTCACCCATCCAAATAATCGGAATCAGGTATTCCAATCACCTCCACGGCCACGGTTGTATAAAATCAAGCACCTGTTTTTACAAACATTTGTGAAAAATGGGTCGCTCTCCGGATCTCAGTGAATTCCACGTGGAACTGTGATAGGATGCCATCGTGAGAAATATTCCATAGTCAACCGTCGGTTGTATAATAAGAACATTGAAGTGTACGGGAACGACGGCAACTCGGCCACGAAGTGTAAGGGTAAACTGACGGAGCGGGGTCAAAGGTCAGAGGTCGCTAACTTTCTGCAGAGTCAGTCGCTTCCATGGGCTTCCATGGCCGAGCAGCCGCATCCAAGCCGTGCACCACCAAGTGCTATGCAAAGCGTCAGTTGCAGCGGCGTAAAGCGAGCCGCCACCGGACTCTAGAGCAGCGGAGATGCGTTCTCTGGAGTGACGAATCGCGTTTCTCCATCTGGCGATCTGATGGACGAGACTGGGTTTGGACGACGTCATATTGAACACTATGGATCAGGAATGGGATGTCACTTAGGTTCATATGCAAGCAAATACTTTTGGCCATATAGTGAATATAGATACGCTGTACAACCAGTCACAATCTCATTCACATGTCATATAGAGATGTAAAATTGGTTGAAAACGTCCATCGTCTGACGGTTATCCTGCACTCGGGGTCGCGGGAGGGGATGCTGGAGCCGATCCCAGCTGTCATCGGGCAAGAAGTGGGGGACACCCTGGACCGGTTGCCTGGTGATTTTCAGGCCCACATATACAGACAGACAACCATTCACTCACTCACTCACTCATTCGGGGCAATTTTTCCCAATTTTTGGTTGAAAACATGACTTCATTTATTCATCGGTTGCAGTTCACGCAGGGTTGATCGCATGAAGAGACACAACCGTTTACCCTCTCATTCACAAGTCCTACATAGACATACAATTTGGAGGTGAAGTTGATTTAATAATTATCTGGTGGTTACATAGGATGATCTTGTATAATTCATGCATTCATTCAGAGAACATGGAGTCTCCACGCAGAAAGGCTCCCTATCGGATTCAAACCAGGAACCTTCTTGCAGAAGCACTAACTGCTCCACCACTGTGCTACTGGATGAAAACATAACACTTGTAAATAGCATTTCTGTGATTGCTTAGCCAATATTTATCTTGTGTGTGTGTGTGTGTGTGTGTGTGTGTGTGTGTTTGTGTGTGCGCGCTTCCGCCACAGCAACAACAGAATCCCCCCCGAAGGAGCCGCGCACCTTGCCACGGGCCTGAAAGTAAACAAGAGCATCAAGTCCCTGAACGTGAGTCATGGAGGAGCCGGCGATTCAACAGGCTGGAAAAACTGAAAAAGGATAAATCAGTCGCCGCGCTTTTGTTGTGTTTTTTTTTTTTTTTTTTTTTACCCCCTTAAGCAAAAGATGTTTATCTTTTCTAAAATAATTGCTTGCGGGAACTCCTCGGCTGGCCGGTCCCCGCGTCACGCCCGCCACACCTGTGATGACCGGGTTTTTATTTGCATAATAATCACCCGGTTGTCAGGTTTCTCCCGCTCAGCGGTGACAGCCGCGACCTCGGTTCAAACGCCAAGTCAAGCTAAAACCACCTGTCGTCTCCCCGAGCCGTCCCCGGCTCATCGTCACTGGGTGTTTCGTGACTTTGTATCGCCACCCGCTACAACCGAGACCCATTTTTTTTTTTACATTTCTGCCCTTTCCTCTACTTCTAAATCGCCAGATTGGTAGGAACCCCATCCAGACTGCCGGCTGTTACAGAATCCTGAAGTCGGTGAGGGAGAACCCTCGCTCGGCCGTGGAGGAACTGGACTTTACTGTACGTGGGCTCGTCGTATTTTATCGGTCAATGAAAACACGCGACGGACGGCCTCTCTTTTGTCTCGCCGTCTCCAGGACATCCCGGTCAATCAGGAGTTTGAGGACTTGTACGCCGCCGTGAAAGACGCGATACCCGCGCTTACGGTGAAGCACGGGGGCCGGATTGGCAGATTCAGGAAAGAGAACGCTTGAAACCGGTTACATTTTTAGCCGCAGCGGACGCTTTCTTTGTTTTGTACGTTTTCTTCACAGCGCCCAAGTCATACTTTTTTAAGATAGATATTACACCGCCATTGTCGAGGGGTGCGGAATACGGTGTTGCTTTTGGTCATTAAAACAGAGGCGTACCGCACAATACAGGTGTTGAGTGTTATTCCTTTTAGGTATGATCTGATTCGATGTTATATAATGCCAGTGGGTAGAATGACGGCGGGGATCAGAGAGCAGCGCATTGTGTACGAGAAGAAGTGAAAGTGGGTTGCACAAAAAGGATTTAAGTACTGCATGACTAGTCTAATAGAGAAACCAGCCGCGAAAGAACAGCCTGTTATTAGATAATAGTCCTGTTTGCAGCGGCACGACATCAGTATGTCGAAGCACCGAGATAACCTCGTCCACGGTCATTTTATATTTGCTTGTTATGACTGAACGTTCGTTTTTGCAACCGGGAGACATCTTGCAATCGGGCAAGTAAGTCAGCGGGTGCTGCTCACCGCAAAAACTGCAATACTGATCCCTGCGAAGAATAATATACATGCAGATTTTTTTTAATCAAGATTTTATTTACTCGCTTCAACACACTTTGTATCTTGTATTGTATTGCAGCCAAAATCCTCGAATGTGCGATTGCACTCGGCCAATAAATTGAGTCATCTGAGTCTGACGTTATAAATTTTATAACCTTATTGTGCTCGTATATTTTTTTGATTATGACCTGGTTTGTGGTGGAATTAATTATTAATCGCTCGTCGGGTAGATGTGACGCTTTATTGCAGGGTTTTCTCACCTTTTCACAATTTTTTGGGAACGCCAGCGTCGCTTTCATGAAACAAATGGATTTATGAAACACTCTTCAATCTACAGGTATGACAGATAATATGTTAATCATTGATGTTAGGAGTGTGTGAGCACTACACCTTGATACTCACACACCAAATCAACATTAAATGGATTGGGCAACCATTAGTGAGCCGTCGCACAACAACCTCCTCCGGTGTTGCGTAAATGATATATTTAAAAGTTTCACAGGATCACGCTCATGAGTATTTCACTGACTGGGACGTACGGGTCATGAAAGTCATACCAAAGCGTTATTATGCCTTTTTAAAAATTATATACTCTGTAATGCTAATTTGATATCCTATATTTACACACTCACAATGTCATGACTGTTTGACTTTCTGCTCTCGATAGAAAAAAATCATTCCTGCGCTACTGTGGCTCTAATCCGGCAGTACTGCAACTTTTACCTAAGATTTATTCCCATTATCCTAATATTCATTTGTCCTTTTAAAAAACATGTAAGTACATATACATATGTATGTGTTATCCTATCCATCACATTCTGTATATAAATCTGTTTATAGATTTATATATGCATACATGTATTTATATATACATATAATCCATCCCTATCTATATACATATATTAATTATGTATCATCTCATGCTATATATAAAATGTACATATGCATGTATTAGTGTGTGTATACGTTACAATTAGTATGTGTGTATATAAGAATACATTCATGCATAAACATACATATATATGTATATATCTTACCATCTCATTCTGTATATATATATATACATGTATTTATACATACACCTATAATCTATATCTCTCTATTATATACACATATTTATGATGTATCATTTTATTTTGTATATAAAATGTACATATGCATGTATTGGTGTATGTACACGTTACAGTGTTCTGTAATGCAATTAAAAAAACAAAAATTAGTTTTTCATGATATTCTAATATTTTGAGATAGGATTTCTGAGTTTTCTTAAGATGTAAACCATAATCAGTAATATTAAAATAATAAAAGGCTCGCAATATTACAGTTGATTTGTAATGAATCCAGAATGTATATTTTTGTTTTTGTAATTGCATCACAGAAGATAAAGAACTTTATCACACTATTCTAATTTTCTGACAGTCCTGTGTATATATATTTATATAATCCATCCAATTCTCTCTCTATTGATATATATATATTTATTATGTATGATTTCATTCTGTATGTATTGGTGTGTGTATGTTACAATTAGTATGTGTATATATATACATACATTTATAGATGAACATACACAGATACAAATGTGTGTGTGTGTATATACATAAATCATACACAAGTGCGCGCAAACACACACACACACACACACACACACACACACACACACACACACACGAGACCTAGTGTTATGGAATTTCCAAACCTGACCAGAAACATGTATGGGTGTTGAATGTTTTCGTATCGATAAAAATAAATGAATCGATCGATGAATCAATCAATGGTCGATTTGTAACGGGTTTGAAAGTAACGGTTCCGCTTTTCCGCAGGAGCACGTGCGCGCTCGGGCCGCGGATCCACTGATCAGGTCTGATCGATTGTGCGCATTGATCCGCGCGCGCGCGCAGCCGCGTCACTCAGTTTTATGGATTTCCGGCGCGCGCGCGATAGCCCGATTCGTCCGTCACGCCAGACGGCAAGCGAAACTTGAACCGGTGTCTGCGCGTCACAACAACTTATTTTCTTTTTGTCTTCTTTGTTTTTCTTTTCTTTGTTTCCCTCCTCTTCACCCCGCGGAAGAACATGGCGACAAATGTTGGCGCCGCGTGGTTCAAAGTACAATTGCTGTATAAATATTCTTTCAACCTGCGTCAGGTGACCAGGTAAGGAACTATTTTCTGTCGGTTGAACTTCGGATTAACATTGAAGTTACTCCAGATATTTCCGCAACTTGCACTTTCCGACCAATGTTATAATAATAATGATTATTATTATTATTAATATTATTTGTGTTTGTATTATTACTCACCCTCAGGGACTTTTTTTGCAACATTTAACCGCTAGCTAAGCTAAACTTTAAGACCTTCCTCCGCCTCGTGAGCCAACATTACACCTAACGGTCGATTTTCGACTTTTTCCTGACATATTGTCCAACACCTTAACATGTTTTGCTTCTTGTGTTAGTTAAAAATAACCCACAACTCACACGTATAAATTGTGTTAAGTGACAAGGCTCATAGTGAATAATCAACGGTGGCGTTCAGTGGTTTGAATGTTTGGTGGACTGTGACCTTTGACCCTTGCAGCCACTCAGACTTAGAGCCACACATTAACCGCATCTCAGGCTTCTTCAACAGCCTGTGTTTGCTTTGAATATTGTGTATTTTACACGTTATTTGTTCAAATTTTTTATGGTATAGATGTGTCGGGGGAGTTTGATGTCTAATTATAGCATCCAATTAAACCCATTGGCCCATGAGGTTATTAAAAGGGAGTTCCTATTGACCTTCAGAGTTTGTTTTATGGAATAATAACAAGGAACTTTGAATGAGCTCATGACTTTGAAAGTACACATATTTAAAAAAAAAAATCCTGCATACCTGCCAATCCCAGAGGATCTGAACAGCTCTAATCCAAAAGAAAAGCTGGTAATTGGAGTTAATTTTGACATGAAAGGGGTTTTAAATGGATTTGTTTTGACTCAAAGACATGCGTGACTTTTAAATATCCTTGGATTCAGTGCTCAGCAAAAATCACTGAGGGCTTCATGTGAGTATTCTATATATTATTCTCTCTAAACCAACACTCAATTTCCATTGACATTCCTGGCTTTTTCATATTTAATTAAACCACTAACTCATTTTCTCTCTACATTTTTAATATAAAATACACCTTGACAGACAGGCTGATTTTTATTTTTATATCTGTGCTACAATTCAATGGTTTTATCATTTTCCCCTTTACGCAGCTGGCACAGGCAGTCTCGTTTTTGCCAATTTTATCAAAAGAGCCGGGAGATGCAGAGAGATAATAAGAATCTAAATATGTTTTTCCAACTAAAATATATTGCTATATCAGCTTATGGCTGGAAAATGGAAAAACTCAGAATGTCACACAATACTAATAGTTTGACTGTAGCTCCAGAAGAATGGATAGTTGATTTATTCATGCTACTAAAGAAAATCATTTTATATTTCAATCTGACACAGCAAATCACAGATCTGACACATCATTTGTGTATAATGTGATATTTGGTACTTATTCCCAATTTTCTAATATATGTCTTTACTCACTGAATATTTTTTTTACTTTTTTATGTTTTCAAAAATATTTATATTATCTGGCTTTTTTGCTCACCCAATGTTGTTGGGGTTTATTTTTCCACATTTTTGTTGGATTTTTTTAAAGATAATGTTTCTGGAGCCTCTTGCAAATTTTTAGATTTAGTATTGAAAAGTTCAAGGTAATTTTCACGCTGTTTTCTGAAGCTGACCAATAGCTGATTGATTGATTGCAGTTTTTTGACAAATTTGAACACAGCAAGGTAAATTCAGCTAGACAGAGGGTTCAGTAAAGTTCAGTTTATTTGCACATAAAAGGAGAACACATACAAACAATACAAAAAACACATGCTGGTTTGTTTGTTTTTTTTTGTTGTTTTTTTTTAAATCAGGGAAAACCAAACAGTGAAATGTGCTTGAGGAACCAATAAGACTCATCAGGGCTTGTCAGGTGGCCCCTTGAGGGTTGATCAAGAAGAAAAAAAACTGTTTGCAGTCACACTCAAAAACCAAAAAAACAAGATTTACCTGAAAATGACCAGTGTCTGTATGATGACAGTAAAAGATTTTATTACAATTTCCCACAAACACAAAATTCACTATCATGGTTAGACCATACATCACACGCACATGTCCCGATTGTAGCCCATTCTAAATTCCTCTTCAATTTAGAATCAAGTGTTATTCGCCTAAAAAACATTGAGGTTGCTGTTCAAGTTCACATATGGATTGATGATCATTGAATAAAAGAGTAGTAACTAAAGTGAATGATTCTCCCCTTTTTATCAGTAAAGTTCATATAAAGGTTTGACGCATAAGACACAGAATACATAACATTGATCCATTCAGTGCACATTTTCATACCAAAAATAAACAGCATGTCTGTTAGCTGCACGCATGTCCATGTACCCATCTTAAATTTTTCTGCTAGAATCCAGCTACAGTGTATCTGCTTTTAATGGTGATCTTTGAGCCCTGTCTTGTGACTTTGTTACATCTTGTTTCCATGTAGGAGGCTTTCAGAGAGCCCCGACAAAGGCTGGTTACGTTCTCTATTTGTGCACAAAGTGGATGCCAGGAAGGATGCCCACTCCAACCTGCTGTCAAAGAAAGAGACCAGCAACCTGTACAAAATTCAATGTAGGCACCTGGACTCTTCCTCCCCCTGATGTGAAGGGTCTGAGCGCTGTATATTAGTTTTCAAGGTGACTGTAGTATGACAATGGATGTTTACAACGCCGACAGGGTTTGTAAAAAAAAAAAAAAAAAAAAAAAAGGGTTGTTTATCCCCATCGCCGCTCGTGAGAAGCAAAGATCTTTTACGGAAAGGTAAATGGTTTTGTCAGGATATTTACTTGTTATTTCCAGCTGCTGAAACAGTTTCATATTCAGAACGTATAGTCAAAATTAAAAAAAAAAAAGTAAGAAATATTGTACATCCTGAAAAATGGAAGGACGAAAGGATCTATATAGATCATCCTATTTTTTAGAACATTTTGAATTTTTATGACATAATAAATTGAAATAATAGTACATTAAAATAGGTAAACTGTTCAACATATTATGTACATATGTAAACTTTCATCAATAATGACTGATCACATATTCAGGTATCCAAACTTTCAAGCATTTTTTGACTTTCTTTAAAGCAAAAGAATCATCATGATTATACCCTTACTGGTAAACAGTAATGCCACACACATTGATTGTTTATTTATTTTTTACTGCCATTATAGTGTAAAATACCATTATCGTACCGTCATAACCCTAAAAGGTTCGTTTACTATGTCCACGGAGTCACAGAGGATCACATTTCAGCAAATGCATTGCTTTCACAAAACCTATCCATACATCATCCATTTATCTGTACAGGGATGAGTAGAAGAGATAATTAAATGGAAAGCAAGTCCAGCCGGGCCTCAGTGGGCGTAGACAGAAGCTCCAGGGATCTCTGGATCGAGCTGCAACCGGTGATCTATGCGTGTTGTTTTGAATGTCTGCTGATAAGTGTCTCCGTCCCTGACGGAGAAATCCATCATTCTATAAGCTTTGATCTTCCTCTGTGGCTTCAACAACCATGTAGGGATTTCACTCCCAGCACTATCAGCCGTAGCCTATAACCCTGTTGAAAGCCAATCAGTTCTGTGTGTTGAAGTCTGAATCAGAGTGTGAAATTGCTTTGTTGAAGAATTTGATTGTTGCTTGTATTTAAGAAAAAAAAAAAAACATTAATTTTTTTTTCCTCTTTTTTTCACCCCTCTGTTCTGTCTTTCTTTCATCCTCAGTTCACAATGTCAAACCCGAGTGCCTGGAAGCATATAACAGTCTAGAGTAAGTTTCTTGCCCCTTGGTTTTCACCTCGTTATAACACCCGCTACCATCATCGCTCACATTTCTTTTCTTGTTTTATCTGTAAAAAATTTGCTTAAGTAGTGGCAAATTAGTCTGGTAGTGATGCCGTTCTAGAGATGCTTGTAATGATGCTCCTGCAGAATCACAAGATCAATACTATTGAGTTAAGAGGCACGATGTTCTTGGGTTTGTCTGAAAACTGTGTAACCGCATATTTCTTAATGTCCTCTGGTTGTTCATCCTGCAAAGGAGAAATGATCATGTTATTGCCTCACTGCCAATTTAGCCTCTGATATTTCTCCAGAAATACAATCTTATAAGTTACATTCATTTCTAATGTGACTTTTGTACATTAGTACAGCTCACGGTGCTTTACAACAAAAAATGACATGCTCATAAAAACATCACAAGTACAAAATAAATCTCGGCAAATCCTTTTTATTTCATCAGTAAAATCAAATAGTAAAATACTATTTGTAATGTACGACTTTCTAGACAACGTAGTCAGTCTGTCTGCTGAAGAAAATAAATGGCGGGAGGTTTTTCGCTTGAAAATAAATAGTGGCAAAATGATTTATCACAGTTTCAATATTTAAATGGAAAAAAATCAACAGTGAAGCCTTTCCCTCCTCCTGTGCGTGGCTCTTCAGGGCCGAGGTGCAGAATAAGCTCCATCAGGACCAGGACTACCCGTGTGAAGTTGTCGGAAGCTGGAACACCTGGTATGGAGACCAAGACCAAGCAGGTACCACAAACTGAAAGTGTGTGAGAGAGAGAGAAAGGAAACCTGTGAAATGAAAAAAAAAGTTTTATTTATTTGTGACAGAAATGCTGCAGAGGCTCGCAGCTGTGTCTGCCGTGAGTCACGGTATCATTCTTGCTGTCGCCTGCCTGTGTGGGGGCTGTCAGGCTGTAGAAAGCGCGACAGTGACATCTGCTGGTGTGTGTTTGCAGTGCATCTCTGGCGATATAGAGGAGGCTACCCAGCTTTGACCGAGTGCCTCAAGAAGTTGAATAAAAACGAGGTATGCCATCGTCTTCTCTGCAGGACCAGAATTCAGTCAAGAGTTTTTGAAAAGTCAAAACATCTTTATCCCCTCTGTCCTTAGGAGTATTTGGAATTTCGGAAAGAGAGAGCCAAAATGTTGATTTCAAGGAGGAATCAGCTTCTCCTGGAGTTCAGTTTCTGGAACGAACCTCTCCCCAGATCAGGACCCAACATCTATGAGATGCGAACGTATCACCTAAAGGTCTCTCCATTTCACTTCATAGAATCATCATATCATACTTTTATTTTTTTTGTATTCATCATGTTTATTAGCATTTTTGAGGCCAGAGTGAGATGGTTCAGTCATGCACAGAGGAGGGATAGTGAATATATTGGTAGACGGAAGCTGGAATTGGAGCTGCCAGGCAGGAGGTCTCGAGGAAGACCAAAGAGAAGATCTATGGAAGTAGTGAGAGATGATATGAAGGTAGTTGGTGTGAGAGAGGAAGACACAGAGAATAGGGTTGGACAGAGAAGATTGATTCACTGTGGCGACCCCTTAAGGGAAAAGCTGAAAGGAGAAGAAGATGTTTATTAGCATTTTTATGTATCCACATGGAAATTGACTGTGACAAAATCCTCCGGTCAGCTATGATTCCTTGTGAATATGGATGGATTCAGTTTTGCTGTTCATCAACCCACTTGAATTGAATGAAAAGCCTGTAGCTACCGTTGTTGATCAGTTTCTTTTGTTTGTGCTTAAAGATTGCAAAGAAGAGGCTGGAAACTCAAGTCCTCACATACATAAACCTATTTTATCTGGAAACTGCATGAGTGTGATGAGTGTCTACTTAAGCATCTTTTAAGTGAACAAACTCTGCTGTGACTACAAATAATCGTATAGGGAGTTTACAGCTGGTATCCAGGGTTGGAGTTCCGAGATGAAGCCTCCCTCTTCTTGTTTTTTCAGTTGATTAAACTTTATGGCTTTGGGGTCACAAAAAAAACACAAAGGGATCATAGTCCATCTGAATGTTGATTTCCATCTGAATCATATGATTTAAAAAAAAAACAAACAATGCTGCTATTGAACTTACTGTCCGACAAGTTCAACAACAATCGCTGGCTGGCTGTGTTTTGACAGGTAAAGCACGGTGAAGTTACATGACGCCAAGGAGATGTTTGGTGGGCCATCAGTGTATCAATATAACACATCTGTGTTCTTCACACACACGGCACACATAGTGTTCTAGAGGTGCTATTCAAAGGTGAATCCCATGCAGTTATTAGAGCGAGTTATTAAATTAATTACATTGATTTACCTCCTTGGACAGTGGCTGTCAACCTTTTTTCTTTTTGATCCTCCAATTCTAACATGAACATTATTTTATTCATACAAAATTATCAACAGTCTTTCATGTCCTGTCTCTTGCAGCCAGGAACCATGATTGAATGGGGCAATCACTGGTGAGAACAATGCACTCAAAGTACTAATATAGAACGCACCGAATGTAAATATTTGTGTGTGTTTGTGTGTGTGTGTTGAGGTGTTGATTGTCTTCCACAGGGCCAGAGCCATCCAACACAGGCAGGACAATCACGAAGCCGTGGGTGGCTTCTTCTCACAGATTGGAGATTTGTATGTTGTTCATCACTTATGGGGTGAGTAAACATTTGTCTGTGTGTGTTTGTGACGTGAATCTAAATCTGATACGGACACCGTTGCTCTGGGGAAACTGGCGTCGTCTTTCTTCTAAGATTTACAGTTATATTTTTTCTGTTTTTAGTGTCTCTCACAACTTCTGTCAACACTGAACTATTTGCTAACATCGGCAGCCAGTAAGGACTCAAAACTCCATCTGTGTGATATCGGAGGAATATCAATAGTTACTCCATTATCTACTGATAGCCATGAAATCACTTGTCTGATACAAAACGTTAATGAACTGTATAGTCTCTTGAGCAGGAAGAGATGTTGTATTAGGAGTCTCACGCCGTGTTACGACCGTAATTTCCGGACGATAAGCCACGACTTTTTTCACCTAAACAACGATGCGGCTAATATATGGATTTTTTGGGGGTGCTAACGCACTTCACACAGCTAAAACATTTATCCTTTTCACATCGGATCAATGAAATGACCGGGAAATTCTGAGTCCGTTCAAGTCCGACACCGAAGAAGACAACTTTGAAGGTTTTAGTGCGCAGGAGGAAGCTCAAGATAGCAATTGGCTGGCCGGTGCGGCTTATATTGAGATTCGCACAATAGTCCGGAAATTACGGTCATCAGCCCTTTTAGATATTCATTCAAAGTGAACCCAAATTCTAGAAGGAAAAAAAAAGTTTTATTTTCTGTTTCTCCTCCAGACTTTTCTCTTTAAATTACTCTAACCATATTTTTTTCATTTCTATTAAAGCTTCATGCCATTCATTGCTACTATTTACATAAGAAGATGAAGCCGTTTTACATAAGCAGAACAAGTTTATCAGGCGATGTGACGTGGAATGACTTGTGCTTCAGCTTACAGAGACCTCCAGACCAGAGAGGATACTAGGAACTCTGCCTGGCTTAAAGAAGGCTGGGATAGCAACGTGTACTATACAGGTAGGAGATTCATGCACGCTTCATGGAACCACAAATGTGAAGTATTTAAAACTCGCGATGAGCTCATACAGAGAAGTTTAACAACATGGGCCAGAGGGAGACACTTCTGACATTGCTCTTTACCAAACAGTCGAGGTTGAAATATCTTCAAACTTTCTGTTTTGCAAAGAACTGCCAAGTTTAAAACAACGGCATTCAGAAATAAAGGAATCAGCATCCGCACACTTCACACAGCTCATAAATGTATTTCAACCCAAACGTGAAGAAGACAGGAGCACATCGAAGGACAATAAACGCATAAAACACAGCAGTGAGCGCAACGAGGGAAAGAAAATAGAATAAGGTTGAATTTAAGGGTAACCCAGGGCTGTGAAATGATGGTTATGTCATGATCCTGGGACCCCCGAGTGAACCAGTCCAAAGTGGCATTTATCTAGCTGTCTAGTGCCTTGGAAAAAGTGAGAGGATTATAAAACCTGCCCTTCTGACAAAGTGGCATGTGTTAGTTGTAATTCATATGCTCCCCTCTTGTCCTTTCATCAAACTTTGGTTAGTTGCGTAAGAAAAGTTGACTCACAGTGAGATTAGCAAAATCCTGAATGAGGCGACTGGATAGAAGAAGTGGACTGGATCCGATTGAAATGAGGACACGGCAAACAATGAGGTCTGGTCTGACCTGAGTCACAGTCAGCACTGTTTGATCTAGTTAAATGGAGGTTAAAAAATAAAAAACGCTTCTTCATTTTAATTTCAAGAAAGACGACACAATATCAGTGACTTAAACTGAGAACTGCAGTCTGTCCTTTTGAGACCTAAAAGTACCGCTCTTAAATTTTACTCTTTTTAATGTGATTTGTTTAATCAATAATTTCTCATTTGAAGGCTTTTCCTTGTTTCGTTGTTTTTTTTTCCTTAGTTAATTGCCATTCTAAATTTTCTGGTTATTTTCCACCTCAATTTCAGTTAAATTGAGGTAAATTCCTGTTGTTCTATTTTGTCTTGCAAATATGATTTTAGCCAGACAGTGAACCTCATTACGCCGTAAGTGATTCAACACACAATCGTCCGTATGGAAGAAAATCCATAAAACAATAAGGGCTATCCGTATATTTTCTCAAGAAGAGGAGTGGAGTCTGAGGAGCTGTTTGCCCCTCTGTCCCCAGTGCCTCTGATCAGGAGCATGGAGTCCAGGATAATGATTCCCACCAAGAGCTCCCCGTTACAGTGAGAAATAACTGACTGCACCCCAGAACATCCTAATGAGCGAGTCTCCGACTCCTGCCTGAGCTGCCGCTTACTGATCATGGAGTCGTCGTCATCGTCATCTTCTTCTTCTTCTCATGTGCTATCTCCAGTTCTTTTATACAACGACCAAGAATGCAACAAAAACCGTTGGGGTCGGTCGGTCAGAAGTGGAAATTAGAAGCTTTGTTTGTGTATTTCTAAGAATCCAGAAGATTCCAGGTCACATAAAAGATGAAGGAGCGGGGGGTGGGGGGGTGGGGGGGATTATGACAAAAAAAATGTGAGTGTCAAATGTACATTGATTTGTTCTGAGGTATATCATTGAATCCTTGAAGTTTTTTTGTTTGTTTGTTTTTATGAATGATCACAGTAATAGACCTCGTATTTGTCTCTCACAATGACTGAAACACCCGCGCACAGAATTTTATGATTTTTTTATGACAGCGCACAAACCACAATGAACTTTTAAACTTTGAAACAGCTGTTTCCATTAAAAATCACCCGAGATTCCTTCCTGCTTTGTTTTCTGCGAGCCTCGAAACACGTGATTTCGACGACGAGTGTTTCGCACTCCAGCCCGGAAACGAGGAGTACGAGTGCAACTTCCGGAGTTCAAAATAATGGTTCTCCAAAGCTGCACGAACGTGGGATAAAAACGAACGGAAAAGGAAAAAAAGAGAAATGCAGCCATTCGCCATCAAATGATTATATTGCATTTGAAAACGTTGGTAATTAAATTAATACCCATGATTGACATTCTCATTTCCCCCGTTATAGAGGATTACACTGCCAGCATTCATGCAATCCGCTGTCCCTTGTTATGTCTACTGATTATAACTTTGTCATCGTTATATTCACTGTCAAAAGTAGAACCGCCTCGGTTTTGATACACGCTTCAAGAGTAAAAAAAAAAAAAAAAAAAAAGTTTTATTTTGAAAGGTAACACCGGAAGTAGCACCCTTCCCCGGGAGCCGCCTGTCTCTTTAAGACAAGTGGGCGCGTCCTGGGCCGGGGCTGCCCGTTGGTTTGAACGCACGCCGGAGGGGCGAGGGGCCGGAGCGCGGTTGCGCCGGATGTTTTCCGTCTTGTGAGTCGCGCTCAGCGGGACGTGGTGTGTGTTTACGGCCCGCCGCCCTGGCTCTGCAAACACAACAACATCTGACTTGTAAAAAAAATTGATTTCTTCTCTTCCTCCTCCTCCTCCTCCTCACCCCTCCGCCTACTTTATCTATCTATTTTCTTTTAATAAGGCGTTTTCCCCGCCGTATGAACGCGTCCGGGAGGCTGCGCCGCCAGGAAGCCGCCGCACCATGGACTTGCACATACTGGACCACCGGCTGCGGGTCACCAGCATTTCCAAAAGCGGGCTGGTAAACTTCACACACCCGCTGATAAAGCTGATATTCCTGCGGAACAGGACACGGTAAGACCCGCCGACAGCACCGGATACATCGGTTTGGCCAAGCCGGGGCCCGGGCGGTTTGCCCGGACACGTTCTGCCAGCACTCGGGAGCAATCTGTCCGGTTGGCGTTGCTGTCATTCTGCAGGAAAACACTACAAATGAAGAGATAAGATGGAAAATAACAATTTGTTTCAACGGCAGTTGCATTAAAGAAATGCATAATAAGTCTCTGCAGCTAAGTGATTAAAATGACCACTGCAAGAATGAGAACATTTCAGTGGTTAGATTATGAATACGGATAATCAAAATAAATAGTGTTCAGAATTCAGAGTTCTTCATTTTCCCGGTGATTTTAATTTGGTGTCAAAGGTGGACACAAGATAGTTTTATTGGGATTAATGTTTCACGTAACGCTGAGAGTGTATTTTCCATGAGACCAGGATGCTCTATTTTTTAAATATTTCTGTTCAGTTTAAAAAAAAATTAAAAATGCAGTTTTCTACATGTTTAAAGACACAATGCAGGCCGATTTACACAGTTCAAATCATGTGGAAAAACAATTAATGATAAAAGCCCTTATGTACTTTGACCCCAAGTATGCAGTTTTTTTTTCACTTCTTGATGAGCAGCTGGAACAAAAAAATCTTCACGCCTAAGGTAGAACATTCAAGTGTTTGTACGGGGTGGGGGCCTTTTCATCACAGTTGGAAATTCTTGGTTTTCAACGTGTAAGTTCTTGGAATGAGAGCTTTGGATGCATCCTCTGCATTCCTTGTTCACACTGGGTTCAGTGTCACGCGGCTGCACGCTGCAGTGTACTGTAAAAATAAATGTAAAAATGCATAGGTAAATGCATTCCTCCACATCGTTACGGTCTATATCTCGGTGTACATCACCAACCCCCCCCCGACCTGAGGGCGAACCCGGGGCTCTCGTGGCCAGATCTCATGTCGACATCAGCACTGTTTATTTTTTTTTTCCCCATAATCCCTGGATTAATGGAGAACTCCTATCGTTATGTAATTGTTTACTTCCCCTCTCTGGCCAGTGTTGAATGCGGGACAGCCACGCAAGGCAATGCCACCGCTGAGGTGGGGGGGTGGGGTGGGGTGAAGTCGAGGTGTCAAACCGTCCCTGAAGGTTCTCAATTCTGTGAAGACACCAATGAGATATCACTGTTTTTTATTCTTTAAGACATCACCTTGGTTCACGGCTTACCAGCGCTTATATGCCTCGACGTGTCGGGTGACGTGATAAAAAGCTTAGTCACCTGAATAAACAAGGCAGGGAAATCGTGATTTCATCAGCTTTACCCGATGACACGCCACCGTTGAGGCGTCTCAGGCGTTACACGCTTTCTCCTGCATTCCAACCCCCTTTGTTTCATCGCTAAATGGCGACCGTTCACCGACGGTGACGACAACATCACGCTTTTATGTATTGATTTATAGTATGTGATTTGTTTGTTGCAAAGGGAATTTTAAATCTGGCTCTCAGAATTCCCCCAATGGTCCATTAAACAGGACGTTTGAAACGTGCATCCCGGCGTTGGTCAGGAGATGCGAAGTCCAGGAAGATAGTCAACAGGAGTGATAAGCTTCGAAATCCAAGCACCGATGAGAGACGACCCACGTCCATGGCGTTAGATAATCGTCATCTCAATGCTAATTCTGAGAGTGTACCGTGTGCCTTTTAAAAAGTTTACACCATACGAGGAACCTCTTTTCCACTAAGATAAATGTGCACTTCAGTAAAAGTTAAAAGTACTTCACTACCAATCATGTCGAGTACTATTACTTGACTGAGCTGCAAGGGTGAAGCACAGTTGTGTTAGCTTAACCTCTCAATAGCTTGACTGTTCTGCAGAGGTGTAGTGCTAAGCTAGCAGCTTAGCCTGTGGCAAACAAGGCATGGACGTAGTACAGGAATGTCAGTGTGCTAATGGGCCGCAGAATGCAAACAGGCCGTCTGGTGTTAGCGACTTTTCGGAAAGCTGTGTCGAATTGGTCCCCTCCGTGTTGTTTATCGTCCTAGAATTTGCAGCAAAGCCGCGATTTTCTATTTGCCGCTCCAGTAAGACTGCCAAACGCGTCTGCTAAATAATTTATCGGGGCCATTTGCTTCGATAAATAAGCAACCGTTCTTGGGAAATGACCCGTTCTGCGCCAAATCAGTGCTGCCTCGGCTGTCTCTTTTTTTCCTCGTTTTCATCCACGTCCCTTCTTTTGTAGCGGGATAGTTTTATTCCCTTTTTTTTTTTTTTTTTTTCCAGACCCAGCTTCATGCTGGTCAGAACAATGGTGTGTACCCCCCCTCCCCTTCTCGGGCCCCCCAGCTTTTCATCAGAGAATCCCACGGAACGTGTGCAAAGAGGGTTCGAGACCTGCACAGAATCCTAAGCGAGCGTTTCTCCGAGCTGTAATTGAAAAAGAGAAAGGAGACATCATGCTGTCTGACGAAAGGCCTCTAAACTACCCGTCACCGTACTGGAAAGCGGGACCACTACTGGGCCGCTTAAATAATTTTTAAAATACGACTGATTCACGCCTAATATGCCAGTACTGCGCGGACACTTTGGATCCAAAATCAACACAATTTTGTTACCTGGTTACCTGGACAACTTAGATAGATGTCCGTCACTAACAGGTCATTGATTTCACGCATACATTTTATTGATTCGTAAAGTTTTGGTTGAGTTTTGAGCTGCCGTCTGTCTGGATTTTTGTTTTTCGCACCTGTTTGGGTGTGTGAGGTGGTTATGAACGGCATCCTTCCCCGCCGGTTGCTTCACCAACCAGAGCCTGAGTTCGAACAATGTCTCGGCCGAGCCAGGAACCCAGCGGGGGACTTTTCTCCCCGCTTCCGCGGCCCAGCGTGCCGTCAGGGTTGGGGCTCTCGCTCCCCTTCGAACCCAACCGCGTCCTCCTCCCTCTTGTCTGTTTTCCACCGTGCCGGGCGAGTCGTCCCTCGAGCTCTCTGCAACATCAGACGTTTTTCTTATCGTGTTTTCTCAGCTGGAGCATCGGCTGCAGAGACGTGCTGCGTCAAAGTCTGAACACCCCCACGCCTCTCTGGCCCCCCTCCACAGCACCAGATTTCGGTTTCCCAGCTCAGCCACTACCTTGCTAACCTGTTGCTTCCTTTCTCCTACCATTCGTGTGTCTCCGCTCCTCTTCATCCACGTCCTTCAAAACGCTTGAGTTGTTTGAGTTCCAGGAATGGGCTTTTTAAAAGGTATCACTGATTATCTTAACAACCCAAATCTAAAACAAATAGTCATATAAAAGCATCAGATTGACGTAGAGGGCCGTGCATGACTTGATGATCCCGAAGGATATGTTTGAAACAACCGATCTTTCGGTCACGAGGTCTCACTCTTCGTTCTTTTTGGAAAACTAGATGAAACAAACAAAACAACAGACCTCTTTTGTTTTTGTCGTTCATTTGTCTTTCTTCCTTTCCTTTGACAGGTCGGCTTTGCGTTCCCCCCCCCCCTTAAGAGGAGTGACGGATCGGAGGGTCGTCCCTCTGTCGAAGCTCGGCTTTGTCTCATCTTTTTGTTTATCAAAGTTGGCTCGGGCTCGGATATTGCGCTTTCCTGTTTTTTTCGGGGGGGGGACGCAGACCTGTGTTTGTTGTTTTCTGGAACAACCCCCCTCCCTCAGTCCCTAGTGGGTCTGTTTGAAGGCTGGGATTGACGGGTGGGGTGGCGTGAGAAAGCTTTGTTACGGGGAAAAACCTGTCGCGTTTCATTTTATTTATTTATTTATTTATTTATTTAATCTTCAAACGTACGCCAAAAAAAACAAACAACAAAAAACACCTTCCTTTCTTGTCAAACGCGAACCGAAAATCAGCCGGATCCAAAGCCAGAGCTGTCAGGTTAGAGGGAAAGGGGCCAACCCAGTTATTCAAACTGGAAAACAGAAAAAAAAGGCCTTGTTTTTGCAAGATTCCTCCTTCGTTTACGGGAAAAGATGTATTTAGCATTGTTAGCTTGTTAAGATTGGCATCATAAGGTAGATACATCTATTCGCCGATTCCCATTTTTTTTAAACCGAGGTGTCTTTGCACTGCAAAAACAGGAAAGGAGAACAATTCTTCTTCTTGCTGGATTTTCCTCAGGTTGCCTGTTAGCATGCAGCGTTAGGCTACATCTGCTGGGATATTCCCGCATTGACCCGGGTGACTCTGTGAGCAGAACGCTCCTCGTCTTTGTCCCCATATGCACTTTGGCTTCATTTCATTGTTATCTTCCATACTGTCTGAGATGTTCAGGTACCCTGGAGGAAACATGATTGTCTTTGAGGCCACCCATTTGGTTTCCATTAATTGGTACGTTTTCGGTCGAAGCTGACTGGACTCTTGTTTTGAGGTCGTCTGATCCAGGAAGCGGTTGTTAACCATGTGTACTTATCTGATCCTCGTCACTCCCTTTCAGACATCCGCGTCCGTCTGGTCCTGCTGCCCTTGCAGCTGTTGGCTTCGCCTCCTCCAGCTCCAAGGTTGTGGTTCTCCGCTGTCTCGCGTCGGGTTCTCTGCTCCTAATCGTGGCGTCCACCTCAGGGACGCTTTCCGATGGCAATCCAAGTCCATGATGACGGACTTGAACCTGCGTCAGGTTCTCAAACGACGGAGGAAATCCTTTGTGAAATATTCTGATCTGTTTGTCAACCAACCCCTGTCCGCCAGCCTGCTGGCTTTTGCTGTTTTTGGCTTCCAGATAAGGCCCCGCATCCGTTACGCTGACGTCTTGAGATAAATGCCCCTCTTGCAGTCTCCACTCAGTGACTATTTGATCACTCCAGTTCTTGGAGCTGTCTCCTCTGAGCACCACTGAGGTCTTCTGGTGGGTGGCGCTCTCTCACTCTGGGCTGGTCTGAGCGGAAAGACAGTTGAACCTTGACTTACGTGTCCAATTGGCTCTGAGCTCTGTTGATCGTACGTCAATTAAAATTCCACATTGAAACCTGTTGAAATGCTATTCGTCCACTCCAGCCCCCTGATATAAACAAGAAAAATGTACTTTTATAAATAAGAAATAAATTAAGAAAAATGGTAATATGGTGGTGGACACTCAGGGGGTGCATGTCACCCAACAGGCCCTTCGTGCCCGCCATAATACATAATAAAAGACAATGTTAAGAAATAAACAGATTCTATTTAGTATACGTACCTTAAAGATCAGGTCAAGTTGGCAGCATTTGAGGAGGTTGGAGGAGTTCTTTGTTGGCTGATCACTTTACTGAAATTACTGGCTACACACTTAATGTGTTGCTAAATGTAGCGTGCTCAATTTGCTACACTTTTGCCAAACTTCATTTGCGACACAGTTAATGCCGCTCCTCGTTTTAAAACCATCAAACCATCCCCAACCTGCTTTGAATGATTCTTCCGATGTCTCGTCTGTTGACGTTAACGCCGTTAATCCCCGTAAACGTCTCCTGCCTTCTCACAGATGACGCCCTCTGTCACCGTGTCTCACCGACAATTTCTCCAAAGTTTCATGGACGGGTCCACAACACCCACACCTTGTCATGTTTTTCCATGACTTTCTCCAGGTCTGTGGAGGTTCTCAGTCATCCAGTTCGGTGAATTCTTGTCAAAATCTTCTTGTCGTAGCTATTAGACTTGAATTTCTTCACTTGAAGACGTCCCACCCGTCATCAGAGAGGCTTCCTCAGTTCAGATTTTCTCTAGGCTACCTAGCGGCAGGCAGTGTGTACGACTGTTTTTAAACGCCACCTCACGGACTGCGGTGGCTACGCTGGTGTTCAAAGCTCATCCCGCTCGCTCGTATCACAAAGCAGAAAAATCTCCCAAGCAACAGGTGCCCCAACTTGTAAGTCAAGTCACTTGTAAGACAAGGTTCCACTGTATGCGGGCGATGAGGCACCAAACCACATCTCTGAAACTACCGGTAAAACAGCGGTGCCATCAAAACAACTCCCATCAGACTGCCGATTCTGTCTCGGTTGCTAACGCCTCCAATGTGGCTGAGATCTGCTGAGTGCACAGTGAAGCCTGGTCATTAGCGCTGCATCGATTGCAATTTCTCTCTGACTTCAGTGGGTGCGGCTAACGCGAGGTTACCATTTTCCAGCAGGTGTTGCGCTCAGCATAAATTTTACCCCCCTATATCGCCTCGCTGGCATCTCAACTTGGGTCCTCTAGTCATTGTTTGCACTTACTTTGACCTCCCTCTCCTTCTTCCTGTCAGCATTTTTGGACCCTTCGGTGACTCCAACAAGCTTCCTCTTGACACCACAGTTTTGACGGGAAACAGTGATTGTTTCTTAACCGTAGCTGCAGCACATGCGGAATCTCACACAACGGTGGATAACGGTTGAGCCTGAGGCAGGTGATTCCCAGCTGGGGTTTGGGTTTAAAAAAAAAAAAAAAAAACTAAAACAGGGACCGGTGGGATTAAGATAAAACACCTGCACCTGACTCCAGTGGCCGACCCGGTGAAGACTAAACTATCCGAGTGAGCAAGCTTTTTTTTTTTGTATCCCCCTCCCTTTTCTCAGGATGAACGAGTAAATAAAATCACAGACAGCAAGCGCTCCGTTAATATTATGGATAAAAAACCATTTACTGCTACACATGACATATCAAGGGGTGCTAATAATTATTGCTAGCCTTAGTTAAGGGATCACCATAGTCCAGGCAGGTGGTCACATGATGCTTGACTGGCCAATCAGAGAAATCAGAAATATCAGCATCTGAATTTTTCAGGTTCCTCTTCACTAATAAACAAACCGAAAAGTTTGCACGTGTGTGGAGGTTCTCGCACATCCAGGTCACAGTGGATTCTTGTCAAAATCTTGTTGTCGTCGCAACTTGACTTAAATTTCCTCACTTGAAGACCTTCCGCCCGTCATCCGAGAGGCCTCAGTGCGTCCGTCTGTTTTTAAACGTAACTTCACGGACAGCGACGTCCAAATCTCATCCCGCTTGCTCTAGGAATTTAAGGGCTTAGTTGTCTTTAAGTGAAGAAATTCAAGTCCAGTTGCCAGGAAAAGATTTGGACGACAAAAAGTTTGCAGTTTCATTTATCCAAAACCTCGCAACGCTTGGCACGCTTACCTGTAGGAAACGGCGAGCCGGGGGAGGTGAGGGGTCAGCAGGAAGTGGGGGATCAAGGGGGGGGTATTATAACACAATAGGCCGGTTGAGCTCGCCGGCACAGCTGGCAGATTGTGTCCGAGCGTCCTCTCTTTGTCTCCCCGCCGGGGCCGTCGCCCCACCTCGTGGCGAGGATTAACGTCTGCTGAGTCAGGAGGTCGCCCCGTCTCGCTCCTGCCCCGATCGCCTCGGCCAGGGGAAGACTCGGGGTTTATCGGCGGGCCGGTGTTTGAAGGAAACAGGAATATCTCGTTCTTCCTATTTGAGGAGGGAGGGGGGGGTGAAAACAAAACCTCAAGGCGGAGGTGTTTCACACAGGAACTTTTCATTTATCCGTCTGACACGTTTGTCTGAACTCGAGAACAAGAACTTCTCTGAGAGCAAGTGTTTCCCTTCGGGATGTTTGGAAGCACAAGTAGTTTTGTCGTTTCAATCCACTAATAACAATTCGTGGATGTGCAACACACACATGAAAGCCTTGAATCCATCTTGGACCGCTTTGCTCGGGTGTTTTGGGGAAAATGTGAACGTCTTATGATAATGTGTGATTATGATTTTGGAGTTGATTCTGTTCAACTACTTTTATGGACAGAATTTCCAGGCGCAGCCGGGGGGGTCGAGGGGACCTGGTTCGGTGTCCACCACAGGATCGACTCTCTGCTTTTAGCAGATGATTTCATTCTGTTGGCTTCATTAGTCCACTGGAGTTGTTCGCAGCTGAATCCGAAGCGGCCGTGATGAGGATCAGCACCTAAAAATCTGAGACCAAGTGGAAACAAAGCGCCCACTCGGGGTCGGGGAAGAGGTCCTGCCCCAAGTGGAGGAGTCGAAGTGTCTTGTTCATGAATGCGGGAAGGATTGAGCGGGAGATCGACCGTCGGATCGGTGCGGCGACTCCGTGCCGGCCTGTCGTGGTGAAGAAGGACCCGAGCCGGAGCTCTCAATTTACCCGTCGATGTACGTTCCCACCCTCACCTATGGTCACAAGCTCTCTGCTCCGGCTGCTGACCCCTGTGACCTGACTTGGGATAAGCGGCAGAAGGTATATCTGTGTATATTTGGGGCTTCAGTGGCTCAGTGGACTGGCTCAGCAGTCCGATTTCCGGCTCATCTAATTTTCCCGTCGAGGTGCGTGCATGTGTGTGTGCGGGTGTGCTTGCACCAGCGCATGTGTGTGTGTGTGTATATATGTATATGTATATCCGGTGTGTTATTGTATGAGGATTTAAGCAGAGTCCCTCACGACCTTTTAAGCTTCATCATTATCCATTCCTGCAACTTCTACTGTTGGAATTTTTGCAGAAAGAATCAGATTAAGGACGAGTCATGGCTCCGGTGGCGGCGACTCTTTCAGGGATCAGCATTTTCCTCCCCAAAAAAACTCAGCCGGTAATTCCATTATACAGTGAAACCTGGATTTACGAGTGCATCGATTTACAAATGTTCTGAGATACGAGCCGCCGCTCAGCGTATTAATGGCTGAATGTGATCCAGCATAAAGAGCATTAGACACGTGTACCTCAGATTCGGACCAACAGGACAAGAGCGGAATACGGATTTGATCCAAATACTCTGTTCAGTAGAGAAATTCATGGATCCGATCGATAAGATTTAAAACCTGGTTTTCATCTTTAGCATTCTTTGTGCATTTGTAGCCCCAGAATATCACGTTTGAGACTCGGGTTTGAGCGTCAGCTCTGAAAAGAAAAGGTGGGCGCTCGGACTCGTGCTCATTGAGTAACAGCCGGCCGGGGATCCTGTGAGTGTTTCACAGAACCCTATTCACCGCCTTTCCTGGTACTGTTTGTTATGAAGGTCTGAGCCTCCCAGGGTTGTAGTTGAATAAGGATGTCTCTCTGTCTCCTCTCAGGTGCAAGTTCTTCAGCCTGACGGAAACCCCGGAGAACTACACGGTGGTCCTGGACGAAGAGGGATTCAAAGGTACCCCGGCCTTTTTTTCCAGCCATTCTCTGCAAAACCCCGCATTTCCCCCGGAGGGACGGAGGGCTCGAGTAAATTTGGGGAAACTGACACCGAGCTGCGCAAAGGCAGAGTTGCTGCCGCTCGACTCCTGTCTCCTCATGGAGACTTTAATGGCCCGTCCTTTTAAAATCTGGCCGCTGAAGACAGACCACCCCCGCCCCCCGCCGTTTCCTTCGCTCTCCTTCTGTGTGCCTATTTTAAGAGGTCAGTTCCGTGTAAAGAAAGCCACCGGGAGGGGCTGCGGCGGGAAATTAGCGCAGAGCAGGACGGCGATACTCCAAAAAATGAAGGAAATTTGCATGGCCGTTACCTGTGAGAGGAGTCGCTTTTCCAAGACCGGCAGAAACAGCTCGTAACCGTTTCGTTAGAGCGGAACCGACTTTCCATCGGGTATGAAAGTAGAAAAACAGCATCATCAGATTCTCCGGCGGCTTTTTAACAGAAGCCCCCCCCTCATCCCCTGACGCTCCCCGCCGGCTGCTCCACGACAGAACACAGCCTGCCTGTTGTCACATTTTTCAGGCCGCGAAAATACCGCGCCGGGCTAAAGATGTGTCTGCGCTGAAACTGCAGCAACGGTTGGGCATCGTACTCGGATGACCTCGGGTGACCCTGAACGCGTCCCGGACACTTTCTGGGCTCGGAAGTGGCGGATTTAAAAGAATAAACCGGCCGAGGAGCGCACAAACATGGTTTTGTAGAGATGTAAAGAAATGATCCAACCAGCTGTGAAGTCGGTTTGGACGGCTAAAGAATTGGAAGCGAGAAGCTCCAGGGTGAAGATCCGGTGAAAACGAGTCGCCCGAAAACATTGAATTTGTAAAAATGTTCAATTTTACAGCGGCAACAGACTCGCTAGTCCGTGAAAAACAGATAACTCAGAAGACCTTTGTTGGTCTCCGTTGCGTAACAAGTGTCATCTGACAAACCCCGCCGCGCCATCGACACACCGTCGTTTTTATTTCATTTTATTTCCAACCGTCGAGCCGTCGAAACGAACAAACGTGCACCGGGTTGGTGAAGTCTCTTGATCAAATGCTGTGAAAGTGTCATCGCTTGGACTCTTGACCGTCCCGGCCGCTGCCGCGAGGTCGGTGTCGGGTCAAGCTGTGCGGCCGCAGGCAGGGGCTCCACTTGTGTAACCTCACGGTTTATTAATAGCTGTTTCATTTTGGGTCGTTGCGGTGAAGGAAGACTCAGGAGGAGGAGGAGGCATATAATACTAGTGAGCACTCAACAGGAAGCAGCCTCTTAGAGCCTCCTGTTTTTCACACCTTGGTGAGCAGGAAGAGACCAGATCCCTCACGGGGGGGGGGTGACCGGTATAACTCAAAATGTTGCCACGCTAACATTCTATTGTTGAGATTTGAAGAAAACGGCGGTCAAATGACACGGACATGTGGTTTGAGCGAATATTTTTTTCTTTCTGCAGCCTCACGGGAGCACAGTCCGGCCAGCAGGCGGAGATAAACACACACACATGCGAGTTTTAAGTTGCTGAAAGTGTGTATGTGTGTGTGAATGTCTGCCCCCCCCCCATCCGATCTGTTTTTTCAAAGTGGATTTACGAACCCAGTTTTTCTCTTCACTGGGATTAAAATACAATTTTAATTGACTTTATTTATTTTAGATCGACAATGTTGGTATCCCTAGTGAAGGAGGTTTTATTGATCTGGATGTGGAAACAAGGCTAATTTTTATCATTTTTTGTACTTTTTACAGATAATAATGAAAAGAGTAGTCCCTCGTTTATTGCAGGGGTTACGTTCCAAAACGACCCACGATTAAAAAAAAATCTGCAAAGTAACGACCCTATTTTTATTTTACTATTAATATATATATTTTGAAGCTTTATGATAATCTTATTAACCTTTCCCATACTTTTATCAACACTTCCCATACTCGCGATCACACGTTGATGTGACATGGACAAGGCGAGATGCTAAATACATGCTAGGTACAGGAGACGCAGAAAATGATGCTAAGGTCGCTAAGCTAATCAGAGTCCAGGACACAGAACCCCATGCTCTGGTTGGTCGGCACCCTAGAAAATGCGGAATTCTTACCGCAAAAACCTGTGGTGTCACAAAAAAATCTCAGTATAAAATTGCATATAATTTTGTAATTGATACAAAACAGTTTACAATAGGTTAGAAAGAGCACGTGGAAGTGCGATAGCGACTCGCCACGTTGAAAAAAAACCTGTTTCTTCGCTCACGTCCCCAGAACTCCAGCCGTCGGAGCACCTGCAGGTGGAAGGCTCCATCTGGCTGCCGCTCAACGTGGTCTCCAACGGCAACGCCTCCAGTAGCTCCCAGGCCGTGGGCGTGACCAAGATCGCCAAATCGGTCATCGCCCCGCTGGCTCAGCAGCACGTCTCCGTCTTCATGCTCTCCACTTATCAGACCGACTACATCCTGGCGAGTAACCCCCTCCACACACACACACACACACACACATACACACACTTTTCCATTCAGTCACATTCTCTTCCACCAGGCTAATCTGTCCCGTCATGTATCTCACAAAAATAAAAGCAGCCCTCTGAGCCGCCAACTTCTGTATAATTAACAGACATCTTTTTCAAGCTCTCTAAAAGTGCGATGTCCCCGCGGAGAGTTTTATCCACAGAGCGCCGCCGGACAAAGGAAGCCCCGCCGTCAGCAGCTTTTCCGCTCTGCAAATTTTTGCTGCCGCCGAATTAATATCAGACCGAGGGCGCCGGAGTTTAGTCGGTGCGTCGCACTTTCAGTGTTCCAGGAAGTGTGGGATCGTAGGACGTGCGACTTTGTTTGACTGTGGCATGTGACTGTGACTGTTTGACAAGGCAACATCAGGGTTCCTGCCGATCCTAGAAAACCCTGGAAAATGGTCAACCTTGACAATGTCATTCTCCGGCGAGCCAATCAAATTGACATTTGTTCCGCTGTCTGCCAGCAGAAAACGAAAATAAGTGAATGCTAACAACTTCACTTTATTGATAACTCATTACTGCTAATGTTAGCCTAAAATCGCCAGGAATGAAAACCGCTTAAATTAGAATTACGACCGTCCATCGCTGACAATGCAAGATTATCGAAGAGCAAGAGACTGCACCTCTGTTTTAATCCGACCTCTGGTGGCGGACGAGGATAAAACAAGAAGAACTTCTGCCCTGCGGGGCAGGGTCATGTGATATTGGGCGATGTGATAACTTGGTCTTACGCACTGTAGCAGCTGAAAATAACCAGCAAAATACAGGAATACTTTGACTTACGAATTTAATCGGTACCATGACTGAGTTGCTTGTACATCAAATTAAATTTCCCCATTAAAATGAATTGGATTGTATTAATCCTTTCCAGTTAACCGGTTTTAGTATATGCTTTTTAAATAAGGAAAATGTACTGTATCAATAAAATGTAATGTATAAACATAATAATACATATTTAGAGAGAAAGTAAAGAAATTAAGTGGTTTTATTAAATGTAATTAAGGTGCCGGCAGCAGTGGCAGAGGTTGTTGGGGGAGTTTTTCATCAGGTGCTCCATCCTTAACTTACTGGCAATACACTTAATGCTACAATTTGTTGCTGAACGTAACTTGCGCACTTTGCCGCACTTTAGCGACGGAGTGAATGCAATTTTTTGAAATTATCGATCCGTCCTCTACCGTCTGCCGCATCAAATCCCCATAAACGTCTCCTGCCTTCTCCCAGACGATGCTCTCCGTCACCGTATCTCACCGACAACAACTTCTCCACCTCCTCACGGACGAGTCCACAACACGCACACCTCACTCCTGATTTTCTCCCGGCGACCTAGCGGCGGCAGGTGGTGTGTCTGACTGTTTTTAAACGCCACTTTATGGACAGCTGCGACCACGCCGGTGTCAAACGCTCATCCCATTCCTAACTCAGATCTCAGCTTGTGTCATAAAGCAAAAAAAAACTTTCCGCATCTCAGAAAACTTGTAAGTCAAGGCGCTTGTAAGTCAAGGTTCAGCTGTAATCGTTTCCCCCTCTCTTCCTTCAGGTGAGGGAGAAAGACTTGTCGGTAGTTGTGAGCACACTGGAGGAGGAATTCAACATCTACAGGGAGGTCGGGGGGGAGTCGGTCCCCGTCCACGGCCAGGACATCTCCAATGGCCTGCAGAAGAACGGCAAAGAAGGTAGGAGTGCGGCCTTTCAGCGGTCCGCCTCTAGGAAACCCATCTCACAGGAGGTGATGGGGGGAAAGAAATTCCCCGGGAAGTTTCCATGTTTTTGCAGTACAGTGTACCCGCACTTTTTGCGGGAGTTATGTTCCAAGACCCCCCGCGAAAAGTGAATTTCCACAAAGTAGAAATTTTATCATTTTGATGGTATTTGCAGATACCGTATTTTCACGACCACAAGGCACACAGCACTAAAAGGCGCGGTGTCAGTTATAAGAATAAGGATAAGAATAACTTTTTTTATCCCGAAGGAAATTGTTGTGCCAGAGTTACAAGAAAAACAAAACAACAAGAAATAATAATAGAGAATTGTATAAACAGTAAAAAAAAAAAGGGGGGGAGATAAGAAATACAACTAAACTATAAAGTGTCTTAAGTAACAAGTGAAGTTGTATTTCTTATCCCCCCCCTTTTTTTTTTCTTTTATTTATGTGTGCCATTACTGTATTTAACACACACATAAGGCGCACCTGATTATAGGTCACGGGTCTTACAATCTACACACACACTTCCCCCTTTAACGTTCTCATGGTGTCCTCTACTACGTCCGCCTTACAACAACAACACACACACAAGCATACAAGTGTGCGTATTTAAAAACAGAGCGGGAGCTAAACTGAGTTTGGTATTCACATTTTTCCACCGGTAATCATCATCAATCAAACCCATCCTCTGTTTCTGATTTGAACAGCTGCGCTAAATCTCCATCAAACTTTCTTCACTGTCAGAGTCACTTTCCGTGCCGCGCGGCTCCTCGGAAATGATGCCGGCTTTTGCGAAAGCTGGAACAACAGTTCTAACAGACACGTTAGCCCGAGCGTCTACAATCCATTTGCAAATTGTGGCGTAACTCGCCCGGCGCTGCCTTCCACTCTTAGTGAAACTGTGGTCTCCAAGAAGACTTTTTGTACCCCATTGTACGTATCGCTACCGTCCTGGTCCCCTTCTTCTCCACAGTGTGACTCACCAGGATGTCGAAAGCGAGCGGCACCTCGTCCATGTTGGTGATGTGTCTGGGCTGGATGTGTTTGTCGGTGATGTTTTCAGGGTTGTTACCATGTTCTGCATAACACACATACCCCTTCTTTTACATACAATCAACACCCACACTTCTTCCTTTAACGTTCTCATGGCGTTCTCTACTACGTCCGCACTGCACTAGAGGGCGGCCGCACGTTTTGAAGAAAACGTAAGACTTTTATGTGCGCCTGATAGTCGTGAAAATACGGTATATTAAACCTCAACGAACCTCACTCAACCCTTTACCAACCTCCCTGCGTATACGCCTGCGCCTTCTGCTTTACTGCCGTTTGTTTCTTCAGAAATATCGTTTCATCGAGGCAGTTGCTGCCTCCGCTTTTTTTCCCAGTTAAAAATGGTTTTATAAACTTCCATGGCCCCGTCGATCAAGTTACAAAAGTGGACCGACCAAACCATATTTTCGTCTCGATCTTGCGACATCTCTTGTCGCTTCTCTTCCTCTTCCTCTCGGTGAGGTCCTCGTCTGGAAACGGAGTATTTTATTTATTTCATAAAATGAATTTTAGTTTAATGTTACTATATTTTTTGAGAATATGGCTATTTGATCACGAAAAAAAATTCAAATACTGGAAAAAAGAAACGCTAAAATCACGAGAACCGAATTACACAAAAATCAGCAAAACAGCGAGCGTCCGCTGTATTTGAACCGCCGGTCAGGAGGCCAAGAGGAAAGCCAGGGAGGAGATTTATGAATAAGAGAAGAGGGTTAGATGGAGGCGGGTGATCGACGGTGGCCCCCGGAGGGATGAGAAGTAGCTCCTATTTTCATGTTCACGAGTCAATAAATCTTTTATTCTTTCTTCTATTTTAATCCTTGAATGTCGGGGTCAGGGCCGGGGCGACGCAGCAAAGGTTTAAAGATGAATGAGGGCGCCGCAGATGCATTACGTAACACCATATTTAATGTGCACTCGCTTCCTTCCTCCTTCCTGATGCATGTAATGTGAGTATTTGGCCACCGTTGGCGCAGTGGAGAAACAAACCGGATATCAGATTGACACCTGAACTGATTAGATTGGGGTGTGTGTGTGCGTGTTTGTGTGTGTGTGAACAAAAGCTGCTTTTTTAAACAAACATCATATCGGCATGTATTTTAAGTGCAGAGGCGCTGCTGCTGGCAAACACAGAGGAAAATTTAAAACTTGAAGCGCGGGAAATGCGTCACAGTGGGGAAAAATAGCAAAATTTAAAGCACACAATCTGAACACAATCTATCTCTGCACCTCCAAGTGCATCAGCATGGCTTGGAAAAATATACACACGGTCATCCAGTAGTCAGACGTGCGTAGAAATATCTTGCAGGAAAAATTTAAATGTAGTGTTAAAAAAACATTTAAAAATCACAAAAGCAGAAAGGAACTCTTGCAGATTGTGTTTTTTTTTTTTTTCAGATAACATTGCATACAAAGTAAGGAAACTTTATTGTAAGTGTTTCCCTCCTATCTTTTCTTATTTGTAGGATGTGATATAATTTTTATTGATCCACGATGAGGCAAATCTGATTGCCAATGCAGTGTTTTTGTATAGAAAAATGTGCAAATATTGATAATAGAAAGTAGATTCAAATAAAGAATATAGATACAAATAAAAAAAAAAATGCACAAAATATTATTATTATATATCTTATTATTATTATTATATTCAAATAAAGAATATAGATACAAATAAAAAAAAAATGTACAAAATATTATTATTATATATTTTATTATTATTATATATTTTATTTAAGGCACCCTACTCAACACTCAAGGACAACAATATATACCTTAGAATTAAAAAAAAAATGTATTTAATTAACTTAATTTTATATATATATATATATATATATATATATATATATATATATATATATATATATATATATATATATATATAAATAAAACAACATAAACATAAGACATGTTATGCCGGTTATAGAAATAAGAGCTGTTAAGTGGCAGGTGGCAAATTCCCAGACAAAGTTTTGGGGGGAAAACCTCAAGGATATAGAATTTAACAGGAACCTCCCCTTCATCTCTCTAGCCACGCAGCCCATCGTTCACCCGGTGCTGATCCCGCAGAACCAGTTCTGCGTCATGTCCCTGGACCCGGACACGCTGCCATCCATCGCCACCACCCTCATCGACGTCCTCTTCTACTCCGGCAGGTCAGTGTTGTTCCCCCCCCGATCCCCGCTGCAGTACCCGTGGCCACCACCGGGGGGCAGCACGCTGCACCGGCTGCACGGCCCGTCCAGGACACCCTTTCTCACCGATTTAGTCGTTTACGTTGCCTTCTGTTCTATTTAAATCATCACTTTTCAGTCACAGTGGGCTGATCTGCGGCACAAAATTTAACATTAATCATTATTTCCCCTTCCTGTTTTCTCACTCTAGTGACCGATATTAACGGTCAGCGGTCGATGATGACACTCTTTTTACTCGAGTGAGGTGTAAAAGAGAAACATGTGTGTGTTGTGGTGGTGGTGGTGGTGGGGGGGGGGCAATTTGCAGAACAAACATGGACGCCCACGCTATTAGGATTTGAAACCAGATTGTCTCTTGACTCAGAGTTTCCAGAATGTCAGGTGAAGATTGATCTGATCTGGGGTCTTGTGAGCAAGATAACTAAAGACCATTAAAAAAAAAAAAAAAAAAAAAAAAAGGGTGAACCCAGTGTGTGCCTCATAGAAACCTCTTCCTAGAAATTCTAAAACAAAAATAGCCACGCCGCAGCCCCCGCTCGTCTCTGTGTGTCCTCCTCCAGTCCCAAAGAAGAACCGCGCTCCTCCCCGGCCCAGAACCTGGACTGCATCAAGTTCTTCTCCTTCTCCCTGATCGAAGGCTACATCTCCCTGGTGATGGACACGGACGCCCAGAGGCAGTAAGGAGTCTGCCTTGCGTCGCCTCACGACCATTCCAGAAACCCTGCCGTGTGTGCTTCTGTGTGTGTGTGTGTGTGTGTGTGTGTGTGTGTGTGTGTGTGTGTGTGTGTCTTTCCTAATGCTGTCAGAATCTTGACCTTCAACAGAGAACTGAAGGTACACAGTACAAGCACTAAGCATGCAGAGTGTGATGCTGTTGGACACGGTTTAGCACAGTGCTAACCCCTCCGTGTGTGTGTGTGTGTGCGCGTGTGTGTGTGTGGGCGTGTGTGTGTGAATGCACTTTGAAACGGAAACCGATAGATGGTGTGTCTAATATGATAAGAGGATGTCGGGCAAACATGTTTTCATCTTATCAACGGCTGATTGGGCTGATTTTCTCAGCATTGTCGGCTCTGGTACAAACACACGTCTTTCTCCATCTTCTGCGTTTCAGATTTCCCGCCGATCTTCTGTTCACCAGTTCCTCCGGGGAACTGTGGCGGATGGTGCGGATCGGGGGTCAACCCCTGGGCTTCGGTGAGAGCCGCCTCCTTGTCAGTGTTAATTTTACATTTTGAAATATCCATCCTTTTACCCACGAAACTCACGGGTATAACTCAAGGTGGCCTCATGGACCTTTTTCGATGCCTCGCCATCCCCCGGGGCCTTTTCTGGGTTTTCAAACGTCAGGCGTCCGATTCCTGCAGCGTCTCTCTCCGATTGGAAACCCTTTTAAATGGCATTAAAAATGGCGCTCAAGTAGAACCTGTGGGTTGAGAGGACGCCTTCTTTCCAGTGCCCTGATAGTAATCTTTGTTTTTCCAACATCGTCTTTTTTTGAGAGGTCGGAAAGTCCGAGACGCGTTAGGCTTTCCCCTTCTCAGGTAACCGCAGAGAATCCTCCTTCAGCTCTTATTCCATCTTGTTATAAACTAACACATAATGTCCTCTTAACCCAGTTCTTCTCAGTTATTTTCTGTTACACGTCCCCTAGGAAGAAGAAAATATTTTGCGCCCCTCCGCTCTCCACTGCAAGTGTAAATAGTATAATTTGTCGATAAGATTGTTATATGTATACCTCTGCATAATATTTTATCCTTATTAACATTAAAGAAAATAAAAAAAAAAAAGAAATATAGATAGACTTGCAACAAAAATTACTTTATGAACATTGTGTTGTAGTCTTAAACAGAAAAGATTTCAAGTGCATCAATTTGCCTGACATTTAAAAAAAAACACTTTTTGACCAACTTCACCATTTGGTACTGAAAAATAAAATGAATACATAATGATAATAAATACAAATTGATGAGCAACATTAACTCAGGAGAACAATACACGAAACACTTTAACCTACAAAACAAAAATGAATAAAACAATTTGTGCAGATTTCTTTTTTTTTTTTTTTTTTTTTTTTTTTTTTACCAAAATGAGGAAATCAAGTTTAATAGACAATGAGTGCGTTTTGCAGTGCACAGCTATTGGGAGAGGAGTTTGAAGCAACATATTGCATCTCTCAGGTCACAGCAAACACACCAGTCTTTCCTCAATTCCAAACGGAGTCACAGTGAAGCCAAGCACTACATACGCTTCGTCTTATTTCCACATCTTAGCTTTCGGGTGACTTTTTTTTGTTTAATTATCTCTGTCTCTCTTATCATCCCTGTTAAATATTTTTTCCAGGGTTTCTCTTAAGGTTTGGTAAGCTGCACTGCATATTTCTTGTTTCGCAAAAAAAAAAAAAAAACCTACACCAAAGAGCTAATGCTACACCATAATCATGTCAAAATTCCATTTCTGCATGCAAGAAAAACATTTTGAAATCGGAAAAAAAAATCTTTGGTTGAAGGTTAAATACCGGATTATTTTCAAAAGCCACAGGGAGCCGCAGGTTGCCGACCCCTGACCTGACCCGACCCGACCTCAGCATCCTTCTATCAATATATTAACTATCTCTTTTCTGTACATGACCAAACCATCTCCGCCCGGCCCGGCGACCCTTTCGCCAAAAAGTCCAAGATATATTGACCAGCCTTTAATAGCGTGAAATTCGAAAGGGTCTCGTCGAGTCAAGAGTTGGAAAAGGAACCCCTGGCGTCGGCTGATTCGTGCCGCGTGAGAAGCCCAGTGATTATTGGTCGCTGGTTGTCACGGCGAGCTGTGAGAACCGCGCTCGCTAGTAACGTCTGGTTCCAACTCAGAAAGGCGTCGACGCCAAAATATTTTTGAAACAAATATCAGCTGAGCGGTGATAAGGGCTCGTAACACCTGACTCAGACGTTCTGTCTCTCGTGCAGACGAGTGCGGCATCGTCGCCCAGATCTCCCAGCCGCTCGCCGACAGCGACATCTCTGCCTACTACATCAGCACCTTCAGCTTCGACCACGCTCTGGTGAGCCAAAGCATCCGCCCACTGCACAGTTTACACGTTAGGATCCGCTTCAAGCACTTTTTTTTTTTTTTGTGGGTTCATGAAATCACACGTCATGGATGTTTTTTTCTGCATCTTATTACGCTGTTTTACCGTAAACACCGCCTTCCCTTCCTCCCCCCCCCGACAGGTCCCGGAAGAAGACATCGCCAGCGTGACCGACATGCTGCGGCATCAGAGGAAAGAACCCGCCGCCTGTTGATGGCCGAGCGTGCACCTGAGCTGGACGCTGAGGGGAGGCCGGCTCGCGCGTCCTGCCTCCGGGTCTCGGCCACTTCTAGTTTTTTGTTTTTTTTTCCATTTCCCCCCCCTAAGTTTCCCCGTCAGTTGCGGTCAATCCTGTACGCCGTGTTTACCGAAGTAAAGATCTCCACACGATCTCCCGCCATCCTGCGACTGGAGGACTGTACGGAGTTCTTTTCAGCCCACGCCTGCCTCGGATCTCCCCCGGTTCTCCGTCTCCTCGCCCAAATAATCCAAAAGAGTCAGCAGGTCGATTGAAGACTCTGAATGGTGTGAACGGTCGATCATGTCTACATGTGATTGACTCGTGGACCCCAGTTAAACCCCGGGGGAAAAGAAGTACAGACGCTAAAGAAGTCTGAAAATCTTGAAGTATTCATGAGTGCTTTTTTCACGTTTCAAGCTGAAATGCAGGCGTGGTACGCTTGAACCCGGCGCAACCCGAGCACTGAATCGCCAGCAGTATTAATAACTTTTACACCAACGTCCCCCGACGTCACGTCGATTTTATTTTCAGGCCAGGCAGAAAAGGAGTCCCACACCCGAACACTCGCACAACGTTCTCACATTCAAACACGGGGGGACCGTAGGATTGGGACTCCGAAAAAGAAAATAAAACTAAGCCGGCCCGAAGAGACATTTCACCGGAGCTCCAAACGAGCCGGCCCATCTTCCGTGACACAAGACTTTTTGTTGTTGTTGTTTATCAACGGAAAAAGGCCAGTCACAACACCCCGCAACTCTCCGTGTTCGCGCAAAGCTCCAAATGTGACTGGTGATTTTCTTTTTTTTTTTTCTTCATCTTTTTAAACAAAAGTAGTTCAAAAATTAACTTAACATTACGATTGTTTTGTTTTCCCAGCAGCTCAAGTGTTCTGATTCCGAAGGTTAGATCGAAGCAGCTGTGAGAGAAACAGCAGCAGGCTTGGTCTGTGTTTTAATAGGTCAATATTTTGTAACCATAGCATCAACCGGTGTCAATAACACTATGTCTTATGATTTGTTGTTTTGCACAAAAAACTACTACTTTGGCTAATACCCGTTGTGTGCTTTTTTTTTTTTTTTTTTTTTTTTGTACAACAACTTTTGTACATGTCGGAAGTAAAAGTGTGATGTAAATCCTATCCATCCCACGGGGTGATGATTCGGCAGGAAGAGGCCCCTCAGATTTGTAACCATACGGACTCGGGGTTTGGTGATGACATGCATCGGGCCGATGACTGCCGTCACGAGCGGTCATACTTCTAATCCAAGTTTCCACCCCCAGTTGGAGAGCAGAGACGCCCTGTCGTGACACCAAGAGCCCGACCGTCGCTGCGGAATAATAATAATACATAGGTTTTCTATAGCGCTTTTCATGATACTCAAAGACAGTACAACAGTACAAACACAAAGTTGTGGGGAAAGGCTGAGTGGGGGTAAGGGTAGACTACAATACATGTAAATATAAAGGGGGAAAACACAAGGAGGGAGAAAAATGTAGGTGATTTGGTGGTCCTGGGAAGGAAGTCTCAGGTGTTGTACGTGGTTCGGAAAAGGTGGATCTTGAGATTTTGTTTGAAGGATGGCAGTGAATTGGACTCTGGGATGGCTGGGGGGAGGGAGTTCCAGAGGGTGGGGGCGGCGATGGCGAAGGCTCTGTCCCCCAGGGTGCAAAACTTGGACAAGAATGTCGGCAATATCATGATATTTCCTCAAAAATAATTCAAAGTCACTTTATGTTTTGGACATATAGAAAAATCATGTCATGTCGACGTGAAATTAACAATATAATTATAATAATTGAGTGGAAATTAGCAGTAAAGTGCACTGTTATATTAAAGAGGAAAACAGTAAATTCTGGTATAAAGTGAAAATAAAAATTAAGTTGTTTGACAGACGAAGGAAAAAAAATCGGACATCCGTGCGCCTGAATTTCGGTTGAACGTAGAGTTGTTTATTTTTAAGACTGAACCATGATAGAAGAAGAGATCACGCTGAATTGGGTTTGTTGACAGCGAACAGGAGAGAACCCAGAGCAGAGCCCTGGGGAGCAGCGGACGAGTTTAAACGACTGCCATCAACAGACGTACCAAAAATAGATTTATTTAATATATTCACTGGGTAAAAGGTGAACTGCGTTGGTGGTGAGATAAAGTGTGGGAGGATTACGGTCAGAGAATTAGGTAAAATGCCTATCGGGATCACATCCCATAAACAATAACATGGAAGAGGTGGGGAGATCAGACATCGATTAGATGAGTGATCTAGCTAAGGGAAATGTTGACTTTTTTTGTTTCTTTCACTGAATTGCGAGATGTAATCTGTCAATGGAACCATGCAATCACAAATGATGACAATCAATGGGGTCATCATTCATTTTTTTTTTGTGAACAGTTTTCAGTGGGAGGAAACAACACATAACTTGAAATGCTCTATATAAAGGCCGGCAGAAATTGCAAGGTGCATCTTCTCTCATCTTTCTCGTGGCTGCAAACATCGTACTACCATCATGTTCCTGAAGGCAGACGGACTTACAGGGCTCTGCGGTAAATCTTCTCTCATTTGTTTAGAGATATAACTCACTTGTGTCTCTGCTGCTGATTGTGAAAGTTAAGCTTCTTGCTCTGGCTGTAGCCAAGGTGTTAAACAACCATGGTGCAAAAATGGCGCTCAAGCGTTTTAGAGTCACAGATGCATTATAAATGTAGATGTAATCAGTTTGGATTTTTCAATTAACATTAGCATGGCTGCATCGAAATATCCTCAGTGTGAGCGGATGTTTTTGTCTCCCAAATATCAAAACCGATGCCGACTCCGGACGTCCAGTCGGCCCCTTTGATGACAACCGAATGCATTATTTTAGTTTTGAATATATTTCGTGGTTTCATCAGTAAACAGAATGAACTAATTTCCTCTGCGATGATAAGCTATTCACTTCGTGTGAGTAACATCTACGGCCAGGAGAGGAAGTAAAAATACTATTAGCAGCACTTTTATCTGTTTGTTTTGGATGCTGCGGTGGAAACCCAAGTAGCAAAGTTCATTCAAATCAAGAAGTGTTTCCTGCTATTAGAGGCAAACGACGCTTGAACCTCAACTAATAAAATAAATGAGATAATAAAATAAAAAAATACATTTCCCCCAGACGGGGAAGGGGACTAGGAAGTAGATTGTAGCGCCGGTCCTTGGACTGTTCAGTAGAGTTCGCGTTTCAAAGCAACGTCCACTGCCTATCCCATCCCAGCTCTTGTATTCATGCTCCTGTGGAAATTGACGATTCCCACCACCCCCAACGCCACCTTGCAACTGAAAAACGCGAAGAACAACGTAGGGGATATCAAAAGTTTGGCGGGATTGCTCCGAAATCAATCTGTAAGTATCCCTCAGATTGTTCATTTATATGTGAATCTGTGATTTTTGACCTTTGTAGTTGCGTGAGGCTCATCCTGTAGTTTTGAGTCGTGATATTTACCATATGTGGCGGGCGGAGGTCAATTTGGAGATAAACGCTGAGGGGTCTTCGTCTCTCGCAGGTGCAATGCCACGGCCAGCCGCGACATCCGCCCTTGGATCTCTTCGAACTGAACCAGTCCTGCGCCACCATCAAGGGGCTGGCCGACGTATACACCAAGACCGGCCATCTCCTGGCGCACACTAAGTGGATGAATCAGTCCAAGAGGAAAGACTGTTACAATAACACTTTAGATTATATCATAGATAATCTCATGTACCTCAAGCATCAATTGTTTGAGTTGCTCAATCGCAAGGTGCCCACCCTGCAAACCCCAGAGTCCATACACAGTCGTAATGACGATTACACCAAGCAAACGCACGACAGAAAGGTCGTGGCAGCCCTGCTGAATTGTACCCAGGTGATGGAAAAAGTTCTGAACAATGTGAATGTTTCAGATTTGAACTTGACCCCTACGCCCCTAAACCCCCAAATAACGCCCTGAGCAAAGCGACATCTCAGTTGTTTTATTTTCTAATCATTAAATTTTATTTTTTTACATGTAGAGTATAAAATCTAGAGATTGATTTTTTAATAAGAATTATTAGATATTTTTTAATCACTGTTGTGTCTATTTTATCTATTTTTCATTTGTAAAATATTATTATTTATGAATATTTATTAGTCTAAAATGCTATTTCTAATGGGTCAGAAAAGCATTTATTCAAAGTGTCTACTGTCTGCTTAATCCTCATATTGTTGTAAATATTTTGGATTGAATCTATTGACCATCTGCACGCTTCTAACCTCCTTATATTAATATTTATTCATATTTGTTTCAAGGGTCTTTTTATTTCTACCCCACGTGCAACAAGCTTACAGACATGTGTCCTCAGTCAAGAAAGATTTTTAATAAATGTGTATTTTGTCATTAAATATATCTGTCATTAAGTATTTTGCTCTCTGTTGCACTGATATTAGCTCTGATATCCGAATTTCCTTGCATTGCATAAAGCGGGTTTTTTTTTTAACATCGGCGGAGTCAAAGATTGAAATTATCTCACCAAAGTTAGCGTAGCACCCGACAACAAACGCAACCTTTATTTTAACAATCCTACACCCAAGAGTGAATAATGGGCAGGGGATGGCAGTCCCGACGTCAGGCCGCTGCAACATCTTGTCACCCAACGATAAAGTTATGCATCGAAGCAAGCGATCTCTTTAACAAGTGCCATGTTCCCATCGACCGATAAGGTCACATTTGAAGGTGTCAAACCGACGGTTTCCTGGTTGATCTTTGTCTTTAGAGGAAATTACTGACTTTAGAGAGGAGTTGATAAGCGCGAATTTCGTCCATCTCTCATTTCTGTACGTACGCGCCTTTGCACCGCCGTCGAGAAGAACCGCAAGAGGATGAAACCCCGGACAGGTAAGAGTCCGACAAGCCAAGCGATGCTCGTCGTCCACCGACGCTTTAGAAAACCTTGGTTCTCTCGAACCCCGCTTTGCAGGAGGTGCGACTTTAACCTGCGCTTGGATGATGATGCTGTGGCGAAGCACGGCCGCTGCGCTTCCGTCAAAGACACACGCCCGGTCCTCCTGCGACCTGAAGGCGTTGGCCGCCCTCACCAGGAGCCTGCAGGACGAAACCCTCGCGCGCTTTGTAAGTCTACGGTTTAACAGTCCTTTACCTCTTCGGGTGAGGTTTAAACAAAGAAGACGAGAAGAGTAGATTTCCAAGGATGTCATTTCTTCCGTGCAATAATTCATATCCATATCCAATGCTAATATAGTGCGATAACCCGGAACTAGATATTCACCCGCATATATCCTTGTACATCCTTTTTTAATTTTTATTATTATTCGGGACATTTCGGATGCCTGTATAACTACAAGTATGTACTTACTTACACACCTGGCACCTCCTACACACTGGAAAGCTGCACTTTAATTACATTGTATTGCCATCCTGCTGCTACCTCCTATTTCTATTCCAATCTGTATATACGATGTCTATTTGTATATACTATGTCTCGTATTATGTACATACGATGTTTATTTAATCTACATCGAGCAGGGAGCTCTCAACAAAATTTCATTATGCTTGAATGACAATTAAAAATCTCCAGCTTCGAGTTTGGCCACAACTCAAGCATGGTTTTCCTACTTTTAGGAAGAAGCCAATGGGAAGGACTTCGGCATTTGGTTCCCGGGCTTCCCCGACCTCCAGGTCCACGAGAACTCTCTGATCAACGGCCCGAAGGTTCAGTGCAGCCTCATTTTCGCGGCCCGTGGCATGGAAGAAATCCTGGAGGACCAGAGAGACAACCTGAATCCCGCTGATGCTCAACTTCATGAAATGATCCGTGATACAACCTCCATGGTCTTGCTACTTACACACTGCGTGAGGGACGTTCTCGGAGGCAGCTGCTCCCTGAAGCCGCGGCCGCTCAAACTGCCTGAGCAAACGTTTGAGAGGAAGCAGTGGAGTCACACTTTTCTGCAGTCTGCCCGGTACTACTCGGGATGGCTGAAGCACAAGTTTTGGGTCAAAAGCTCAAAGGGCAAATACGAAAACAAAATAATTCATAAGGAAAGTGACGCAAAGCTGCACAAAAAGTTTAATGCGGTGCAATAAACAATGAAATTCAGTCTGTCTTCCTGTGATGTCCAAGTTATATAAAAAAGTGCGAGCACAGTAAAAAGATAAAATTACTTGATTATTTTATTGATAGCATTTTGTGGCCTTTAGCTTCCCAAGTAAATATTCTCGCTATGGTGAAAAATGAAATCATGACGCACTTCCGGCTCTGTCCACTAGGCGGTAAATTGAGCTCTCGAACCAATGCTAACAGAACAATTGCTTCGCAAGAGCGAGTGGAGTCGCGGATGTATTTGACTTTCGGGGCCCCTGACGTGAAGTAAGTTATTTTCTAAGCAGAACTTTTAGTTGTTTGGTTTTTCTTTCTTCGCCGAGAAAAAACAACCCTGTCTCGTTTGTTAGAGGGTAACTAGCGTTGTAGCGCTAGCTAGCTGCTTACCTGGTTCACGCTACGCTAATCTAAGCTAATCAGCGTTTGCGTTTTATTACCCTTACATCGATAGCGATATTTTAAGGTAAAAGTAAAACAAAAACTTGTTTATCCTTATGTGAACAGAGTACATGTTTAAATGCCTCTTTAACGTTTTTTTTCTTTTTAATATAATTTGCTTTCACTGGAGCCTGCTCCCTTGTGGCGGTAATTAATCAACCTGCCAAGTAGGGGAATCATAAGGGGCAATGAAACATCTCCTAATTGCCACCGTTTGTTTTCTCACCCTTCATAGTGATTGATTGTTTTACTTCGTGTATTTACCCCCCCCCCCCCCCCCCGCGGACGGGACACTTCGCCCGGGGCGGGTTGGCATGAAGAGTCACATTTACTGAGTCGCCGGGTAGGACTACATTACCCATAATCCCCGGATCCCCTTGGTGACGTCACATGACAGGAAATACATCAGTGTTTTATTTTACGGATGCAAGTCCGCCTCAAACCCTTTTTTTGTCATCTTTCTCATTTTATGTATATTAACCCCCCCAGTCCTCGGTCAGTGAGCAACTATCTTTGGGTTGAATTTTATGATCTTTGCATTTGTCAGGACACCGCGTGTCCTTTGAAGATTTTGTGAAATTATGCCGCTGCAGCTTTCCAAATGTAGTTTGAGATATATCAGTTTGCTTGTTGGCAGAACTGGTATTTCAGATGTTACACAGCACAAGTCACGGGCAGTGTCGTTTCACAGTGACTTTAATTAAATAGCCGTATCACATGCATGCACTATACAATGTAATGACACATTCTTTTGATGGTTTAAAATATCAAAAAAATTTAAAATGAAATAAACAGCTGTTACCTTGTCAAATCAGTTTTAGAATGAAATGTTATTGTCTGAAATGATCTGGTCTGAAGCGGATCCCGATGGTTGAGCTGCCTGCGATGTCGACCTGATGATCATCATGGATGAACGTATGAAGCCTTTAATGCACTTATGAAGTGTAAATAATCAAATAAAATACAAGTTCTGTCCAGTTTGAGGTTGAGCCTTGAACATCCTCAGCCATCCGCTGCTATAACAGAACAGTCTTCAGAGTGTTTTCTTCCAGCACCGCCGGTTGTCCAGAAGCATCGTTGTCTTTCCGGCTGCTTCTGACTCAAATGCTCAAACAGGGAGGAGTTCTGGAGGACTCTCCCCATAGCAGTACTTTGCTTGAGGGTTTCTGTAGGTATTTTCATGCTGGACACTCTGTGGGAAATGAAAAAAAAAAAAAAAGTCAGGAGAGGGATGGAAAAAAGTAAATTGAGTAACTTCATTCCAGAGTTGAGAAGACTAAAAAAAAACATTAGACTCGTTTTGAAAAATAGTACAGAGAAAGACACGGGATTTTGAAATTAAAAGCATCCTTGATGTTTTGCTCTTAATTCTTAATCACTTGACAAACCCAGAAGAGCAAAAAATGACAATGCAGCCTCAGGGCGGCACTGGCCCGTGCCTCTCCAAGCCTGCCTTGGGAGGGCACGGAGCAGTGTCTCCCTGTGCCGGTCCCAAGCCCGGATAAATGCAGAGGGTTGCGTCAGGAAGGGCATCCGGCGTAAAACTTTTGCCAAAACCAAATATGCGAGACAACCAAAACTATACCATACCGGATCGGTCGCGGACCGGGTTAACAACGACCGCCATTGGTACTGATGACCTACAGGGTACTAATGGAAATTGGGCTACTGTGGGTCGAAGAACAAGAAGAAGAGGAGGAGGAGTGCGTGTTCGGAAGCAGAGACAGGAGGAAAGGAAAGAGCCTGGGACTGAGAGTAGGAACTTTGAATGTTGGGACTATGACAGGAAAAGGTAGAGAGTTGGTCGACATGATGCAGAGAAGAAAGGTGGATATACTGTGTGTCCAGGAGACCAGGTGGAAAGGTAGTAAGGCAAGAAGCTTAGGAGCAGGCTTTAAGTTGTACTATTATGGTACTGACAAGAAGAGAAATGGAGTAGGAGTTATCTTGAAGGAGGAGTTTGTTAGGAACGTCCTAGAGGTGAAAAGAATGTCAGATAGACTTATGAGTCTGAAACTGGAAATCGAAGGTGTGATGCTCAATGTTGTTAGTGGCTATGCCCCCCAGGTGGGATGTGAATCTGAAGAGAAGGAGAAGTTCTGGAATGAGTTAGATGAAGTGATGCAGAATATTCCCAGAAATGAGAGAGTGGTCATTGGTGCAGACTTCAATGGACATGTTGGTGAAGGCAATAGAGGGGATGAAGAAGTGATGGGCAGACTTGGTATCCAGGATAGGAATGCCGAGGGACAGATGGTGGTAGATTTTGCAAAAAGGATGGAAATGGCTGTAGTGAACATCTTTTTCCAGAAAAAACAGGAACATAGGGTAACTTATAAGAGCGGAGGTAGGAGCACGCAGGTAGACTACATCTTGTATAGACGAGGTAACCTGAAAGAGATTAGTGACTGCAAAGTAGTTGTAGGTGAGAGTGTAGCCAGACAGCATAGGATGGTGGTTTGTAGGATGACTCTGGTGACAAGGAAGATGAAGAGGACAAAGGCAGAGCAGAGGACAAAATGGTGGAAGCTGAAAAGGGAGGAGTGTTGCAGGGTTTTCAGGGAGGAGTTGAGAAAGGGTCTGGATGGTCAGGGTGAGCTTCCAGATGATTGGACAACTACAGCTAGTGTTATCAGGGAGACAGGTAAAAGAGTACTTGGTGTGTCATCTGGAAGGAAAGTAGATAAGGAGACTTGGTGGTGGAATGAGGAAGTGCAGGAGTGTATACAGAGAAAGCGGTTAGCGAAGAAGAAGTGGGATACTGAGAGGACTGAAGAGAACAGACAGGAGTTCAGGGAGGTGCGGCGAAAGGTAAAGATAGAGGTAGCAAAGGCAAAACAAAGGGCTTATGATGACTTGTATGCTCGGTTGGATAGTAAGGAGGGTGAGAATGATCTATACAGGTTGGCGAAACAGAGAGATAAAGATGGAAAGGATGTACAACAGGTCCGGGTGATAAAGGACAGAGAGGGAAATGTATTGACAGATGCTAGAAGAGTGATGGGAAGATGGAAAGAGTACTTTGAAGAACTAATGAATGTGGAAAATGAAAGAGAGGCAAGGGTAGAAGAGGTGATTATCGTAGACCACAAAGTAGCAAAAATTAGTAAAAGTGAAGTGAGGAAGGCATTGAAGAGGATGAAGAGTGGAAAAGCAGTAGGTCCTGATGATATACCTGTGGAGGTGTGGAAGTGTCTAGGAGAGGCAGCGGTAGATTTTCTGACTAGATTATTCAACAGGATCTTAGAGAGTGAGAAGATGCCTGAAGAATGGAGACAAAGTGTGATGGTGCCTATTTTTAAGAATAAAGGGGATGTGCAGAATTGTGGCAACTACAGAGGGATAAAGTTGATGAGCCATACAATGAAGTTATGGGAAAGAGTAGTGGAAACTAGACTGAGAGCAGAAGTCAGCATTTGTGAACAGCAGTATGGCTTCATGCCTAGGAAGAGTACTACAGATGCAGTATTTGCGTTGAGAATGCTAATAGAAAAGTACAGAGAAGGCCAGAGGGAGTTGCATTGCGTTTTTGTAGACCTAGAAAAAGCATATGACAGGGTGCCAAGAGAGGAGCTCTGGTATTGTATGAGGAAGTCTGGAGTGGCAGAGAAGTATGTTAAACTGGTGCAGGACATGTATGCTAGCTGTGAGACACTTGTACAGTGTGCTGTAGGGGTAACAGAGAAGTTCAAGGTGGAGGTGGGACTCCATCAGGGATCAGCTCTGAGCCCCTTCTTGTTCGCAATGGCGATGGATAGGCTGACAGATGAGGTTAGACAGGAATCCCCATGGACCATGATGTTTGCGGATGACATTGTGATCTGTAGTGAGAGCAGACAACAGGTAGAGGAAAATCTAGAGAGGTGGAGGTATGCTCTGGAAAGGAGAGGAATGAAAGTTAGTCGCAGCAAGACAGAATATATGTGTGTGAACGAGAGGAACTCGGGTGGAGCGGTGAGGCTACAGGGAATGGAGATCAAGAAGCTGGAGGATTTCAGGTACTTAGGGTCAACAGTCCAGAGCAACGGAGAGTGCGGAAAAGAGGTGAAGAGACGGGTCCAAGCAGGTTGGAATGGGTGGAGAAAAGTGTCAGGGGTACTATGTGATAGAAGACTATCGGCCAGAATAAAAGGAAAGGTGTACAAGACAGTGGTGAGACCAGCGATGATGTATGGACTAGAAACTGTTACAATGACCAAAAGACAGCAGGCAGAACTAGAGGTTGCAGAGATGAAGATGTTGAGGTTCTCTTTAGGAGTGACCAGGATGGATAGGATCAGGAATGAATCTATCAGAGGGACGGCACATGTTCGATGTTTTGGAGAGAAGGTCAGAGAAGCCAGACTGAGATGGTTCGGTCATGTACAGAGAAGAGATAGTGAATATATTGGTAGACGGATGCTGGAATTGGAGCTGCCAGGCAAGAGGTCTCGAGGAAGACCAAAGAGAAGATTTATGGACGTAGTGAGAGAGGATATGAAGGTAGCTGGTGTGAGAGAGGAAGATACAGAGAATAGGGTTAGATGGAGAAAGCTGACTCGCTGTGGCGACCCCTAACGGGAAAAGCCGAAAGAAGAAGAAGAAGAAGTCAGATGCCCGTTTTTACAATAACAACTATTTTTCGACATTTTTTTGGATGTAAACAACTGTTGTATCAGCTGTAATTCATTTATTCAGCTGCTTGAATGGTTATGAAACCATTTTTCCACATGTGCTTTTTGCATACTTTTAGTTATTTTTAGATTTTTACACAATTCCTTCAGTATGCTTCAGTAACAGAACCCTTGCCATTTTCCATCCCCGATGGCACTGGAAACTCAATCGCATTCCACAAACATTTTTCCAAATTGGCGTTATAGCCCCAGATTGTATAATTAACTATCATGTAAGTGACTTATTTTGGCCATGGACGGTGAGCTCACTTGTGAAGATGTTCTGCACTTGGCCAGGCACAATTCAAAGTGATCCTCGACAGCGGTGAAGAGATTCTGAAAGCCTTCGGCTGCGCGGTTCAGGAAGCGCTCAAGGAGAGGTTGCTTGAGAGCAGATAAGAGAGAAGAAAGTTGTGAACAGATTAAACCCGCACATTTCTTTCACTTCCTGCACCTGTTCCGATTACATGCGGTTTTACCTAGAAGCATCAGTTAGTCTGACAATTGAGCCAACGGGTTGATTCGATTACCTTATCGGGCTGCAGGCAGCAAGACACGCAATATTCATAGATGCTGCAGCAGCCATTGGCCAGGCAGCTTTTGCAGATGTACTGCCTGGTGCTGGGTGCGTTGACATTACAGCAGCCGTTAACCAGCAGGTCTTTTCTCTCGCAAACGTAGCCTGAAAAACATGAGCAAAGACAAGAAAAATGAAATAATAAAGCTCAAGAAAATGCAACTTCATCAAAATATCAGGAGCAAAAAAGTTTATAGACATTTCATTAATGCTACTGAAATGTATTTTAAACTGAGAACCGATGTAAAATCCTTGATCACATATTTTCTTTGTACTTTATACATTACCTTTTGTCCTCAATAAAACCACAACACTGCACGAAGTAAATGATAAGAATCCCCTTGAGATCATGCAAGAATAAAACCCTGACTGTCTGCACAGCTTGTGGCTCCAAACCCGTAACTGTGTCGCCTAGTTTCTTGTCGGTCAGTAGATTTCCATCATATTTGATGGCGGTGCTTAACAGCGGCTCGGCTCACCCAGCTCGTCGGTGAGCAGCGTCTTGCCCTGGATCGAGTTCCGGCACTGAGATATCTGACGGCTACTGTTGCCCAGGTTGAAACGGACTTTCCAGGGGATGCGATGGTCCGAGTCTCTAACCTCCAAGAGCGTGCGGTCTCGTATGGTCCGCTCCTCCTGCAACAGCCGGACAGCAGATTCAGATCATTGAGGGGAAAATGTATAGTTACATCCTGCAAGCAATGGAGGTTGTCTTGATAATTCTCACTACAAGTGAAATTATTTGTCTTTAGTTTTGTCATTTACAAGTATATTGATGTATTGCAAAAATGATCCGAGGGCATCTTTGTTACATTTGGGTATAATTTTGTCCATCTTTTTTTTTTTTTCATCATTCATATTTGGAGTTGAATTATCAGCCCCAAATGTGACTGCTTTGCTTTCTAACATCTTTTATCCAACAAAATTGAAGTGAGATGCCCTGTTTTTTGTTGTTTTCTGTTAGGAAAAAAAAACATTAAAAGACAGGACAGACTGTTCCTCTGGCCAGATGCACCAGAAATGTGGCTACTCAGCAGGAAAATGCATCATGCAAACCACAGACAAAGTCTCCGTGGATATTATTTTCATTTTATTTCTGTCTTTTCAGATTGTTGAGGGACAAATACTGAAGACAGCGACAGCCATCCAGGATAAATGACGTCCTGGAGGAGGTTACGGTGCCTCAAGTGAGAAGCAGAACCGCGTGTTCGGCCGTGAGACCTCCACTGCTGGCCTTCTGAGGCGGAGCTGGTAAAGATCCCTCAGGCTGCAGCACAGCCAACTGCCCTGAGAATGAAAGCTGAGTCGACACTTTTCCCCCCCTCACTGCAGTCACAGGCCCGATGTCTACAGACCCGTCAGTGGACTGTCAACGCACACTATGCACTATGTCGACTCCACACACTCTCGAAACGGAGCTGGACTTCCTGTACCTGCTTGAGTGTGCTGGTGAGAAAGTAGATCAGAGACAGTCCAAAGACCACTCCCAGCACCCAGCGCTTTCTTAGTAGTCGCCGCAGCACCATCATGGCATGGCTTTCTTGGTGAGACTCCGGGGGGGACAGTCCAAAACATCAAACCTCCACTGGGGTCTCAAGTCCCTGCCTGATGTGTCGTTCGCCGATACAAAACGATATGCGGTAAGCTAAGCTAATGCCCGGTGCGTTACCTCTGTCAAATACGATTCATGCAAGCTGACACCAGCGTTCGGGGGTTTCATTGGTTAGCGGACATCCACTACAAGTTGCGAGAGAGGTGGTTAATTAATGTAAAAGGAGAGCGACGCCTTGACGGAGCCCAGCAGTGATTTTAAAGGACTGCTTTGTTAGCATGCTGCTACCTAGCGTTAGCATTAGCCAGTTGTGCCAGGTTCAGATCCTCTCACTTGAAAAAACAATGTTAAAAAAATGAAAATACAATCGCGATGAAGCTGCTCAGTATAGTATCCAGAAGAAAAAATTTGCACTGCTCCAAATAATAAAACCGCTGTGCTTTTTTTTTGTTCCCCCCCCCTTTAATCCACCGCGTCTCTTGACATCCAACATCAGCAAAACAAACGTCCAACGCGGATGTGGTGGGGTCAGAAGGACGATGCTGATTGGGTAACAGACGCGTGTTGTGACATCACACCCGACGCCCCGCCCCCTTCCCCGGTCGGCGCCTTGAACAACAACGGCGGCGGCGGCGGCTAACCGGCCCGGCTACACCCGCAGCCATGAAAACCGCCGGAAGACAATTCGCCGAAGTCGTTCAGGTAAAATAAATAAACGTTACACGTCGTGCCGTCACCCATTCGACTTACACACGCACGCATACGCAGAAACCGGCCTCTTGCAGACATCCTCCATGTTCAGCAGCAGCATCCCTCCCACAGCAGCATCAGTCACACAGGTGCTTCTCGATCTCTGAAGGCTTCACTGCTCCTCTCAGACATGCAGCCTCTCGATGTAGATGTTTTGGTGCTTTTGCCCGAGTTCCTATGAAAAAAAAAAATCTGACTCCTCTAACCAAAGTAATAATAATATTGAATGTCTGGTCTATTTCACTGATTTTGCAAAAGGGAAATAAAATCATGGTTCTTCTTTTGTTACAGCTGGAAAATATATTTTAGACAATTGACATCTAGTCTTATTCAAACGCAGAGTAAGTACAGGATCCGTCTTTCTTTTTTGTGTTATTCGCTGATTTACCCTATTAAACTCTTCAGTTGAGAATGGGATCTTCTTGAAAATAATGCATCAATGGTATTCTGTTAATTTGAGTTGTCCCGTGTGTGTTGATGTTTTGCGCAGAGATAGGCAATAATCACACCTGCGCAGTGCAAATCAGCACGGCACAGCAGACGGTGTGACAAGCACTGATAATGGGCTTCAAACTGAAGTATAACATATCATGCATCCAGCTGTTTTCAGGTCTGCAATTAATGTATTTGCATATTCATATATTCTGGACTGAATGAAACGGGGTGGAAAGGGTAGTTGTTAATTAAATATGGTAATTATGTAAATCAGGCACATGCTATTTCTTTTTTTAATTTTATTTTATTTTTTTATTTACAGCAGCCCATTAATGCATGTATGCATTTATGTTTTCAGGGCCGGCCCATGTGATGAGTGGTGTGCCATGCAGAGGAGACACAGCAGCAACACGGATGGCATGCCCTCTGAAAGGTGGGGAGCAGACTTTCTGCTATCTTTACCTGCTAGCAGGTCAAATGTGTGATGACCGGGTTGAACGGTGACACCGTGCACATTTGCATCAGTATGACAAATTACTATGGAGTCCATAAACGGAGACTGAGGTCATATAATCAGTTACATCTGATTTTAATCGAGTGCAGTAACACGGAAGGGTGAATAAAATGCCATTTCAATCCTGACTTTTACAAAGTGCATTGGTCTTTAAGAGAGACTCACAGCTTATCAAGACCCAATTAAAAAAAAAAAAAAAAATTAAGGCAGTAAAATCTCATTGCAAAGAGAGAATGTAGAAAAGTGAATATTATTTTGCGCAAGCAAGGATTGCGTTGCTAATTTTTCAGTCGCTTCTTATTAATGTCGATTTAACATGTCGGGTTCAGGTTATAACTGGTTATAACTGAGCAGCAGTGTCATAAATCAGCAAATCATTTTCAAAATCTGGGTTTCAAATTTGGGTTTGACCCAAAATGACAGAAAAGAAAAACGTAATATAACAGCACAGGCAGATGATGTCTTAAAGAGATATGTCTCAAAAGTCTAATTCTGCATAGACCACTGTTCAAACAGCCAAAGTGCACATCACTATTCCGTGGTTGATGCACTTTTGGAAAAAATGATAACAAAAGCAAATCGGGGCAAATTAACATTTGCATACCCCTCCCTGCGCACCCAGGAGTCGGAGCCAAACCCTGGGATCGGAGAGCAGTCTGGATGAGGGTGGTGTGTTCGACTGCCTGAAACCCGACTCGCCCGCCTCACCGCAGCAGCTCTTCTCTGGCTTGGTGGGAGTCCCCTCCGCCTCGGTGTCCTCTGCCCAGTTCCAGGCCGCCAGCTTAGTCCTGGGCTCGCCCCCCGAGGTCTTCATCCAGATGACCGCGTCGTCCAGGGAAGAAGGGGGCCCCCACCGCTCGGAGGGCGGACCCTTCCTCCCCCGCCCGCCCCCGCACCACCACCATCACCACCACCACCACCACTTCCACCACCAGCCCCTGCAGCACAGGACCTCCTCCCTGCTCCAGCAGGCAACCACAGCGGCCAGCTCGGACAGGCACGGCTCCAGGGAGGAGGCCCAGGAGGACCCGTCCACCCCGGCCCCTGCTTTGTCTGAGCTGAAGGCGGTGGTCACCTGGCTGCAAAGGGGCTTCCCTTTCATCCTTATCCTGCTGGCTAAAGTTTGCTTCCAGCACAAACTTGGTAAATCACTATTGTTACTGAACGCCCTGTAGAAAAGGACATAGAAATGGTTTAATATGGTGATGGTGATGGTGCATGTCTCCGGCAGGTATCGCCGTGTGTGTGGGGATGGCCAGCACCTTCGCCTACGCCAACTCCACCTTTAAGCACCAAGTGTCATTACGGGTAAACAATTTCAGTTTTAATCTCAAAACTGTGACTCAAACTTTGTCCCGGAGGAGCTTACAAGACTTTAAGAAACAGGGCAGTCAGCAATACATCTAAATTTAACCACGATTTCCCCAATTCTTGTATAATATGTCAATGAGTGAGTGAATGGTTGAATGTCTTTGTACGACGTGTGAATGAAAGTGTGAATGGTTAAATACCTATATGATATTTGAATGAGAGTGAATGGTTGTCTTTGACATGTAAATGAGAAAGTGAATGGTTCTATGTCGCTACATGACATGGAAATGGTTTTCTATTGGACATGTGAAGGGTTTTTGTGTCTATATGTGGCCCTGTTTTGACTGGCGTCCGGTCCAGGATGAACCCCGCCTCTTTCCCATTGTCAGCCTGCCCGGAAAGGCTCCAGCATCCCCGCTGAGTGCAGGAAAAGCGGAACAGATAATGAATAAAAAAGGTTCAAAAATGAAGTCAAAGAGAGCTATTTTAAACTGCTAAAAGGGAATGAATCCATCTTAGATTTGAAAAGAAATCCTCACTCGGCCATATGTATTTTCCCTAACAGCCTCGGGCTTGTTTTTTTTTTTCCAAATTCTGTGGTGGGAATCTACATGAAGTGGAAATCTGCTGGAAGGAACGTCATACACAACCAATACTTACCTTTTTCCTTTTTTTTTTGACCGAGACGTACGTTCAGTCTTAGTTTAAGCACGACTGCGAGCTTGTTGCCGCGTTAGTGGTTTTAACCAAGTTATGCAGGAATAGCAAGTGAAACTCGAGATTGAAGGCGATAACAGAAATGGCCGCTTGTACTCTGTCCAAAAAAAGAACTTAACTTGGAGGAAAAATTATGTAACTGTTAACTGATGGATGATAGAATTGGCAGCGGCAGCCGTGGCTCACAGGCATCTCCCGCTTAGGCTTCTTCCTACAGTACATCCATCTGTCCCGTGCTTTGCGCTATCTTGAAAAAGGCCGGAGGGTGTTTTATTCAAATTTGGCGTAAAGGCCCACTTTGGCTTCCCGAGGGCGGGCCGATCAGATTTTGGTCCTCAAAAACTCGCGGGGCAAGTCGTGATGCAGTTTCGCCCAAAAACCTTCACACACCTGCCGAAACGGGCTGCAGGAAAAGACATTTTACTGAAATCGGGTAAAAGATAAACTTCTCTGTGCCATTTTTGCGAACCAATATCACAATCAGGAGTTCGATTTTAAGAAAACAGTGATACCACAACATCTCCGAAGGGGGGCGTTAGCGAGCGGCTATCCCACGCCCGCTTGTCCAGCTTACGGACTTCCTGAAAATGCAATTCCCGAACCCTCGAAAGACTCATAAGAGTCATCATGTAAGCAGAGTCGCCACAAAAACAGAGACAGTTGATAATTTTGGCTTCACCCTTATATTGTCGCTCAGTGTGTGATAGCTAAACCAATCCCAGTGAATCATATATTGCTAAAGATGATGAGAAAGGAAGTGAGTTAAAGGGCAAGGAAGTGTTACTCCCCTGATGCTAACCCGCTCTCAGACACTACAGAAATGCATCTAATAAGAATATGCAATGTGCAGAGGTCGGCCTTTTTCTCTCTCGTCTCTGTCTCGAGGTTCCCGTGTTGAGATGCTGCCGTCTTGTCTTGCAGGAGGACCGCTCCATCTTTGTCGCCCTGTGGATCCTCCTGTTCCTGGCGGGAAACGTCGCGTACATTTACTACACGTTCAGTCACGAGGAGCTGCACAACAGGTGCGACCGCGTTGTCGTACGCGTGTCCGTCGGCCGCCTCCCCTCCGGCCGCCGTCCCTTTGTTCCCGCATCTCCGCTGAGTTTTCCAATCATCTTCTGCGGCGGGAGCCTTTCTGTTTCGCCCTCGGGGAGCGTCTCCGTCCGGTGCTCGTTTTGTTTTCACATCGCGTTTTACGTTCGCCCCGGCGCATCTCGTCCTCCGAGGGCTCCTCCATCGTCCACCGAACATTTTCCCGCTCTGTCTCTATCCCGCAGCCTCATCTTCGCCAAGCCCAACCTCAGCAGCTTCGACTTCTTCGACCTGATCTGGGCGGTGGGCATCACAGACTTCGTCCTGAAGTACTTCACCATCGGGCTGAAATGCTTCGTCCTCTTTCTGCCCAAGATCCTCTTGGCGTTCAAGTCCAGGGTAGGAAATGCGTTCCTGAATTTGATTTTTCTCCTTAAACACACCATCTTCCTTCAGCTGCAGGGAATCTTCAAATCTTTGCACATAAGACCTTAAAATACTTTATAGCCTTGACTTTGACACTTTATAGTTTTATTTGTATTTCTTATTCTCCCCCCCTTTTTTTTTTTACTGTTTGTACAATTTCCTACTATCATTTATTATTGTTATGTTTTACTTGAAACTCTGGCACAACAATTTCCTTCGGGATAAATAAAGTTTTTCTTATTCTTATTCTTATGACCTACACAAGCTGGAATATATAGCAAAAACAAAGTACTGAAATAGTTTTTAAATTGTAGATCTTTAACTTTGCTGTCCCAGTAGGTGTGTTGAACTTATTATTTGTCTACCTGCAAATTACTTCATAATAGGACTTTTGTCGGCAAAAATGAACAGAATCAGCGAGAAATGGAGCGAGGTCTGAGTTCTTTTTGCCTACTACACTAGAGAGGGGTTTCCAGGGCGATAGGGAACGTCAACATTTCGGCCATAAATAAGTACAGTAGCTAACGGCTAACTGGGTTCTTCACGCAGCAAAGCTTACGCAGGGAGGAAGTCAAAATACCTCCACCCATCTGATTGCTCATGGTTATTAATCCTGCCATTCAGAACATGAACGCCGTGGCAACTTCGCGTTCCAAGTGGTCCGTGTTGTCTTCCTCTTCTTGTTTTTGAGCGTGGCGCTCGTGTCCCAGCGGCCCTTACCACTGTCCCTTGTGAAAATGCTAAACTGAAAAGTGGCCCCTGGAGGAGGGAACTTTCTGTCCGAAAGCCGATACTGTAACATTTGATTGATTACAGCTGTGTTTCCCAACCACTGTGCCGCGGCACATTAGTGTGCCGTGGGAGATCATAAGGTGCGCCGTGGAAAAATGCCCACTTTCACCTGATTGGTCCGAAAATTATTTATCCAACGCAAATAATGTGTCTTCCTATGTCTGTGGGCAGCGTGCCCGTTCGATGGCAACGGATAGTGAATTAACCTGTGCATCTGTGTATCAGAGTGATTAGTGATGCTTTGCGTGATACATTTTTAAAATAAAAAGTACTTGTATCTGCGTAAACAAACAGGCAGCATTGTTGAAAAGTACCAAGACGAGTGAGAAAGCAGTGAAAGCTTGCTATAAAGTTGCTGAACTCATCTCTAAATCCAAACAGCCACACATCGTAGCAAAACCTTAATACTACCTGCCGGCAAAATCATCGTATAAGAAATGCTCGGCTCGGGATAGACAGCAGAAATAGCCCGAGTTCTCTCAAATAATACCATTTTCCGACATATTGATGACATGTCTTCAGACATTGCAAAAAAGTGTTCTGGTAAAAGTTGCACATCAGTGGGAAATTTGCATTGCAACTTGACGAATCTACAGATATTAGATATATTAGATTTCACACTAAATAAATTGAGACTATGGTTTCATTCTAATTTGTTAAAAAATGTTGTGCCGTGTGATTTTTCTAATGTAACATATGTGCCGTGGCTCAAAAAAGGTTGCGAAACACTGGTTTACAGCTTCAACCGAAGGTTAAAGGCTCAAGAATCAAGCCTTGCAAGGCTTGGCGAGATCCGAGTGTCTGATTTGAAAGCAGGCGTTCAGAGAATTGCCGCGAAGGGACCGCAGGTCTGCTCGCATGCATGATTCATCAAAAGAACACAATTACCAAGGCAATATATTTAGTAACTTTGACATTTATAATTAAAAAGAAAACACAGAGCATGTTATATTTCGTCAGGTCTTTCAGTGCCAACATTTAAATCATTTGCAACGACTCAGCTTTTTTTTGTTTTTTTAATTGTCCGCATCTATAATTCAGCACCTTTAATTTAGTACGCCATCGCGTTTCAGACCGTGTCACAAACCGTGCGGCCATCAGGGAAATTCCGCCGTCCATTAATAAACTCGGCCAGGAAAGGAGCGTTTCTCTAAAGCATGATGTAATATTCCGCAAAGTAAAGCAAGCGCTCCGGGGTCACAGCGTGAAGCTGCTTTGTATTCATAAGATTTTAAATGGTGGTCCTAAGGTGAGCTTGGCCTGGAGCGACGGAGCACAAGCGGCGAGCGCTCACACTCGCAGTCGCACTCTCGAATTCCATCTCCTCGCAGGTGCGGAGCTTTGTGTTTGCGACTCAGGGGTGGGGGGTTGGGAGTTATGAAGTATTAGGATTACATTTTCCCGCAGATAAACAGACCCGCAGGCCTGTCAGAGCGGCGAGCTCGTTCTCCCTGAAAGTGTTTGCAGGGATGAGGTCATCCCTCGCCATGCTGACAGAGGCCTGATTCGAACCCCGTGCAGTAATTCGGCCCCTCCAGTTAATTACCGCATCCCATCTGCAGATGCGCTAACAGTGTTGCACCAGCACGTAAACGTCCGTTCCGCTACCGGCTGGGTCAGGTGACCCTCACCTCCCACGGCGCCGAAGACGTATCGAAGTGTCTGCGCACGTGAGCAGGTCTCACGTGTTTTTCTTTTCGTGCCGGGCATCGATCCGCTTCGCGTTTGTGCGTCTCCGTACGTTTGCGCGCCGCGCCTCGGGCCAGGATTAATGTTAAAACGCGATACGCTGCTCAGAAACCCGAGTCACGAGTCAGGCGGCTAATAATGATTTTCACGATCGATCGTTCAAGAAAAGAAAAAAAAGAAAAAAGGGCAAACAATCATGCCCGGAGACCAAGGCCTTATAAAAGTGAAGGCTGTGCTTTTTATATAGTTATAAAGAATAAAACAAAAGAGACAGCCGCGGTATATCACTGACGTAATGCACCATGTCAGACTGTTCATTTATTCAATTTATTTATTCTGTCTGCACCTGCTGCTTTTTTGCACTTACGGTTAGACGCGAAACTGCATTTTGTCGTCCTGAACTCGCACAGTGTCGTGGCAATAAAGTTGAATCTAATCGAATCTTTAATTTAATATGCTTCCTCCACAGTCCAAAAACAAACATTGGAGACAGATAAATTACCCTGATGTGTCAATGACAGGGTGAATGTTAGTATGTCTCTTTATGATGTGAAAATGAGCGATTAAGTTGGGAGTTATGTCTGTTTAGGACATGAATGATGGGATAAATAATTGTATGTTTATATGAGGTTTGAATGAGATGGTAAATGGTTGTTTGTCTCTTAGGAATGAGTGATTATTGTTCATATTACATCATAAGTCTGGTTCGCATGTTACCCAATGAATGACCTTTGCTGCGTGAAAGCAAAATAGATCCTTTTTTTTTTTTTATCTGAATCAGAAAAAGTGAAAACTCTCTCAGAGGCAACGGCGTGGGCGGACTTCGGGGAAAAACCGAACAGAAACCAAAGATATCGCCGCGAATGACTAGAAAGTTCCTCTCCCGGAGCGTAAAAAGAACAGGAAGTCCACGAGTTGCCATTTCCTCTCTGCCCGCCGACAAATAGCACGGACAAAGAAATCCAAATGGAAGTAAGCTGGGGAAATATTCGGGCCCGCGGTGGAGCTCGCTCCAACTCCCTGGCCGACGTCCAAATCTTTAGATTTGACAGTTTTGGCGTGGGCGTGATGGGCACCGTGGGAGAGCGGGGCCGAGGGGGGACAATAAGCAAGATGAATTAGCCCCCGGCAGAGGTCTTCCTCGCCGAGCAGCCCGGCTGCTGGTGGCTCTCTTACACACACTCATCAATCTCTGTCAGCTGATATCCAGGAAGTCATTACACACACAGGGAAGCCGTCAGGGAATCAAGTTTGCCTTCCTGTCTCGCGTCTCTGTTTTGCATCTTCGGCTCGACGGCGCCAGGAGTTCACCCTCGCCGTGATTGCTGACTTTTTAATTTTTTTTTTTTTTTTTTTTTTAAATAGCGTGTCAGCCTGCGTCTAATTTGGGCACCGGGTAGCAGGTGGAAGGAGCGGCTGCCAGTTCGTCTTGCGGGGTGCGGAAATTGCCTGCACCGCTGCGCGACCGCGGAGGGTCTGGACAGCGGCCATGTTTGGGCCGGAGGCGTGCTGTTCTAAGCTTTTAATACCGCACTGCTCTTGACTAGATAGAAGAGAGCCCCGGAGCTGCCGGCTGAGAAACGGCCGAGAAACGGCCGGTGGCTGCGTGAAAGAGGAAAAAACGTCCCGCGTATTGTCTTGACCGAGAGTTTGTGGCGCCGCTGTTTTCTCCTCTGCTGCCTGCGGTTGGCGTCACTTTCGTAGCTTCGCACAGTTAAGTCAAAGACAGCTTCATTGTCAATTTCTCTGCATGTACAGAGGAATGGAGACGACGGTTCTCACAATCCAACGGTGCCATGAAATGAACAGGATAATTAATAGAATGCAAAGTAGGATAAGATATTCTTTTGTCACAACAGCGCAACAATTACAGTATCAGTGAATATGGGTATAAATAGACAATTAAAATATAGCAAAAGACAACTACAAATAAATAGACAGCAGAGTGAACAATAAGGGTAAGAATAGACAACAAAATGAAGGTGAAAAAAAAACAGTAACGTGCACTTTTACATTAATACTTACATACATACTCTTAAAAGTACAAAAAAACAAATAATTTCTCACCGAGGACAACGAGTTATGCTGAGGCAGATACGGTTAGGTTTGATTTTTAAAGTGGCGGGAGGGCTAAGGTGCGACAGCAAGAAAAAAAGAAAGAAAAGTGTAAACATTAAAGTATGAGGTATTAAGTATATAAAGTACATGCAGAGACAAACTGATATTTGACTGCAGAGGTTTTTTTGTGTACAGTTTCAATGCGAAGGTCAGTAGGTCACACTATAATGGTATATTGTGCAATAAATGACCGCATCCTCCCGAGAGACGAGAGTTATATTTTTCTGTTTCTCTTTCCCAGGGGAAGTTCTACTTGCTGATCGAGGAGCTTAGCCAGCTGTTCCGGGCTCTGGTGCCCATCCAGCTTTGGTACAAGTACATCATGGGGGAAGACCCCTCCAATGGCTACTTCCTGGGGGCCACGCTCATTATCATCTACAGCCTCTGTAAGGTACTTAATCTGTATTTTTCCAGCTTCTAGCTCAAGTCTTTATCTTCCAGGTTGGTTGTATTTACTCCATCGGCGACCCGGCATGTCTTCATAAGTTTACTACCTCAAGTTTTTATTCCTCAGACAGTAGTGGGCTGAAAAGTCAGTTGTTATTTACCGGTGCAGAAACCTTGGACAGATTCCAGCGCGATGTTGCAGCCTGACGCTGACAGTTAAATGCTAATGGATGAAATTTTACAATAATAGCTGTGATATTCCTTAAAGAAACAACAACGGCAGTTTGCACAAATTAAAGCTACTGGATGAGCGGAACCCCGTACTCTTTGCCATCATTATGCGCCATCGTGTCTTTATTCATCAGCAGAGGTCTTAAAAAAAATATTCAAGTATTTGACCAAAAAGTTGAAGAGCTAATTTCAACCGAAGACGTTAGATCGGTGGATCTTAATCTTGTTGGAGATACTGAACCCCACCAGTTTCATACGCCCTTTAACTGAAAAATAAAATATGATTTTTTTTCAAATTCAAGACATATATGTTTTATACATATTTGGTATAGGTTTTACTGGTGCACAAAATAAACCGTGCATCAACATCACTGTGTTCAAAGAACAAAATCAGCAAAAACCGATTTTCACACAAAAACTCAAACAGTTAGAACACCGACTCCCATCGCATTCCGTTATACATGTGAATCCATTATTTACATATCGGTCCGACCACTTTCTGTGTTTGCTCGACATAATTAGTGTGAAGGGCTTAAAATATTTTGATAAAAATCGCACAACAGTGTGGGTTCACGGTGAAATCCTGGAAATTTTGTTGCCAAAATAAAACAAACAAAATAATGATCCCCGGATATCTGTTTTTAGCTTCCATCAAATGTGTCACGATGAAGATTGTAATAGATGTGCGGATGGATGTTGACGTTTTTTTTGTTTTGTTTTATTGAGTTTTGAATCGTAAAGACTCATATTTACGTGGGTAAGCAAGAAAAAAAATCCCAGATTGTGACAGTCCCTCGTGAGTTGCATCAGAGGAAGGTCACTGGCCGGGCTGTCAGTGTGGGAACCCCCTTTGCCCTTGTTAAGTGAAGGCTGCCAGATGGAAAATGTGAACTCAGCATTTCCTCTGTCATGACTTCACGCTAAAAACATCTAGTTCTCTTTTCTATGTAGGTCTACGTGCCAAATGTACAACGTACACAGGAATTTGTCTCGGTGTAACAACTCCAAAGTGAGGTCACGGGCTGAAAATAGTCAAAGAATTAAAAGACACGCCTTGAGAACGAGGATTTGAGGCCGGTTGTTTACAAACCCCGAGGCGGTTGTTGGGGTTTGGGGTAACGGGAGGTCAGGAGCTGTCCCGTGGCAGAAGAGGAAGTCCGCAGCCGCGCACGCCGCAGTCACTCGATCAATCTCGGTGCACAGGAATGGCCAAACTCAAGCGAAAACGACAGAAGGGATGGTTTCAGCACCGCGGACAGCTCCGCACCAGACGTCAGAACATTTTATCATAGCGGTTGTATCTGTACCCTGTGAGGGACAATCGCACCGGCCACGACTAGCTCTGGAGGGATCGTTTGTTTGTGGGCGAGAACGCCACAGCAATAAAATTATCATACGATTAGCAGATGTGAATCGTCGATTTTTTTTTTTTTTACTCTCCTGTCTGCTTCTATTTTTAAGTCTGTCGCAATACTTGAAATTAATTAGCATTTCTTGTTTTAAAGAAAAACAACTCATAATTTTAGGCTGAAGCGGTGAAAATCGATGCTAGCCAATCGATGCTAGTGACTCATGGTACATTGTGGTTTGATACTCGAAGCCGGCAAACAGTGTGGTTGCCGTACATTTGATTTAAAACCTCCTCCTGGAATGAATTATAGAAGCCGCTGAGACGGACTGAGCTGCTGAAATCGAAAGGGCTGCCGGGCGGCTGCGACGCTCCGTGTCACCGCAATCTGATTGTTTTTCTCCCGCTCTGCAGTCTTTTGACATCTGTGGCCGCGCGTCGGCCATACGGAAGGCCCTAGCCATGCTCTGCAGCTCCCAGGTCAGACCCGCACTTACTTTTTCACACTTCAACAACCCCAGAAACACACGCACAGCGTGGGAGACCCCACCCCACACACAAACACACACACACAAGCGCAGAACTAATGTAATTGTTTTGTTTTTGGTCCACGCAGAGTTATGGAGTGAGGGCGGGCGGTCAGCAGTGCAGCGAGGCGGGAGACGTCTGTGCAATTTGTCAGGCGGATTTCAGAGACCCCATCGCCCTCCTGTGCCAGGTGAGAGCCCAGTCAGCCTGGGAGGAAACTCAGAAACTCAGCAAAACAGCCTTTCAGGGTGGAATAATACAAGATTTCCCTCGGAAAAATCCACTTGCTGTTAATCTGAGAGTCAATCAAGAGATTTGTAAGCCCTTTATTGTATTGTTACTTTTATAGCTAATCCTCAAATAGGTTTTGATTTATAAAGCTTCTTGTTACACAACCCTTAACTTTGTGCATATTTGATCAAACCATCAATTAGACTTTTTGTCATTTGTAATGATTTTATAATAATAAATAATTACGGTATAATAAGTGATTAAATGTACTTACTGAGCACTTTGCATCAAAGTGCTGCACGAGTGTCAACATTTAAATGAATAGAATTGAACATATTTGCATTAAATAATGCTATTGTTCAATTGATCATGATGCTTAATTGACATGGTTGCCATGACAAATGTGTGAGTTATCTCGAAAATGAGGTCAGGGGTCAACGTGCAACACTCGATGCATTGGGCATTGAAGACCCCTTCAGGGACTCGGACAAAAAAGACAGCGTAAAGATCAGGTGTCGGACGTCATGGACGTCTGTGTGTGTGTGTGTGTGTGTGTGTGTGTGTGTGTGTGTGTATGGTGATGTCCAGCTGGCCGATACAGATGGCTTTATCTTCCTCTCCAGCACGTGTTCTGCGAGGAGTGTCTCTGTTTATGGTTCGACCGGGAGAGAGCGTGTCCGCTGTGCCGCTCCACGGTCATCGAGACCTTACGGTGCTGGAAGGACGGCACCACCTCCGCCCACTTCCAGATCTACTGAACAGCTACCTATAAAAATATGTATATATCTGAAAACGGTGTTAATGTGAGAGTGTGAGTTAGGGTTTCTCGCTTCATGGTAACCGGAGTCGGTCTGATTTATCGCAGCTACAGAATAAAATGTCTGTTTTATTATAAGGGCGCTAAAATAGACCAGGAGAACTTTTTTTTTTTTTTTTTTTGCCTGCAGCTGAACGCCACGTGCACTTTAAATCAAACGACGACGCCACATTTAACTTCACACAAAACCCGCTGCAGTCCATAGCTGCCGTCGTCCTTGTTGATTTTGTTGATTTAGCAGCCGCGGGCTTTGCGTTGCCCTCGAGTGTTCTTCACACCTGCCCCTCTTTGTCCGTTAGACGACGCTGTAAATGATACGCTTCGAAATTACGACCCGATAACAGCATCTTTCCTTCATTTTTTAAAATGTTTTGTTCTCCAGTGCATAATGATTCTCGTTACTGATTCCTTTTATGAATGTCGTTCCTCTGTTAGCTTTGTGGCGTCGACTCACTCAACTTACATTCTTTGTGAATAGAACAATTTTTTTAATTCTAATTTTACATGTATTTTTTAAAACATAGATTTTTTTTCAGTAACTCACATCTCTTTTTTTTTTCTGTGTATAGTATGTTCCCTGTGCTCGCCCTTTTCTACTGTATGTTGTACTGCTGCTGCCCTTATAATGTCTCTGTTTTGGGGTCAAAAAAGTACATTCTGTGCTATTCTAACTTCTATTTCCCACTTTCAAATTAAAACACTTTGAGATCAAGTCATAAGGCGTTTTGTTTATTTCAGGAAAAAAAACAGCATTTACCATTTTTGACGACTAAAAAAAAAAAAAAATTCATAAGAAATATTCAAAGAGTATAAATTAGACAGGCAGTATAAAAGACAGTTTGAGTGTTTCACCTCACAGAACAGTATCAGACAGCTTGTTTCCAGGAGACGAGACGGCATTACAACACAGCTTCCTGTTTATGATGAAAGCCAAGTAACACTGCCCCCCCCCTCCCACACACACACACACACACACACACACACACACACACACACACACACACACACACACACACACACACACACACACACACACGTAATGCCGGAGAACAGGAATATGTAAACACTGTAAAAACATCTATAAAAACAATCTGTTCCTTTAATTTACACATTTAACTTTACAGTATAGCTTATGCCAAAAATGTACAGTGCATTCTGAAGCCCTAAGCTGAGGCTGCGGGCCGATTTCAGGTACGGTGGGACGGAGTCCCTCGCGACCTCCGACCCCTGGAGGGCCAGCTCATCAAATGTACGCGCCGTATTTAGCTGAAAGTGCTCTGGTTTACTTACACAAATAGAAACGTAGTGAACTGACCTCGAAGTACTCTCGCTTTCACTTGTGCTTTTTTTTTTTTTTTTGTTTCTTTAAAAAGCTCACATCCTTAATCTGCTTTACAGATTTGCACGTGATTTCTCGCAGATTTTGAAAAGCCCATCGCTCCTTTTCCATTAGTCTTTGCAGATTTGATAGATTGCAGTTTGATTTTCAGATCTTGCATGTGTCCCACCTTACTTGAACACCAACCCCCCCATCTCCCTTGGAGTGATGCTGCAGCCTGGGTGGGAGGTCCGACCGCAGATGCTGTCATCACGGTGCGGGGTGAGCCTGCCCCTCCGCGCCGCCGGGGGAGGATTACATCACCGCGCTGAGAGTCGCAGGGGGGCAGGATGATTTTTTTTGTTTTTTTTGCTTTTTTTCTGTCCCGTGAGTCTACACGGTGTTCCGGGCCGGTCGAACGGGAAGGAATGGAGTCGGTGGGTGGAGGAAAAACGTCTGGGACCTCCCGAAATGCGACGCTTTCGTGGCTTTTAGTGCAAAAACAAACAAAACAAAAAAAAAAAAAAACAACAAAAGACGATTCTCCTTTCCGCCGGACAGGGTCCTTAAGGCACCACCTGTGTCGAGATGCAAACATGCGCTTATTATGAAATCTGTCCACGTGGTTCCTGGAATGATGTCATACTCCACAAGGTTTTGTTTTTTATTTGAACCCCTTTTTTTTAATAAATAGATTACGTGATTTTCATGCAACATTACACGTTCGGTGCACGGACAGGTGCATATTTCGACATATCAAATGCCTTATCATACATAAGCATCAGCACGCCGGTCTATCACTTTTTTAAATAAGCGCCACCAGAGAGAAAGAGCATTTGATCTAAACCGTATAAACAGTTAGCTTTCAAATGAATCGATGACTTGCACCGGTTTTTCCACATTCACCGAAAGAGGAACTCTTATTATTATTATCTGCTTAATATTTTTTTTTGTAACCAATTCATCTTATTATCTTTATTTATTTGTCCCCGCTAATCTGTTCCTATTCATTTTTTAAACCTTTGACCTCTTCATTTCCTCCAGGATAAATAAAATGCTGCTGATTCTGATTTATCATAGAAAAACGAGTTAAGGCGGAAATACAAAAGTTACTCTGGAGTTTTGCACTTAAAAAAAAAAACACGCATTAAAGTAGAATAAAATTATCTACATGCATGAACGCCAATACGTTCTAACCTAAAACTAGGTAAGTTAGCATTTGTTAGCAAAATGTGTTTGTTTGTAAACAAACAATTTCCGGTAGTCTTCCGGTCTCGCGAGTTGCGTGAACGCACCTGTTGCAGATGACCCGCCGGCTCGCGCGCTACAGGTGTCGCCGCGCGACGCAGAGCGCGAGCGCGGCGAGGCGCACCGCGGCTCTCAGAAGCGCCTCGACGCGGCCTCGTCTTCCGGCGTCCGCCGCTCCGTCTCCGCCGCCGCCGCAACTGCGCCCCGCCGTCCAGCTCTCCTCCAGCTGGTCGCCGACCCTCCTCAGCCGGGAGGCGAGCACCTGAGCCGCGGAGCAGCGCGACGGCCCGCCGCAGCCGGAGTCCCCCGGCAGGAGCAGCGGCTGCCGCGTCGGCAGCCAACACATGTCGTCTCGCCGAGTGACCCGGCTCCGCTGGCGTTTCTTTTGAAGCCTGGAGGATTTCTGACCTTCCTTTTCTTCTCCTCTCTCTCTCTTTCTCTCTCTCTCTCTTTCTCCCTCCCTCTCTCCTGTATTATTCATCAGCGTCACATGGTGCGGGGTTTACATCATCCATTCCCCGCCAGAGAGCTGCTACTTAACTCACGTCTGCTTTCATCAGCGCCGTCTTTTGTTACAAGACGTCCTTTTTTTTTTTTTGTAACATATATTTCCTCTCCCACATGTTTAATGCGCCTGAAAAATAAACATTTTCTGGTTTAAATGTCACACCGGAATGGGGTATTTATTTTTAATCGCAACAATCGTGTGCGGCCGCGTAAACAATACTCAACCGCCGCGGCGTTGTTAAAAGTGGGGGGAACTAATAACAGACGGAACTAATGTTCGGCGGCTCGGTGTTCCCACACGGACTGTTTACATTGACGGACGTGCTTTAAGCTAGTCGTCCCCAACGGTTAAAACCGTCCGCTTGTGTTTACCTTACTCGTGATTAAGTTGCTCCACTTTTATCGCCGAAAATTTCAACATTCCTCAGAAATGTCTGATGAATATGGCCGAGGACGAACTTTCCGACTTCTTGGATCGATGGAAGCGTGAAATATCGAGTAAAAAAGAGGAGCCGCAGGGAGCGGTTTCGCCTCCCGGCAGTTCCCGGACTCCTCCGGGTGCGTCGAGCCAGAAAGACGCGAAAAAGAAATATTTTCAAGACTTTGAAAATAAGAGAGATGAGCGCAGAGAGAGACGCGGTTCTCCAAAAGAGGAGGAGGAGGAGGAGGAGGATCGTACGGAGCCGGGATACGTGACCATCGCGAAGGGGCTGCTGGACGGGAGGACCAGTCCGCTGCTGGACCGCATCCAGGAGGAGAGGAACCGGAGGAAGCGGCGCTATCGGTGCGCGACGGCGGCTTGCAGCTCGTCCCTGCAGCCGCTGCAGCCGCGGACGAAGATCCAGAGGGACGAAGAGCTGGTCGACCAGCTGATTCAGGACCTGGTATGGAGACGATTTCAAACGCAAGAAATTCACATTTAGCACATTGCCTGTATCCTCCTAACAAAAGGTTATATCTTTATGGATGGCCCATATCCATAAAGATAGGAGATACATTCACTGAGCTTATAAGATGAGACACATTTTATTGATCACCATAGGGGAAATTCTTCTGTCACAGTAGCGTAACAGTTATAGTGTCAGTAAATAAATTAGAGGCCCAGAATCAGAATACTTCATTGAAATTGCTTGTCGTTGAAAGCAGCTCAAGTGGGGAAGAATTAGAATAGAACTCTACAAAATAAAATAAAAAAAATATGAATATCTATATGGAGAGAGAGAGAGAGAGAGAGAGAGAGAGAGACTCTTAAATCAGAATCAGAATACTTTATTGAAATTGCTTTTTGTTGAAAACAGCTCCTGCTACAGAGTCAAGTGGGGAGGAATTAGAATAGAACTCTACAAAATAAAAGAAAAAAAATATGAATTTATGTATAAATAGAGAGACACTTAAATCAAAATCAGAATACTTTATCGAAATTGCTTTTTGTTGAAAGCAGCTCTTACTACAGAGTCAAGTGGGGAAGAATAAGAATAGAACTCTACAAAATAAAAGAAAATAATGAATTTATGTATAAATAGAGACACTTAAATCAGAAAATTTTATTGAAATTGCTTTTTGTTGAAAACAGCTCCTGCTACCGAGTCAAGAGGGGAAAAATTAGAATAGAACTCTACAAATAAAAGAAAAAAAAAAGAATATATATATATATATATATATATATATATATATATATATATATATATAAATAGAGAGACATTTAGAGTCAAAATATCTGATTGAAATTGCTTTTTGTTGAAAGCAGCTCCTGCTACAGAGTCAAGTGGGGAGGAATTAGAATAGAACTCTACAAAATAAAAGAAAAAAAATATGAATTTATGTATAAATAGAGAGAGACACTTAAATCAAAATCAGAATACTTTATTGATCACCAAGAGGAAATTGCTTTTTGTTGAAAGCAGCTCCTGCTACAGTCAAGTGGGGAAGACTCAGAGTAGAACTCTATATAGAAATAAGAATAAAAATAACGAAAAATAAAAATAAATAAAAAGAACACTAAAGATCAAAATAAATAAGTAAAAATAAATTTGAGGGTGTCTAACGAATATACATGTGTATTTACAAGTATATGTGTATGATTACATGGAAGAATGGACACCAGAATGGAAAAAGAAAAACAGCATGGGTGAAAATAGACAACCAAAACGACAAAACCAAGGATAGGAACATAAACAATGATATAAGCAATAACACAAATAAACTAAAATAAGCATGATGTGAATGGGCTGAGACTAGCAAGGATAAAAATAGACCAATGAGTAAGGGTATGACACGTGTGAATGTGTAATAAATGAAATCATGATATTCATCATCACATATGTTGTAAGAATATGGTGATTCAGATAAAGCAATGAAATTCTTACTTTGCAAACTCCCTACACACCAGACCAATGGCAGAGATGATAAGTGACAACAACATAACACAATCTGATATTGGAGACGGCTTACAGAGACGTACCAATAAATAGCGTAGGCAGTGATTTTATCCACAGTAATATTTGATGTCAGTTATAAATACTGATACAAAAAAAACAACTATTATAATTTAAGTTCAGGAGTCTGAAAAATAATTTGTATAGAATTTTGTAATAATGTATCTGGCACATATTAGCAAGTAAAATGTGTCCTCACATATATTCCCTTTTCATTTTCCCTCTGAATATATTCAATTATTTGCTGTTTGCCAGGTCGTAGTAACACAGTTCACATAATTACCTGCAGATTTCAAGTTGGGGTTTTTTTGCCAATAAATGTACAAACTGCTGTTTAAATTATGTGACCAATTAGAGAACCACAATTAAAACAACGAGAATGAATGTCCATAATTGTTTCCTTTAAAAAAAAAAAATGCAGAATGAAGTCAATGACATCCCCTTCTTTGATATCGAACTACCGTATGAGCTGGGCTTAAAGATCTTCCAGCATCTCTCCTGTGCTGAGCTCGGCCGATGTGCACAAGTAAGTAAGTGTTATAATAAACTGCAGTAACTTTAAACACACTCGTTTTTTTTTGTTTTTTTTTGTTACCAGTCACAGTACAGCCTCATCGGCTCCACAAGGTGTTTACAATGTTTGAAGAAATTTCCATAATCAGACACATTCAATAATCTTGCTTGATATCAGTAAATCTGCTTTGTTACTGTGATATGTAAATATGCCAGATTAGACTGTGATAAATTAGCAAACCGATTCTTTTTTTTTTTTTTTTTTTAATGTGTGCTTTTGTTTGTTGACGTCTCCCTCCCTGTAGTCGCCAGACTTTATTTTATCTAGCAGGCAGAAAATCCTTCAGGGTACGAACGCAGGTGTCAAACCAAACCTGTAGAAATTGGCACTTCATGATTAAAACGCTTTTTTTTTGCCATCTCTCTTTTTATTCCTCCCAGAAAAGCAATCACCCGCAAAGCCTGCGCGCAGGTGACCTTTAATTGGAATAGATGTGTGCATTATTTGGCATAACGGGACAACCCCCCTCCCTTCCCCTTCCCATCCTCCCCCGCGGGGATCAATAAAGTTGTCCGGATTCTGATTAGTTTATTACATCATGTGTGGCCCGCCTCGCACAGGGGGCCATTTGGCAGAAACACAAACAAATAAAGTGATGAAACCGTGTAATGTATGCTTACTCAATCCTCCCTTTTTCGCTGTCCGACCCCCTCCAGGTGAGCAGGGCATGGCGAGTCCTTGCAGAGGACAGCGCTCTGTGGTTCAGGCTGTGCGTGGGGGAAGGGTACCATCCCCACGCCAGCATGTCTGACTCCCCCTGCTGGAAAAGCACGCTGCGAGACTGCAGGAACTCGGCCAGGACCGTGCGCTCCAACTGGAAGGTGGGCCCCCGTCCCTGGATCGGGATCGCCAATTTCATCAAATACGAAGCCTCGGCAGGAGTTTGGCTTCCCTCTGCATCTGATGACCTCATGCTCCGCGCACATAATCATCTACATGATGTGTTGCGGATGTTTTACTGATAAATTATGGCATTATTTTAGCAAGCTATTTATATTATTTCTTTTAATATTTGTTAGCGAGCGGATTTCTCCCTTTGATCGAGCGATATCTCCCTTGCAGAACCGCGTCGGGTCCATCAGCCAGCTGCAGTTTGAGCTGGGGAAGGTGCTGTGTGACGTCAGCTCCTGTGACCAGTACGTCGTTGCAGGGTGAGCATGTTCTTCTTTTAGCGGCGGCGTCTACCTCCGCCCCCCCGTCGGATTACTCCGTTTTTACGGATACCGCTTTTGTGTGCAGGACAGGGGTTCCTGCACATACAACTAGCGATAATAATAATGATACGCCGGCAAATAATTGATGCTCGGCTCTTTGGTTGTCCCTGGAGCAAGATGTTGAACCCCAGGTCTGGTTAGCGCCTTGGATCGGTACTCTGAATGTGTGAACACCATCTCATCTGGCACTTTCTCGAATATAACCTTGTGACTTAATCTGCGTGCGGTTGATGATCACACTTTTATTTATCTTTTCTATGTTCTTACAAGGCGCAGCTCTGTTTTCCCTTGAATACAAAGCGCAATCAAAACTCTCGCCAATTCCGTGACTTTGCCGACGTTTCCGCAGAACGTCTCTTTTCTGCGCGCATCTTTCGTTCTTGAGAAAGTGCCCATTTTTTTTTTTTTTTTTTGAAATTTCCCAGATTGGTAATTCTATTCCGTGAGATTTTTAATGATCTTTTTCATTTATCGAGAAGTTGCCTTTCAGGCAGAGGTACCGCAATACTTTTTATAATCTACTGCCAGTTAGTTAAATGAATGGACAAAGGGACAAACATGGCTTAATATACTAAAGTGAGTCGGAGCTGAATTTGACTAATGTTGCAATTCAATTTCAGGAGACTCAACTTGTTTACGTAATTTAAAAAAAAAAAATGCATTGATTAGAAGGACAGAGATGATTTTCATGCTGGTTGAGCTCGATTTATTCAGGGAGAGAGAGAAAGAGAGAGACAGACGCTGTCAAGGTTATCTCATCATTATGGGTAAAAGGCTTTCAGGGAAGTAGAAAGCGACAGGAAGGCCAAACGGGAATACTTTTTGTCAGTATTAACTTTTGTTTTTAAATTAAAAAAGGCTCAGCCAGAATGACTTGGGCCTGTCTGAACTAGAAATCCTGGCTCCGCTCCTGCGCCGTCCAATTTAGCCTCAAAGTAACGCTTTAAAAACATCAAAAAACTGGATGTTTTGTAGCACCGCCGGAGACCCGATGTTGATAAATCTGTTTTTCCGAGCAAACAGATATTGGCTCAGTTCAGAGGGTCGAAACAGAAGTTTCAGCACCATAATGGGGTCATTTTTCACGTGAGTGTTCTCCGACACGCTGTTACACCCCAGCCTCCGGTGTGTGTGTGTGTGTGTGTGTGTGGGGTTGTCAGTGAGTCACCTCTTATCTCCATCCGCCATCTTTCTGAGAGGACGATGCTGAGACAGTGATAGATTGTGACGGCTCGCCGGAGCCTGGCCGACGGTCCGCCAGGAGCGGGGCGACGGGTCCCCGGGGGTTTTCGGTGATTCGATTCCCGGCGGCCCTGCGGAGTCTCACCGGAGACGACGGTGTTTGTATCGCGCCCTGCACCCCTGTGTGTCATTTGCAAACACAAGCATATCTTCCCTCTGATGACTTCAACCCGTCCCACCCCTTCACGGGCGGGCGACGGAATTAAAATGCTTAAATCCGCACAGTAGTACTCATTACATTTTTAGACACCCGACGCTATCTGGATTTGGTTTGGATTTCAGTATTTTGTCGAATATGGTCCTGTGACATCGGTGTCGGAATGTGGAGCGCCAACCCTAAAGCTACCCCAAGCATTCGAAGATTTGGAAAAGACTCGTGGGAAAACTGTCATTTAGAGTGTTAAAGACTCAGACTAGGCTGAGATTTTATAAAGACCGTGAATCTTACAGGGTCACTATTTACAAGCAGCAATGAGATTTTTCCACAATTTTTATTTTCCCACAATGCAATGTTTTCAGCGGGTATTTAGAGCCTCTACTATTTCCTTCTCTGGTGCAAGACATGTATGCTATCTGTGAGGCAGTGGTGAGGTGTGTTGTAGGGGTAAAGGTGGAGGTGGGGCTCCATCAGGGATCAGCTCTGAGCTCCCTCTTGTGGTGCAGAGGTGATGGACAGGCTGATAGATGAGGTTAGACAGGAATCTCCAGAGACCACGATGTTTGCAGATGACATTGTGATCTGTAGTGAGAGCAGAGAGCAGGTTGAGGAAAATCTAGAGAGTGGGAGGTATGCTCTGGAAAGGAGAGGAATGAAGGGTAGTCGCAGCAAGACGAAGTGTGTGTGAATGCGAGGAACTCGGGTGGAACGGTGAGGCTACAGGGGGTGGAGATCAAGAAGTTGGAGGATTTCAGGTACTTGTTGTCAACTGTCCAGAGCAGCAGAGATTGTGCGGTGGGAGCGTGTCTTATAGATGTCTTCAAGTGACTGGACAGGATGACCCATAATGTTTTGAGGTGGTGTTTCTGGTGCTCTGCGGTGGCTTCCTTTCTTCTACCGTGGTGCTGGTGATTGTTTCTCTACACGGTTTCCTTTTCCGGTTTTCTTGGAACTCATCAGTAAGACTCCTCCAGAAAGATCACCTCCCGACTTTCAGTGTCTGCGACTGTGAAAATGGTTAGGTGTGAGCCCAGCATTAGGTCGAAATACCGGCGCCAGTGACGTCACAGCAGTCCGACGTGTTTTACAAACATACATGCTGACATCCAACACAACCGTCCCCCCCGACCCCACCTCCACCCCCTCGTGTCGGGAAAGGGGGAGCTGTGATGTCGCGAGGGCGAATGTGATGTCAACACAGAACTGTTGTGTGACTCAACTGAAGAAAGGGGCGGCGAGGACACTGTGATGTTCTGCAGGGGTAGCAAGACTTTGCAGATGATGGTACTGCAGCAGGACGGTAATAATAATACTACTACTAGTAATAAAAATAAATTTAATAGATAAATTATTATTTAATATTTTATTATTGAGGGGCCTTACTGGACATTCAAGGACACTGTACTTACATATACATATACACAAAATGCAGATTTAAAAGAATGGATTAAAATAAAAACAAATAAATGTGACAAAGTATGAAACAAAAAATGAATATATGAAAAATAATGAAATAAAATAATTAAGGTGCCGCACTGGACACTCAATGACACTGTACAGACATATACATATACACAAAACACAGATGTAAAAGAGACCATTAAAATAAAAACAAATAAATGTGACAAATGTAATTTCGTAATTTCGTTATGTCAAAAACAATGTCAAAAATAAATATATAAAAAAAGATGATGAAATAAAAAAATGAAATAATTAATTAAGGTGCCTTACTGGACACTCAAGAACATGGTACAAACATATACATACACACAAAATAGAAATTTAAAAGATGCAATTAAAATAAAAACATCAATGTGACAGTATGAAACATAAAAATATAAATACAAAAATTAAAACGCAATAAAATGAAATACAAGTGACATGGCACTTGATTTCAGATGGAATAGGCCGCTTTAAAACGCATGTGTTTTGAGTTGTGACATGAAGTACAGGAATGAATTGATATTTCTGAGTTGGGGTAAAGGGAATATTGTAAGGCCATGAGTACTGTGTGTGTTTGTGTGTGTGTGTGTGTGTGTGTGTGTGTGTGTGTGTGTGTGTGTGTGTGTGTGCGTGTGTGTGTGTTACCGTCTTTTCTAACTAAGATGTGACATCCCAAATAGAAACTCAGCCCACAGAAATAATGCGATTGAAATAAATATAAAGAGCATCTAATTAGTCAAGGGTATTTGCGCTCTCAAATGCTGGTGCAGACTTCCAGACGCTGCCGCACAGTGAATAATTTTCTGTCAATAATTACAAAATGATTAATTTCCAGCCTCAGAATCCTGTTAGAAAACAAGTTGAGTGAGAGTTGGCACTTGAGTCAGCGGGAACCTCGTTAACCCGGGAGCTGTTGGAGCGACGCGCGGACCAAGCGGCCAAGTCTGGTGAGACCTCGAACTCGCGTTTCATCAATCAGGACTCCGAAGTTTGTTTTTTGTTTTTTTTTTTGTTTCTCGCTGACAAAAAAAAAAAAAAAAAAGTTTTTCGACACGCCACTTGGACGCGACTCAGCGCCGTCATCCCGCGGAGAGTTGGCAAAGCATGGGTGCGCCAATTAAGTGAATGTGTGTTCTTCCTTTGTTTACTTCCTGCCAAATGCAGCAGCGGTAATCACACATACACACACACACACACACAACACCATGTCACTGGAGAGAGGGGGTTGGGGTACATGGTCAGATGTGACGCTATCCGCGGAGGCGGTGACAGCGGCAGTGTGTCGTCTCCTGTTACAGGAGAATGGGGGCGACAACTTACGGAACATGTAGCTTGTAGCGTTGGGCTGAGTTTGTCCAGAGGTGGCGGCGATGCAACCGCGGGCCAGCCGCCGCCACAGAAGACCTCGTGGTAGAGCTTTGCTGTTTCTCGACGCGCTCTCCTGGATGGAGCGGAGGATGTGGACGGCGGGGAGAGGAGGGGGGAGGGAAGGGCGATGCAGGGGAAATTATATCCCGATATTTGCAAGGTCACATTTGTTTGGAAGCTAAGCAGAATCTGCACCGCTCTAGCTGGACTCTCTTCGACTCTTTCTATATTCTGACGCTTATCTTGCACTCAAGGTCACCGCAGGGACCGCGCGCCCGTCTATCAAACGACCACATATAGACACATCCAACCATTCACCCTCTCATACTAAAGTCATATCGAGACGCAACCCATTCACATGTTATATAGAGACCATATTTCTGGACTAATCCGCTGCTTTTTTCACACGTTTGGAACACTGCGGCTCAAACACCGATGCGGGTAATTTATGGATTTAGCCTCGTTACATCGGACCAATAAAATTACAGTGAAATTCTGAGGCCGTTCAATTCCGAAGAAGACAACTTCCAACGGTTATAGCGCGTGGGAGGAAGACGAAAATAGCAATCAGCTGGTGTAGGACAAAGCGGGGATAGAAAACGAATGGATGGAGGGACTTTTCCTTGTGTTATTCATTATTAATCTTTTCCATCAGCCGTGTTACAGGCACTGTTCGGAATAAAACATTTCCAGTACGTATTTGTGGATGTTACTGGTATGTATTTAAATCAATTTAAAAAGTAGGTAAATATCTCACGTTGCAATGTGGACACCCGCGGCTTATAAATACATGTGGCCTATATATGTAAATAATTATTCATTTTTAGCCGGTGCAGCTTATATTCAGGTGCACTCAATGTCCGGAAATGAAGTTATGCCCTTCACCCTGTCATTTAGAGGCACACACAACCATTTACTCGCCTTAGAGAAATAACTGTTCACTCTGTTGCTCACACATCTTGTATACATTCAACCATTCACCCTCTCATTCACATGTCTGGAAAATTCAGGGTCTCCAATCGACCTCCTGTAAGCAGTAGGGTCATGTTTCGATAATTAAATATAATTTGCGACCTATAAAAGCTGCAAAGCCGTAACCTCCCCCAAAAAAATGTGAAAACGTTTTCTACAGAATAAGTTTGAAAGTAAGTTAAAGTGGATAATAGGGAGGCGAACAATAGATGTTACTGAGAAATGAACTCGGGAGCATCCAGGAAAAAAATGATTTGTAGAAAAATAGATAGATATAGAAAATAATACAACGCACCTTCCGGGTGTCTTCCTGTGTGTGTGAGAGTTGTCTGTGTGTTTGTATGTGTGTGTGTGTGTGTGTGTGTGCTTGTGTGTCGAGAGGGGGTTTGATAATTACACCCAAACATCACTTTCGTAATCCTCCAAATATCACTCAAGAAAGATAAAGCATTCTTACAAGTCAGTCAGAGTGAGAAGCGGATGGATCTGTGAGAGGGGAGGTGATTCAGTGCCGACAGTGACGTCTTGTTTCTCTGAATAATATACGTGTGTGTGGAGTGTGTGACCATGCTGCTATGTGTGTGTGTGTCTCTCTCTCAGGTACACGTCAGGTGACGTGCGTCTTTGGGACACGTTGAACTGGGACCTGAACGCCTCGTATCTGAAGACCAACGGCCTGTCAGCGAACACAGACCCCAGGCCTCACGTCTCGCACGTTCAGGTCAACGAAACAGTGGCCGCGGCCGCGTACGAAGATGGTAAGTGTGTGTGTGTGTGTGTGCGTGACAGAGAGAAAATATACATTGTAAAACCACACCAAAATAGGCAAGAAAGTTTGATTGCTATTAATTACAAAGAGGGCAGAATTTACAGTGACATTAATTTGCAAAGAAATTAAAGGATATTATCAAGAATATATTTAAAAGAAATCACATTGTATTTTGAAGAAGTGTATTTTACACAGTGTGGTCTTAACAGTCTGAACGAAAATCATCCGAAGGGATGAAAAATATTTCTTGTTTAAAAAAAAATGCTCTGAATATTCTCAAAAACTAGCAAGAAATTAACAAGACATCAAATGAAAATGAATCAAAGGAGATAGAATTCGAGAAAAATGAATGGCAAGGACACAAGTGATCCGAGTCAGGGTTCAATGGTTGAAGTGTTTCCTGTCATATGCACAGTCTGGAAACCTGTTTCGCTGTATTGTAAATTTCTTACTGTGTCATCCGCGGTGAAGCCAGATAGAGAGTAATAAATAAAAAAAAAAAACATACAAACATACCGTCGCAGCCGGATGTAGCACAGAAATGTAAACGGTATGATGTGTCCAGGCTGCGTTGACGTCTGGAGCACCGAGACGGGCGGGGAACCGCTGCACCACCACCAGATCCGGGGCGGTGTCGGCGCTCTGGCCCTGAGCCCCGACAGTCCGGTCCTGTGCTCCGCCTCCGGGTCAGAGGTCCGGCTGGACGGCGCCGATGACCGCGGCTACTGGAGGAGCCTCTGCCAGACCCGCCTCTCCCAAACGGTAAAAAATGGCGGAGGGTGTATTCACGCACTCGTAGAACAGATTTCGACATCTCTCTCTCCTGTGCGGCAGGTGGAGATCCTGGCTCTGGTGCCTGGGAGGGCGCAGAAGCGCCCCCTGGTGGCGGCGGCGGCGGGAGAAGCCGTTTACCTGCTGGATCCGACAGAGGAACAGCCCAAGACCCTCCACCAGGTGTACGGACACCCCGTGACCTGCCTGCACGCCTCCGGCTCCCACGTAGCCTTCGGGGTGAAGCGCAGCGGCTGGGCGATGCACGACGGCGGGAACAAGGTAGGGATCTGCTTTCCTGTCCGCTTCCTGTTTACGGCCTCGTTCAGAATCGGAACCAGAAAAAACGTTATTTGTCCAATTGGGGTGCACATGGGGTAGCGGCATCAAATTGTGGACATCAAATAATTAAAATAGAAATATATAATAATAAAAATAGAAATTATATATAAATATGTATACAGTATACCCTTGTTTTTCGCGGGGGTTACGTTCCAAAAAGAACCCGTGATAGGCAAAATCCGTGAAGTAGATACCTTTATTTTTTCTTACAATTATTATACAATTAATGCTGATGCAGACTCCATCCTTACTACAGTCTTGTTGCGGACAGTTGCAACTCTTTTTGCATCCTTATTCAAACTTATTGCTGCTGTCGTCCTTATGTTTTTTTCCTCCTTCTTAATGGAAAGAAAGGAAGATTCATTAATTCCGTAATGCCGACCTACAGCCGCATAGCTTTTACCTTCCCTTAGCATGTCCAGAAGTTTAACTTTATCTGTGATAGATAGCATCTTCCGCTGCCTTTTGGGCCCTGCAAGGTGCTTTTGTCGGTCCAGAGCGTTTTGTCAACATTATGGGTTTTAGAGAAACTCGAAATTGCAAGAGAATTTGCACGTACGTAATGTAAATTTGGCAAGCTGTTTTACGTACGTGTACATATTAAACTGCAACATTATTGACGCACAGGTAGAGAAGAAGCGGAGTGACTTTTTAGCCAATCAGAATGCAGAACACAATGCACGATGCAAATCCGTGAAGTAGCGAAACCGTGAAAAGTAAACCGCGTCATAGCGAGGGATCACTGTAATTAAATTACTATACAGAATTGAGCAAATTGTAAGAATTGCATTTTAATAAATTCATCACGAGCAGCATTATATTTGGCTGAATGGGGGCTGCTGAGAATTGAGGAGTTGGACAAAGGTTGTCCTTCTCTAGGTTTTGCATCACGCGTTCTTTCAGCAGGAGGCACAGCATCACCCGGATGTTCAAGATCAGCTATTTATGATTGGAATCAAAGATTGTCTGTTAATGTGCAGAGGAGAGTGAACGTGTCGGTAGAAGGAGGCTGGAATAGTGGAAGACTTTAAATGTATTCATGCCCCGGGGGAAATTGTGAGGTAAATACTTCCCATACTGGGAGTCGAACCCGGGCCGCCTGGGTGAAAACCAGGAATCCTGACCGCTAGACCATATGGGATGTTGTGGGTGTGAGCTGCGGCACATGGGATAGCACCATCAAATTTTGAATATCAAAAAATTTTACATAAAAATAAAAAAAATATTATAGAATAAATCATCGCTCTGCATTTATATAATACATCTTTATTTATATGTATAATTATATATAATTCATATAGTAAATATATCATGAGCGGCATTACACTCGGGTGGGGTTTGCAGGATTGCTGAGATGTGGATTTGGACGCCTCTGGGGACGAAGGTTGTCCCTCTTCTTTGGTTTTTGCATCACGCATTCGTTCATCATTGGGAGGCAGCTTCGATTCTTGTTTGCAGTGGTGATGGACGGGCTGACAGATGAAGTCAGACAGGAATCTCCATGGACCATGATGTTCGCAGATGTGATCTGTAGTGAGCAGGTTGAGGAATGTCTAGAGAGGTGGAGGTATGGACTACAGGTAGTGGAGCGAATAAACGGGAATTTAATCGACACCTGGCGTGAAGAGGATCAGGAATGAGTCCAGCAGGCAAGCTGTTTTGGTCACATACAGAGGAGGGGTGATGAAGATGTAGGTAGAGGACGACTTCAAATGCGTCCATACCCCTGAGGGGGAATTAAGAAGAAGATGTCTTCCCATACCGGGAGTTGAACCCGGGCCGCCTGGGTGAAAACCAGGAATCCTTACCGCTAGACCATATGGGATGTTATTAGGCCACCTACTCTAGGTGTTCCTACCCTTGCTCCCCACATCACGATGTCATCTGATAAGAGAAGATTAATGGATATAGAGGAAGGTACCATAATTTCTATAGTATTGAATACCTGAATATAAGCAGCAACGGCTAAATATAACTAAATGAATATATGTGTTCATATATAGGCCGTATTTGTCTATAAGCTGCAGGTGTGAGAAACTTTTTTTTACACGTCTGTGGAGGATCTCAGTCATCCAGGTCATGGTGAATTCTTGTCGAAATCTTGAATTTCTTAAGTTGAAGACGCTTCGCCCCCCATCCGAGATGCTTCTTCAGTTCTAATGAGCTTTTTTGGGCGGGTAAAGGTTTAGGTGACTTGTTGTGTAAGTGGAAATTCAGTGTAACTTTTAATTAAGTGCGTACCAGTAACAGCCACAAATATGTACTAGAAATGCTTTTGAAGATGAATAATAAATATCACAAGGAAAGGATAGTAATTTGGAATAGTTTACTTATTTAATATGAAAGAAAACAAGTCAGATTTTTTTTTTTTTGGCTGTGATTTAAGCAGGAAATACTTTTCAAGGATAAAAAACTGAAAAGTTGGTGAATATTATGCTGGTGTGTTTTGAGCATGCATTTCCGTTCTGCAAGAGCCAGCCGTCTGTTTTGTGCGGTTGGTAATAATGAAGCGCGTCGCCGGCGGAGACGGAACAAAAGTAAATCGCGGGAGCCTTGAATGTGTCCAACCTCCGGCGTGGCGCTTTGAGTCGTAAACACAGACGCTCCAGCAGAATGGGCAAGGTCGCCCGTACGGCGAGGGGAAAACACACAAGGTTTCTTTTTGGTTCTTCTTATGGAGCAAAGTTTGTTTTCTTTGTTTGTTCTGTTTTTGTTATTGTAAACCGTGTTTTACGGAGGTTGAGGGGGACCGCAGACGTGTCGGCCCCGTCGTTATTTTAAACAGCGTCCACGTTTCGCTTGGGAAAACCGTCCAAACTGTCTCACGAGGCGTTTAGGTGCTTCGCAAACACTGCCCTCCCAAACCACCGGATCCCATCGGAATTCAATATGCAGGACCTGCAGGGGTTTGATTTATAGTAGAAAGTGGGAGCCTAAATAGGGACAAGCCCTCAACGGGCCCTTCCCTTAATTCCCACAGCCCTTGAATGCATCCCCGAGATACATCTGTTTGCCTCTTATAGTCATGTGTTTCCAAGGACCCCACGGCACCCTGAAGACTTTATTTAGAGGGCTCAAATAGCCGTGAGAGACGGTCCCGGTGGGGCCGGCGCTGGCTGGGGCCGCCCGGCGCGCTCCGAGAACCCTTAGCCTCGTGCCGAACAAAACAAAACAAAACAAAACAAAACAAAACAAAACAAAACAAAACAAAACTATAGAAATGCACAAGCGCAGACCTTGGACTAAAAACACAGTAACAAAGGTGACAAGTCCAAACCAAAAAGAGGAATATCACTAAAAAAGCAGCGTGTTTGGCGGTTAACGGTAATTCAGTAAACTTTAGTTAACACCTTGATACCTTGACTTATGAGTTTATTGGTTCTTTGAGAGAGCCTGGATTGTAGTCCAGACTGGACTACAATCATGGAGGAAAGACCAGCTAGACAGCCGGTTGCCGCTGTTTGGCGGCCATCTTTGTTTACCCCCTAAACTTTACCTTTCGGACACGATCGCTCTGGTGATGCGTTCAGTAGTCGTCAGTTTGCTCGCGTCCTTCAGTGAACTCCAAGTCTGTTCAACACCGGTAACCATGGCGACAGTTGCTAAGTGTGTACCCAGTTTTTTAGAGAGAATGGTTGAGGTCATGGTTTGTTCCGTAACAACTACAGTTGAACCTTGACTTAAAAGTTGAAGGTGCAAATTCATATTTTGCTCGTACATCAAAATCGTATTTCCCCATTAAAATGAATTAAAATTAAATGTCGTGTCATAGGGTTTTTGTGTCAAACGCTCGTCTTGCTCGCTCCTATTGTCTCTTTTCACCCTTGCTGTTTTTTTTTTTCTGTCGTGTATTCATATCCTTGATGTTGTAGTTTTCTCTACTGTCTATTATTTGTGGTTGTCTTTTGCGATCTTCTAATTGTCTCTCAATTTATATTCATATTCATATTTACTTGATGCTACAAGTGTTACGCTGCTGTGACAAAAGAATTTCCCCTGTGGGGATCAATAAAGTTTATCTGAACAGCTCCAGGTTCAGATCACAAAGCAAAAAATCGACTCCGTAAACTCTTAAGTTGATGCTCTGGTAAGTCGGGCTTCCACTGTACACGTGATTGCATGTTTATACTGCAGTTGATGTCACTTTTGGTCCTTAAAAGTACTTCAGAAATATAATATCCCCCTCCAAAGTATAAAGTAGTGTCAAAAATGCAAGTGCCTGAAACCTGTAATCGATGGCACCCCTTGAGTGAAGTTACCCCCCGTGGGTGGAAGTATTGATCGCTGTTATCGGCGGGTCTGATTGCGATGATCCGACGTGTCTCTGGTGTCTCTGGAGCGGCGGCCCAGCAGGTTGTGTGTCTGCGCGGCAATCTGTTTGCAACTAAAAGGTCTTTGGCAGAGCGGCCCCTCTGACATCACCCCGGTTAGAAAAACACAGATGATGTGCAATGTGACTGCAAACACACACACACACACACACACACACACACACACACAGTGGCAGCGCTAAAGCCCCACACAGTGGACTACGAGGAGACGGCAGCCTCAGCTGTCCTGAAACAACCCAGAGGAGGCAACAAATTAACAATCAGCAGTAAGAGTAAGAGAGGAATAAACATTTCAGAATGAATAAAAATAAGTTGACGCTTTATATCAGGATACCCTTTTTCAACTGACTCTTTTCTTCACATGCTAAGGTAACGAGGATCACATGTCTTGAAGTGTCCTCTTAGTTTCATACCAATTCTACATGAGTATTGCCATTTCTTTTATTTATAAATATGTGACTGAAATTAGCTAGCAATTTACTATTACATTTTCACATTTGTGGTGTGCATATATATATATATATATGTCTTCTTCTTCTTTCGGCATTTCCCAAATCAACCTTCTCCATCTAACCCTATTCTCTGTATCCTCCTCTCTCACAAACACTACCTTCATATCCTATATATATATATATATATACATATATATATGTATATATACACACACACACATACAGACACAAATATATATGTACATATATGCATTTAGAATTAATGCACAAAAACTATTTGTAAAGTTTTGTCAATAATGATAATAATTCCAGTGTGTGGTGTTCATACCAGTGTTTGTCCACTAGGGGGCAGTGCAGAGTCCAGGGTTACCTTCCAAGTTCCAGACAACAGAAATAGACATAAACAGAGGCGGCGGTCTGTGCGACCGTTATCAAAATGGCGGCGTGCGGATGGAGAATTCTCTTCTCTCGTTATACTGACGCAGTGTTCGCACTTTAGCATTCTGCGCAACACCGCCCCCCCAGGGTGTCTGCTGGTACTGCTTTGTTTGTTAAAGCCATGACTAAATGTCAATGTAATAAGCCTCTGAATTTATTTTTTTTAAATAATGTTGTTATAATACTCACCATTAATGCGACTTCTAGTGCTGCATGGATTTGCTGATGTCTCAATGGTCTGGTTGGTACTTGGTGAGGTTAAGGTTCGTGCAAGCGTTGGGACTTCCATCCGTTAAAAGCGATCGTAAATTGTGCTTGATGTCAAACATGGACAATACAGCAATACTCACACGCTGCAGTTTGTGTTATGTGACAGGAAACGCGTTCTGAGTTTTTCGCCGGGTCCATATGCGGAGTTGCTGCTAGCTAGCTTGCTCAGTGGCTCTTGGCACGCTTTCTTCCTGCTGTCTCTTGCAGGGTAGTTTGATGCAAAGGTAGCATGGCGCGTGTCGAAGTGCCGCTTTACATTTGAACGTTTCATCGCCGCAATTTTGTCGTTGCAAATTAGACACACCGCAGAACCCGCCCTTTCCACAAAAGCGAATTCTTCGGTCCATTCATTCTGAAATGTACGATACTCGTCATCTCTCTTTCTTTTCGCCATCTTCTTTGTCGAAGGGTTAGCTTTGAGCTAATGACCGAGCAGACTGATTCAAAAGGGGGCGTTTGCCGGTTTACCCAGCAACGGCCAACATAGGCCAGTATCATCCCATTTAAAATAATGGACACTTGCTCCTGCAGCCCTGAACAGGACATGAGCAGTGAAAAATCGATGGATCGATTAAAACAAGCGAGAATATTTTGTTTTATCTGCGAGCCGGCCCCACCTGGCTCGCGAGCAATGCTATCGATATCGCTCAAAAGCCCAACTCTCACCTTGTAAAACCCACCAAGGGTCGTTTTACCACCTCTGACCTTCGGCTGTTGACTCAAAACAACAGCCTCTCGATGGCGAGTAAATAGTCCACAGTCGCCACCTTTGCAAGTTAATATTCCTTGATTTGTTACGCGGGGGATTTTCAGAAAACAAACATATGCTTCATTAAAATCTGTCAAAATACACGGCAGCCAGCATCAGCGGGGGACTTCAGCTCACACCTCCCGAGCGACACTTTTTTTTTTTTTTTTCTTCGCATTAGCTGCTTTCTGGAACCTCAGCCTCGGTTGTATTTATGTTTTTTCCCATCGCCGCAGCGGCTGAGCTTTCCCGAGGCTGGACGCTGCTGGTGTATCATATCTGGGCACGGGCGCGCTATCCTTCTGCTCCAGGCTTTGTCTTTATGGGTGTAACCAGTGGGCATCTGTGTGTGTGTGATTGAATCCGGTCTCCTGATCCTCATTACCGCTCGTCGTCCTCCTGCCAGTGGACCAGGGGCACCAGAACACCCCCGACACACACACACACACACACACACTCGCGGCTCATGGCTGGTGTCTCAGCTGGCAGGCGATTATCCACTGCAGCGAGTCCACAAAGTGCTGGTCCAAAGCCTGACCTCTCCTTGCCTCAGAAGCAGGCAAAGCTAAATTAAGGGTTTCTGACGACGGCCTGTTCACTTCTCGTCTCATATCCTAGATTTTCTTTTAGCCTCTCGCGACCCTAAACCCTTCCATGAAGACTTCCCCGATGTTCGCTCCCTCCGCTCGGCTTTGGCCCCGACACGCGAGACCGACTTGTGGTGTCCCCCTAGTGGCCGTGAAACTAAACCACACCAATCATTGTGAAATTAAGCAAAAAAAACTATCACGTCTGCAAGGTACGAAATTCCCGACACCCAAGATACCCTTTTTATTGCATTTTTAATTCATGCATCTTCTTGCTGTTCAGTAGATTTGGCGGCGGGGGCTGTAATTTAAATAAAAAAAGACAATAATAATAACAATGAAATCACTTGCTAATTATCTGTAATTGTATATAAACTGGCAGCGTGAATTTCTGGCAGGTTCTCTGGTTTCCTCCCACACTCCAAAAACATGTTTATTGGAGAAACTAAATCGTGCAGTGAGTGACTGAAGATGCGAATGGTTGTATCTCCCCGTGGGTGGAAGTATGGAATATTGTGGTATATTTTCCTCTCGGGCCCGCAGCTCCACCCGAACCGACTCCGCGTTTTTTTTTGTTTTTGTTTTTTTTTTTTTTTTAGATATTTTTATTTTCCCCGACACCAAACCAGGAGCGGCCAGATGTTTTCAATTATCCAGGTCGGCGGCGACACAAAGGTTTTTTTTGTGTTTTTTGTTTCCTTCTCCGAAGGGCCGCGGTAATGAACGGATTCCTCATCCGTCTCGAAGCGGCGGCGGTAATTGCATTAAAACATCCATCAGTTTTCTTTGTCCGCCCGGCGCCGCCGCTCCGCCAGGTGCACCCGCCGCCTCCCAAGTCGCACTCACTGGACATACGTGTACTTGTTGATCTATTTCCCTTTTTTTTTTAAACTACCGGCCGTAAATATCCCCTAGTTTCAGCGGGCCGACGTCCAACAAAGACATCGACGGAAGCCATAATGATTTATCCGGCGCGTCGGGCCAAACCTCATTTCTGCCTCTCTCTCTCTGTCGTCCACCTCTCCTTCGCTGTCCAAATCCTATCAAGCTGTCATTTCAAAGTCTGCTGTGATTTGGGCTTTGCCCCGGGGTGATGCACAATTAAAGCTCCGCTTGGCCCAAATAAAGCGCTCACACACACACACACACACACACACACACACACACACACACGAAAAAAAAAACTGCTGGCACCCTCTCGAGGCTTACATCATTCTTTTTCTCCTCGCTTCAAACTTCTTAATCTTGGTGACTGTCGCTCTGACTCTCTCTCTCTCTTCATCCGCTTTTACTTTTCTTTCTACCCTCTGGCTCTACGTCCCCCTCCCATCCCATCTTTAATTTCTTCCATGTTTTAATTATTCAAAGGCAGTTTCACCCGGCAGTTACCCCCCCCCCCGCCCCCCCCATGTTTTCTTTCCGTCTCATTTGGACGGGGGGGAAAACATCAGCCTGCTAATCGACCAATCAGACAGGCTCCGGATGACATCATCGCAACTTGGCGGAGGGAAAGTTTTGCGGCGCCCTCGCTCCGATGCTTTTTTTTTTTTTAAATTTATCCCAGATTTCAAAGGTGCGGGGCGAGGAGGTCCCGTCGCAGGTCCAGGTGACCTCCGTCCGCGGGGCGAGGAGGAACTGCAGATGTTCCTCCAACCACATGAGTGCCCACACTTTTTTGGCTTGCAAGCTACTCTTATAATGACCACGGCAAAGTGATCTGCCAGCAGTAAAAATTATATATATGTGTGTGTGTGTGTGTATATGTGTTTCCATATATATATTAATATATAGATACATATATTTGTATATGTACGTATATATGTATATCTATATATGTATATGTTTATGTATATTTTTGTATATCTGTATGTATGTATAGAAACATATGTATCTATATACATATGTATATATGTATGTATGTATACAGTATATATATGTATATGTACACATCAAATGTATTTAATATTTAAAATATGTATTGTTTCCCTTGCACAACAGCATAAACATATATGGCTCAACACAATTGTGTATATTTTTAGATAAGGTAAGATAAGTCAAGTCAAGTCAAGTCAAGTCAAGTCATATGTCGTAGATCCCCATAGGGGAATTTCTTGTCATAGCAGCGCCACAATGGCAATATCAATAAATATGATCATGAATATTTAGAAAAGAAACAATATAAGGAAAAGCAAAATGGAACTGGCAACCTTTGGAAAAACGACAATGACCAAACCATTTCTTGTAAATAACCAGGTTAGAAGGAACTGACTTAGAATGTCCTAACATCCATCCATTGCTGGTCGCTTATCCTGCACTCAGTTGCAGGAGTTGGGTTTACACCCTGGACCGGTCATCAGTCAATCGCAGGGCCACATAAGAAAGACAGACAACTATTCACTCAGTCATGGGGGGCAATTTTTCCCAAATTTCCTCCAATAAACCTGCAGCGTGTTTTTGCACTGTTGGAGGAAACTGGAGAAATAAGTCAAATAACTCAGAGTGAGTGAACCCTGCCTCTCTCTAGGCGCCAGCCTCTCCCGTGACCATGAGTGCAGGACATCGCGGGTGTACAAAGAAAAAACGTTTCTGATCGACGTCGTAAGGTTTGATCCAAAAAAAAAGTTCATCAGTAAAAGAGATTTTTACATCAATTTTTTTGCTGCTCTCTATTTATCCGTAGATTCTTTTTGTCTTGCTATCTCCTGTCTTCTGCCTTTCTATTTATATTTTTATTCATATTTATTTCCTTTTTTTTGACATTATAACTTATGCTCCTACATATATATATATATGAATATTTCTATATAATGTGTGAGTGAGAGGGTGAATGGTTGTATGTATCTATTTTTCATGCGAATGACAGGGTGAGTTGTATGTGTCTTTATAATTTGCAAATGAATGAATGTTTCGAAAGAGGAGCGACACAGGCAATATTTGGAACAAACCATTTTTTGGGGGAATAATTATATGATCATGAAAATATACAGTTTAAGGTCAGATCCGTGAATACTGATGCTCATGGAAAAAAAGCGTTTGCAGTAATTTGAAGTAAATGATCTGGTTTTATGAAAGTATAAAGTGAACCGGATACAGCAGCTGAGGCCTTTGGAAAACAACATCCGTGACTTCAATAGTTAGATTCAACCGATTTACTCGCGGAATTTGAATAATTTAAATAATTCATCATTTCGTGGAGCGGGACGGGGCTGGACAAACGTGCAGCGGACAAATGAATGAATGAATGAATTGTGTCACCTTTCAGATCCACGTCTACAGCCTGGAGACGTGCACGCTGCAGGCATGCGTTGGCAGCTCGGCGGGAGACTTCACCTGCCTGGGCCTGAGCGAAGCCTGCCCTCACCTGCTGGTGTGTGGAAACAAAGACCGCAGGTACGAGCATGTCACAACATCACTATATGTACTGGTGTCTAGAAGATAAAAAGTGTTTAGGACAAAGAATACAACTGTGTGTGTGAGTAGATGGTGTTCAGACACTAAGCTATCAGCTGTCTGCACAGTTTAGCCTATATTTATTATTTTTAATATTTTATTTATTTATTTATTTATTTTTTTGGCTGGCTGGTTTAGCCTATACTTTATATTTTTCACAATATTTTATTTTACTTTTTAAATATTTTTTTGCTGGCTGAGGACATCAACCACTACTTGAAATATGCAGAACGGTCACGTTTCTACTTGAGGTTTCTAAGAGGCGCTTTAGCAAATAGCGGGTTGAAGACGGCTGAACAACAACAACAACAACATGTCTTCTTCTTCTTATTTTTATTCTTATTCTCATTCTTATTCTTATTGTTATTACTATTATTATCATTATTATTAGGCAACCAGTTTTTTTTTTTAATTATTATTTTTATACAACTGATTGCTGTTCTTTCTTTTAAACATTACTATTACCATTATTATTACACAATCACCTGCTGTTTAATATTATTATTTCTATTATTATTTTTGTTGTAGTTGCCGTTGCCGCTATTGCTTTAACAATGTTATAGTATTATTATTACTATTACTACACAATTAGTTGCTGGTTTAAAACTATTGTTGTTGTTGTTGTTATTCTTCTTTTTTCTTTATTATTGTGATTGGTAACACATCAGAAATTCTGTTAATTCTGGCGTGTATTTTAAGTCATTTATTATTGAAAGATTTTTAGGTCCTTTTCAAGACTTTCAAGACTTTCGTTTACTTTCATGTGTGTTTTCCGTGACACTTTAACCAAATTTCATATTACTTTCTTCAGTCGTATCCGTATCGTATTCTGATTTTCTGTTAAAATATCTGCTCACATTTATCTCCGTGCTGTTTAAACCCCTCCTCCTCCTGCTCCTCATCATCACCTGTGATGATAAAGAGGATCTCCCGCATAGCACACACACACACAGAGACACACACACACACACACACACACACACACTATGCATGCACGCGTCGCTAACCTGGCTCTCCGGATGAGGAAAAGGACACATAAAAGAGCCATTCTCATCTATTCTGCGTTTGTTAAAGGCGGCGGCGGTGGCGCCCGGGCTGGCAGGGGACGGCCGAATCCCCGGCGTGTCTTTGTCCAGAGCCGCCCCCGCCGCTTCCATTCACCCCCGAATCCATCTGGCTGTTAAGTAGTTGGCTTAAAGCGAACGACAGACACATCATATTGTCTGTAGCCGGCGTTTCTCCTCTCCTCCGCTAGTTAGGATGCCTAGCAACCATTCAGAGGGACACAAAGTGATCAGCTGAAGATTCCCTCTTCTGTCCGGGACCGAGAGGAGACGGTCAACATTGTTTTTGTCTTTCAGAGACATAATTCGACAGCGGCGTCTCGGGCGAAGAATTCAAATGCTTGTCGTTGTTGCCAGGGGTTTCGAGCCCTCGTCCAATTCCTTTCTGTTTTTTTTTAAGCTTTGCTCTCTGGTAGATGGTGTGTTTTGTTTAGAGGAACGCACACACACACACACACACACACACGTGTACACCGACAGCGGCTTGGCTCCTTCGCTTTGGCCCCGGCTGATGCGGCGATCGTGGACAAATGGGGGAACAGTCCGCGATCTTGGCCCCTTTAACAGCTCCCCCCTTAAAAAAAAAAAGAAAAAAAAAAAGAAAAGAAAGAAAAACAAAGCCTAATGCCTCCCTTTTTTCCCCCCAAATGAGTTTTATCCCTCTGTTTTCCTTCGTTTTTTTACCAGATTCGCTGGGTCTTTGTGTGTGCACATCACCATATTTGTTCACTGTCAAAAATCAAACGTTCGAATGATAAAATACATATTTCACGTGGCCTTTTTGAAACGTCCGACAGGTTTTTGCGCTCATTATCGCCCGATATCTTCCTTATCTCAAGGAAGATGTAATTTATGCGGTGCCAAATCCAGCTGATGAGCCACAGAAGCAGCTCCCTTTTAGCGCCGCACAAGCCTCGGTGAGATCGCGGCTCAACGCCGACGGCCTTCTGAGTAGAAAGAGAGAGCGAGGATTTGGGATTTCGATGTACGAACCAGTAACACCAACAGCTACATGCTAATAGTTGAAATTGTACAATTCCAGCTTTGGTTTTCATTAAAGGGCGAACTACGGTGGACGATAGATCAAGCCGTGCCGCCATGCCACCGAGAAGATGTAAATTTACGATCATGCTAGCGTAATGCTAACTGTTTGCAGAAAAAAAAGGGTTAGAAGCCTTTTTTCAAACGGGGAGGCGGCGATTGAGATTAGAAGACGGTTCTGCAGAAGAGGAGCTCGGAAAGTGAACATTGAACGCTCAGACCCTCGTTTTGAGAGCATAGAGATCTCAGATTTAAGCATTTGTTGATGACATAGGCGAGCCGATCCCTTCGAGGTCATATTCTAATCAGTTTCAGGTGCAGTTTTGGCTCAAATTCTGTTAAATTGATGTTATGGCCGTTCTCTTGATGGTGTCCAATCCGTCTTACGTCAGTTTTAAGGTCCTTTTTTTCCGAAGTTAACTAAAGATGACCTTGACTATTCACCGACGAGGCTTTTGTATCAGTCGAAATTCCTGCCGCGGGGTGGCTTCTGTTCCCAGCCAGGGTTTTTCAGCGTCGGAGCGTCGAGTCCACTCTCATCTGACGCTGGAAAACCAACTCCTCCCGAGTTTCTCGGCACTTTTCTTATCGGATGGAGCGTCTCCTGTTTAATGTAAACGAGTCTGGCCTGTCGCGTCGGTCCACCTCTGCCAGTAATGTCGCGCCCTTCATTGTGAAAACGTGCGTTCCCATCACGTAATGCCACTAAAACGGGCAAAACTAGCCGCGCACAACAAGCCCGCCGTGCCCACTTACACATTTAACCCTAATTCTTTTAAAAACTGTTGGACGGCGGGCCGAAAGTCTGCCCGGGTCCCCAAAGCAAATTTGATTATGGTAATGAAGTGTTGGACGGAGGTGGAGTCTGGACCGAGTCTGTGCCGGATGCTTTTAGCTGTAATAAAGTCACAATGACAACAGATGGAGCCGAGGGTGGGGGGGCGGCTCCCGAGACCCCCCCCGTCCGCCGTACGCACTGGCGGGATATTGATGACAGCCGAGCAAAACCGGAGGCTTCGAAAACAAAGAGAGATTTAAAGACTGTTAAGAATGATCCTACAACTTAAAAGTAATAGCTTTCTATTTATATTCTTATTCATATTTTTATTCATATTTATTTCCTCTTTTTTTGACATTATGACTTACCCTGCCGTGACAAAAAAAATATATCTATATAGAGATAAAGAAAGTTTTTCCCACACATACATCTATATATATATATATATAGATGTATGTGTGGGAAAAACTTTGTTTTCCTATGTTTCTGAAGTTTTGTTTTTTTTGGTGGGGTGTAATTTAAATATGTGTATTTTTAATCTTGTTTTATTGTTCCATTTGTCCTAATTGCCCGATATAAAATGAATGCACTATACTAGGCATTTTTACTATATAAGACACACTTTTAATAATACACTTAAAAGTGAATGAATCAAAAGTAACCTGAAAAATGTTATTGCAATGTGCCAAACAATGTTCAGGTTGTTTAGCAAGTTTTGTTCTTAATTTCTGATAATTTTTAGTTTTTATTTTATTTTATTTTATTCTATTTTATCTTATTTTGGTTTGATTATTTTCCTATCTTCCATGATGTTTTCAAGTATTCATTTTCAGAAAGAAAAACAAGCAATTTCCTTGGAAAGAGAAAAAAAGAATAAATATATTTTATTAATTGCATTTAAAAATGTATATTTTATGTCTACACTCTTTTTTCCGAATCGTATCTAATTTTTAGTTAATTTCTGAGAATCTTCATGTTCTTCATCAAATTATAAAACGTTTCTATTTGAGGCTTCTTCTATGTCTGACATCTCCATCCTCCTCTCATCCATCTCTTTGTTTAAGAATCGGCTCAAAACTCATCTTTTTCAGGAAGCGCATCTATGTAGTTAGCACTAAGCTAGCCCCAAGTAATGCTAACATAGGCTTACTCTGCAAAGGGATATCCCATAATGCACCACTCATTCCTCCTCCTCTTCCTGTCCAGTCCACACTGATGTCCCTTCATCAATGCCATCTCCATTTCTTTTATGAATATTATTGCGCGATGTTAGCTACTAGCATGTAACGGTTCGCGCTAGAGGAATGAGATCGCGGGATCGGTCGAGGCGGAAGGCCGCCCACATCAAGCTGGGCTCTGTCAGAGTTTTCTGCTCAGGTAAAGGCGGTGTTTCCTTCCCGCCGTTGCCGGTTCATGTAGAATCTAGATTGTAGATCATCTTAAAAAGTTGTGGTCCAGACCTGCCGGACATGGAAGGTGTCGAAAGACAACCGGCTGTATAAAAGAAATCCGGCTTTACTTGAACAAACCCTGGTTTTGTTCCCGCCCCGAGGAGAACAGTCCACGTTGAGTCCCTGGAAAAACATCCGCTTCCCTTTCCATTTGTCTTCGGCCCATCAGCCGAACACCGAAGCCTCCTCCACCTCTCCCGCCTCCGCCAAACACATCCACAGTGTCCGTTTTGTCTGCGAATGAATGCCGTCTTTCACAGACGCTCCCGGCGTGCAGGAAGTCTAATCAAAGATCGCCGCGCTCCAAATGACTGCCGCCATTCTTCCGGGCCGAACCCTCTCCTCGTGACCACCCTCTGTCTTTGCAGGGTGAGAGTGTACGACCTGCGGGCCGGCGGCGCCGCAGCGGCGTCGCTGTACGCCCACCACCTGGGCGTCACCGCGGTGCAGGGCGACGACTGGAAGGTGGTTAGCGGCGGCGGCGAGGGGCTGGTGTGCGTGTGGGAGACCAGGATGGGAACCAAGCTGTGGGAGATGCACAACAGGTGGGAGGTCATTTCGTCCATGTTTTTTCTGGAGTCTGGATGTTCTACATCAGGGGTCTCAGACTCATGGCCTGCGGGCCAATTGTGGCCCTCGGAACATATTTTGTGGCCCCCTGCCTGAAATCAAATTTTTGTGTTAGTTTTGCCAGCGCGCCTTCTCTCACATGCATCCGGGGGTTTTATACAGCGGGTTTCATAAAAAAAAAAAAAAAAAAAAAAAAAAAAAAAACGGCAAGGAAAAAAGAAAAAGCAACTGCAATGTATTTTTTGCTTTAAAATTTGAAAATCAAAATGATTTTTTGCTAAAAAAAAAAGATCTTTTCTTATTTTGATTAAAATAAATAAATAAATAAATAAATAAAACTGGCAAAACTAAAAAGATTGATTTAATAATCAGAATAGCCTTGTAAACATTATACCTCCTCTTATACATACTAACAATCAATTTTCTAATAAATTCTAGTGGCAAATTTTCCCACAGTGACAAGATTTTCTCTTTTAACTCAACCATATTTTTCGGGTATAATTTTGTGATTTCATCAATTCTTTTTAAATATTAATGTATATATATAATATTTATTATATTAGCAATTCATTTGTCACATATTTTTTATAGGAACAGTTCATTACATGTAAAGATTTTAATAATTTACAGGACTGTCTCAGAAAATAGGAATATTGTGAAGTTCTTTATCTTCTGTAATGCAATTCCAAAAACAATGGTGGATTCATTACAAAACAACTGAAATATTGCAAGCCGTTTATTATTTTAATATTTCTGATTATGGCTTACATCTTAAGAAAACTCAAAAATCCTATCTCAAAATATTAGAACATCATGAAAAAGTAAATTTTGTTTTTTTAATTGCATTACAGAAGATAAAAAAAATCTTTATCACAATATTCTAATTTTCTGAGACAGTCCTGGACTTAAGTGTTACTTCTAGGTAATTTACTGGTCCGGCCCCCTTGACATCAAATTAGACCGTCTGCGACCCCTGGACCAAAATGAGTTTGATACCCGTGTTCTAGATTGTAGTTTATTTTGTATTTATAGCGAATTAAAATAGTCCTCGTGTTCTGTGCAACCTCGCTGCCGTTAAATCCTAAGGTTTCCCTTGTTTCCAACACACAGGCACCCCGTGAGACACGTGAGGTTCAACACCAGCACCCTGGTCACCGCCAACATCCCAGATGACAAGTCTCCTCGGGGGGCCTGCATCACCGACGACGACCTCACCGCTCACCGCAGGTCACCGCCGCCACTCCCACTCCGTCCCCGGGGGGGTCTTTGACTCACCGTCGCCGCTTCCACGACTCGAATATGCCGTCGAATGCGCCAACGAGACGGCGACGCCGCAGCCGGTCCGTCCGCTCCGACGAGCCATTTTTAATGTTTTACTGTCACCCATTAGTTACCTTGTTTGGGTCGATGTTGCAGAATTCTGAGAGAACTTGTTTCGTCTTTAAGACTTTAACTAATCATTGATTGATGGTTTGGACACATGAACAAGAAGTGTAAATACCTTCCCTTCTACTGATGCTTTCTTAGAAACTGCAGTGGAACCTCGACTTACAAGTGCAAATTTTCCGAGATACAAGTCAATTTTTTTTTTTTTTTGCTTCGTGATCCGAGCCCAAATCTGAGTTATGACCGAGCGGGGTGAGCGTTTGACGCCGCCGTGAATTATTTTTTTAAAAGTAACACCCTGATGTCTTCTGTGTTTTTAGGCACCGGGGAGTGGTCTGCCATTACGACTTTTCGGAGGGCACCAGCAGCCATGACCACATCCTGCCCATCTGCAGGTCCGACTACATCGAGTCTCACGGCTACAACTACAACATCAACCTGGCCGTGCCGTACGACAGGCTGGCCGGCTCCCAGCCGTCCCTGTGACGGCGGCCTTCCCGTGATGCAACTGGGCGCCGTGCTCAGCGGAGGCTTGTATTCTTGTATGTCGCTCCCACCCAAAGCTTTTCGAGAGCATTTAAATATGTCGTGTCCAAATTGTTTCTGGGAAAGCAGCTGCTAGCTGAAAAGCTAATCTTGTTAGCAGGAGGCAGAAAAGGTCTTCGTGAATCAGGCTTTTTTTTTGCTCATCATGGCAAAACAGTGTCAAGACTAGCTACTCAATATTAATTAGCATTTAGAATTTATCTTCAACATGTCCATCCTGGATTCCATGTTCGCGGGCGGGCACACCGACGCTCGCTTTTAGCTTGACGTGAAACCAAATAAATTCCCAGTAAGAAAAGTAATAATGACGAAAATCAGTTTGAAAAGACATGCAAACTTTTTGAGGTATTTCACGTTTTAGCCGTTTTCGACGTAATGCCTGGGGCGCCGTTTGTTAGCCCCTTTTGGATTTCCAAGCTAAACAAACCAAACTCAACTTAGAAAGCGAGAACTTCAAATCTTGCTGGAAAAATGACATACTAGATAAGAACGTCCATCATACTGTCATTCATAACGCGGAGAAACTCTTGCATAGAATCAGGAATGTTTTATTACTTGGTTGATGTGAGCTAGCACATTAGCGTCCATAAGTTATGCTATGCTCAGGTGCTCTGTAATCAAATCTTTGAATATTTTCTAGTTTGTTTTTAGATGTCAACATCTCTGTTTATTCCACGTAACTCAGAAGAATGAAGATATTTGTTTATATTTTCTATATGGCAGGGATTAATGTTTCCTCCCGCTGTCCAAAAACCTTCAGGAGATTCATCAGAGACCCTGAATTGTCCAGACGTGTTTTTTTTTTTTCTCTTGCCCAATAATGAATGAATATATTTTTAGTTTGTTAGCTGTTAGTTTCTTTTCATTGTATTGTCCTATTTCTAATTAATTCTTTTTATTAAAAAGTGTTGATGGAGTCATAACCTTGAAAGCAAATACTGCAAATACCACTGAAGTCCGCCGTGGAGGATGTGCACGTAGTACTTCACGACTATGAGTAGCTGTATTTTCAACCAGATTGTCAATTTTACCTAAAGCACGTTGGATTCAATTTTTCCCACATAAGCCAAAATCTGTCATTTTTAACAAGAAAGTACCGTATTTCTTAAATCTGTCAGGAAGTTGTTATTTTTTTTTCCCAGTCTTACAGAAACTGTCAAATACACAAATCGCAAGATTTGCCGAAAAATACTTCAATTCACTTATGCAATTTTAGAAGACAGAGGAGTTCGATCGCTGTAAAAACACACATTTATAAAATGCCATTGTTAGTTTTATTCAGTTTTATCAAACGTTAATTTGAGTATTTTGGATCATTATCGTCATTTTAGTCGGAGGGTTTTCATTTGTTTGCCGCTGATTGAACATAAAAAACATAAAGGAACAGACTGAAGGCCTGTTCATCCTCCGTGGGGAAGCAGTAGATTTATTCCGCCTCCCGGGAGCCACAAAAGCCAAACAATGCCTTTCTGTTCCGGCCGCCGCGGGTCTGGGAGTCTTCGCAGCTTGACCTCCGACGCGTCATCACCTCCTTGAATTATCGCGTGATCGGTCTGAAATTTGAAGTGGGAGCGCGGCCAAGCAGGGAAAAAGTCTTGGTTGTGCAGCGATGGCTCGTTTTGAGGATAAAAGTATGAAAATCCATTCCCAAAAAGGTGTCGGCGGGGCCTTTTGAGGACTTGCCGGGATTGTTCCACTTGAGTTTCTCGCGAAAGTATGAAACATCACGCCTAAAAATAACGAGTTCTCGCTTCTGGCGGAGGATGCAGAGGCCTTGGCACTTTAGCTCGCCTCTCAGGAAGCGGTTTGTTGATTTAAAAAAAAAAGAAAAAAAAAACACGTGACTCCTTCAGGAGCTTGACTTTCCGCAGCGCATGGTGGTCGTGTCCATGTCCAAGAAGCGGATGTGCATCCTGGATTCCATCTCCAGACCTTTTAAAATCTGACGACGAAACAAAAATTCGGTAAAATTCGCGAACGCGTCGTAGTTTGCGACGATCAGCGTGTAAATTTGTGCGAACCTGTTGGAAATGCTCGAACGTGATCCCTTCATAAAAGTCATCCGGTCCCTGAAAAACGACAAAGTTCACCTCGGTTGAGTTTTCAGCGAGACCAACGCTGCGGCCATGTTTGTAGTTTTTCAATTCCTTTTGAGTGTGCGTTACCATGTGCGGCACGTTGGTGCTCGCCACCTCCAACATGGCGGCGTCCGCGATGGCCTTGGCGGCTTCCAGCCCGATGGCGCCGCTTTTAGACAGCAGCTCCTCGACCACCTGGGGAGAGGAGGACACACACCGTTGACTGCTGCAGGACATCCAGCCTGGAGACCCTTTGGTTCTAACTAAATGAAATGCCTCAATCCACTTACTTATATCATATGCAAAATATGATATACACATATGCAATATTTTTGTATTTTGCATCTAAAATGTTAATTTATGTGTATATGTGTATATATAACTTTTATACATGTAGCATATATATAGATATACATATATATATATATATAACTTTTCAAATATGTATGAATGCATGTATATGTTTATTATCTATATAAAACATGTATATACATAAATGTATAACTTTTATGTATATACATAGCTTTTCTGGTTAGTACTTGCTCATACATATTGAGTGTGTGTATTGTGTGTACATTTACATACATATTCAATTTAAATGAACAAGCAATGACCTGAAAATAAATAAAATATGAAAAGTACAAGGATTATATATATATATATATACACAAATGTCATCACTAGAAAAAAAATATATGTAGAAATATATATGTTATGCATATACAACTTTTATATATATTTATAACTTAAATATAAATGAGCATCTACTCATTTAAATTCAACATGTACAAATATATGTGTGTGTGTGTGTGCGACCTTACATATATATATATATATATATATATATATATATATATATATATATATATATATATACACATACATACATACATACATACATATATATGAGGTCGTTGGTATGCGTGAGGGGGATACAGAGAATAGGGATGGATGAATGGATGGAGAAGGTTGATTTGCGGTGGCGACCCCTGAAGGGAAAAGCCGAAAGGAGAAGATATGTAGATATACATATATATATTACTTTTCATATATGTGGATTTATGTATATTTATATATAAACACACACACACACACACACATATATATATATGTATGTGTGTGTGTGTACATATATATATATAACTTTCAAGTCATTACTTGCTTATATATATGTATATATAGACAAATGTATGTATATAAGTATGTTCAATTTAAATGAGCAAGTACTAACGTGAAAAGTATTTGTAATTTGCTCTTAATAACAATGTAATTTATGTATATGTATATATATATATATACATATATATTTACATATCCACGATTGTGAGTGTCATCGCTAGAAAATGTATGAAAATTTAAAAGAAAATTTCAAATGCAATTCCTTTAATTGGATTTATTGTTTTGTTAAAAACAAGAAAATTACAGAAAAAATAAAATCAGAATTAAGTTGCATGATGACAGAAAATACAATTAGTTGAGGGAAAAATGTTGCTCAAAATCGGAAGTATATTACTTTCTTGTTTGTTTGTTTATATATGTATGTGTGTGTGTGTATACATACATCGATAGTTATATGTATATATCTAGATATATATATACATATATTTATTAACTTTGAAATATAAATATATATATATATCTTATACATATAGATATGCAGATATAGACACACACATAAAAAAATAAATAAACACACACACACATATATATATATACATACATATATACATATATACATTACTTTTCATATATATATGGATATATGTCTATGTATATATATATGAATATAAATAACTTTTATATATATGTATATATAACTTATATATATATATATATATATAAATATATATACTTATATATATAACTCTTCAGGTCATTACTTGCTTATACATATGTATATACATCTATATATACATATATCTATATGTACATGTTCAATCTACATGCGAAAGTACGAAACTGAAAAGTATTTGTATTTGCTTCTAATTAAAATATGTAATTTATAAATATGTGTCTATATATATATATATATATATATGCATATATTTATAAATCCACAATTGTGAATATCATCGCTACAAAATGTATGAAAATTTGAAGGAATATTTCAAAAACAATTCCTTTAATTGGATTTATTGATTTGTTAAAAACAAGAGAATTACAGAAAAAATAAAATTAATTAAGTTGCATGATAACAGAAAATACAATTAGCTGAGGGAAAAATGTTGCTCAAAATTGGAAGTATATTACTTTCTTGATTGTTTGTTTATATAAACAAACAATCAAGAAAGTAATATACTGTGTGCTGTGTATGTATGCTGTGTGTATATACATACATGGATTGTTATATGTATATAAATCTTTATATAGAAACATACATTAACTTTTATATACATATATATATCTTCTACATAGGTATGCAGATATACACACACACACACATATATATATATATAACTTGTCAGGTCATTATTTCCCCATTTATGTGTGTATATATATATATATATATACATATTAATAAATAAATATATATATATATAGAGAGAGAGATATGTGCAACTATAACTTTTATTCATTCATATATATATATATATATATATATACACACACACACACACACTTATACATGCTCATATTCCATTTAAATGAGGAAATAATGACCTGGAAAGGATTTGTATACAGGATTCACAATTTTCATATCTCACGTTTAATAAAAAATTAATTTGAATGTAAAATTTGTATATATATGTATGTATATGTATATATATATATATATATATATATACTTATATATGTATGTGTATATATATATATATATATATATATGCTTATACATATATATATATATGTATATGATAATAAAATTAGCTGAGGCCAAAAACATTGCTGAAAAATCAGAGGGACATTACCTGTTGTCTGTATATACATATATCCAGAGATTTATATATTCATCTATATTTATCTATATATACAAATATAGAGAGAAATATATATGTATTAACACACACAACATATATATATAACTTCTATTTGTATATTTATAGATATACAGAAACACATACATTACTTTTCAGGTAATGATTCGCTCATTTTAATCGAACGTTTCTATTTATATATATATACACACACATGCTTATATATGTTCATATTCAATTTAAATGAGGAAGTAATGACCTGAAAATGTTTCGTATTTTGCATTTAATAAAGATGTAACTTATATATGTGTGTGTGTATGTGTATGTGTGTGTGTGTGTTTGTGTGTGTGTATATATATATTTTTTTTATATGTATATGAATATGCATATGTGTATGTATATGTATATGTATATGTATATGAATATGTATATGTATATGGATATGAAAATACAATTAGCTGAGGGCAAAACAATGCTCAAAATCAGAGGGATATGACCTTCCTGTATGTTGTGTGTATATAAATATTTAGAGAGATTTATATATGTATTTATATTTATTTATATATACATATATATAGAAATATTTTTATAATAACATATTCATAACTTTTATTTGTATATATATATATATATATATATATAGATAGATAGATAGATAGATAGATAGATAGATAGATAGATAGATAGATAGATAGATAGATAGATAGATATAGAAATACACATATATTTCTTTTCTGGTCATCACTTGCTACATATCCTCTTCTTTTATATATATATATATATATGTGAATGTTCAATTTAAATGAGAGAGTAATGACCTGAAAAGGATTTGTGTCTGCATTTTTAATAAAGATGTAATGTATATATACATAAAATTTATATTTTATTTATTTTGTTTTATCTTATTTTTTTCCATGACTGGGTTAATATTCCTGCTTTATATTAATAACAAGGTCTCCGTTCAGTTTATCTGGTAGGTTAAGAATCTTGTTTACATTCATGGCTGCTGTGAAAACAAAAACAAAGCCTCTTGTAGTTCCCTCCTTAGAATTACTACAGGAGGTGAACGGACCCTGATCTTCCTGGTTTAAAGACAACCTTTAAGCGATTGCATTTTTTTTTTTCACGAGTCATAAAAACTACAACAGTGGGGTGATTTTAAAAAGGAAAAAAAGAAAAGCAAAATGTTCAAAGTCCAGCTTTTTATAGTTTGTGCAAACACACACCGCCGATAAACCACCCAAATAAAATAACTGTGTCTCCGGCGCAACGTCGAGCGGTTCGATTTCGTCTGTACGTTACAGGCCCCTGAACACACTGCTCGAGCGTCACTTTTATTTCTGTTATTTTGTTCAGACTGGGGGCGGAGGTCCTTACCTTCCGGTATTCTTCCAGGGTGATGGTGCCGTCGTGGTCGGTGTCATGCATGTTGAACAGGACTGCGGTTTCGGGGAAGACAAAAAGGGGGAAATGGGTTGCTGGTTGTTTTATTCAGTTCTTCCTGTTCGTTGTGAAATTAGAGAAAGCTAAATAAAGCCGGCATGTTGCGTGCATCACCTTTGCCTTCCGCTGTAGTTTCTAGATTAAAATAAAGGTATCTTTCAGGGCTCTAACTCGATAAAAATATTTGTTAATATGTAAAACCATGTCGGATAGACTAATCTTTTATTTTATATGTTAACATTCATGAGTAGGGAAAATCCAAACCACAATATTCACAAGTTATTCACAAACAATGTTTCTTGGTTAGCTAGAGGAAGCACAGGAAGGTGATTAGCTTAGCTGTAGCACGGCAACTTTGTTAGCTTCGGGCAATAATCATTTGTTTAGAAAGCTAATACACAATTTGGTCAGATAAGACGATAAAGACTATTGGTTATTTTTCCGTAACACAACTTGCTGGTTAGTATTGGGCAGGAAAATTAATTGGCTTTAGGCTCAAGTTCAAAATGGTGAAATGGTTTGCTGGCTCGGCTAGCTACCCTGAGCTCCTCACGGTAGCTACTCACGGTGAATGTTTGGCAGCAAAATGAATTGGTTATTCTTAGGCTCAAAGGTAACACTGTGGTTAAAATATGGTTAGCTAGCTTGGCTAACTTTAGGTAACAAAAGTAATTTGTTAAATCTAATTCTATAAAAAGCTTTAAAAAGCTTTAGGCTACATTTCTTGTTTTGCTTTATTCATCAACTCCACCGCTAGCGCTATTCTTGAACATGAATTGGTCAGATCTAGCTAACTCACGCTTGGTAAAGTCATTGATTAGCTTAAGGCTAAAACATATCCGATTTACCTTAAGGGCAACTTCACTGCTAGCTTAGCTTAGCTCAATGCAGCTCTGTCCAAGGAACAACATGTCTTGGTCGTGGGTCGATGCTTTTGTTGTTACATCTCCTTTTTTTTTTTTGAAAAACAAAAATAAAAATGTCCCTTCCTGACACAACCAAGACACAAACCCCTCCCCTAACCATTTCTTATCTGTTCATGTGCACTTTGCTCCCTTCTTGCACCGCTCCCCGCCACCTAGATGCAGGATTTAGGTCGCATGACTCAAATGAACCTTATATGACACAAAGGTCGACCGAGGACGAAGTCACGACATATCAACAGGGACGGGGAGGGGGGGAATAATAGTTGCTTTCATTGACCGTTAAAATGCTACAAGCTTGGATTTGCTGAACTTTAATGGGGTCCACTTGAATCCACCGCTGTTCACAAAGACGATGTTCCCCCGGTGGCCAAAAGTGTCAAGTGCACCCAACAAGCTAGGACTCGACGTTGCGCAAGAAGATGACGGCGAAATCCGATATCGTGATCCGTTTCACAAAACACGCGGCGTCAGGCGTTTTTATGGTGGTGAAAAGCCAGAGCTGTGCATGTGTGTGTGTGTGTGTGTGTTCTATTCCCGACCGAAGCCACAAAAAGGGATAGAGGGTGGATTCCCGTCCATCAACACACTCTTTGCGGCATGTCAGGGACGAACAAGATCCTCACCTGTTGGCCGGTTATATCCTGCTTTTGTGCACCATGTGACCCCAACACACACTCAAACATGCACACACACACACACACACACACACACACAAACACAGCGAGCTGCCATGCAAGGCGCTAACCAGGCCATCGGAAACAACTCGGGGTTCAGTGTCAAGAGCATGTTGGCGTGCAGGTTGGGGGAGTCGGGAATTGAACCGCCGACCTCCCGAGCCACAACCGCGCCCCCCAAAACCTAAAAAAAAAAAGAGCCGCCTTCCTTACAGCGAAGTTTGTCGTTCCTCATGGCTTCCCTCTCCTCCTCCTTGGTCTTCAGCGTCGGGGGCCGGAAGTGCGACATGACCATGAGGAATTGCTCGAAACCGATTTCCTGGAAGGAGCCCCTCTCGTCCTGGTGCTGGTTCCTGGATGGGAGAGAGACACCGCGGGGCGCCGCGAGAGGTCAGTTTAGGAGGACGGGCGCGTTTGCGGATCGCGTTCCGCCGGATGATCATACAAGCGGTTTTTATTAAAGAGCCGATGTTGTGTTTCGGCCCGCGGCTTCTTCCTCAGCACGAGGACGGGCTGGCTGAGAGGCGTCACAAGACCCGCCACGGTCAGACCATGATTTTACTTTATTCGTTATTCTAGGGCGAAACTAAGTGGATCTTCGTCACAGTGCCATCTCGCGTCCAGCGGGAGGAAGTGCAATTATTTACGGGCGGATTGATGTTTGGTTTTCCACCGATGGGGGAAGATGGCTAGCTGCTAGCCACTTAGCTCTTGTCTGAGCCAATCGCTTCAGTCTCTTAAATCTGCTGCACTAATAACAACAACAACAACAACAACAACAATAATAATAATAACACCAATAATAACAATAAAAATAATCATAATAGCAGCAATAATCATAATAATGATAATGATAATGGGAGGGTGAATTGTTGTATGTCTCCATATCAAATGTGAATAACTAAGTGAATGTTTTTTTGTCCCTCCTATGTCAGTTGTTATAGAATTTATGAAGATAATAATAATAATAATAACTGTAATATATTAAAATAAAATAAGAAGATATTCAAGACAAATAACTGATCAAACAGGTCTAAATTATTATTTTAAATGAATTATTAATGTATTATTTATTTCTAAGTTTCAAATTTGAGTGAATAATAAGAAATTAGCAGGGCATTGTAGAGAAAAGAGAAACAAAAAGATCACGTTTCAGATGTAGAGTAAAATAACAGCACCACACACATCGGGTATGTAGCCAAAGAGTATGTGTGTGTGTGCATGTAGTAATAATGATGATGATAATAATAATAATAATATATTAAAATAAAAAAGTTATTCAAGGCAAATATATGATAAAAAGAAAACTCTAAATTATTATTTTTAATTTTTGTCAATTTATTATTTATTTCTAAGTTAAAAATATGGATGAATAATAGAAAATTAGCAGGGGATTATAGAGAAAAGGGAAACAAAAAGATCACGTGTCGGACGTAGGGAGTAAAATAACAGAGCACCACACACACTGGGTATGTCGCCAAAGAGTACATGTGTGTGTAATAATAATAAAGATAATAATAATAATAATATTAATAATTATAATAATAATATATTAACCCTCTCAGGCTCAAATTAAGTTGTAGTTGCAGGAAAAATCTGATATTTGGCTGTCGCAAATCTGCAACATCTGCCTGGAGAAGGTTAAAATTAAAAAAAGAAGATATTAAAGACAAATAATATATCAAACATTTCTAAATTATGGTTTTTAATTCATTATTAATTTATCATTAATGTATTTATATCTAAATTACAAATTTGAATGAATAATACAAAATAAGTAGGGAAATGTAGGGAAAGGGAAATCAAAAGATCACATGTTGGACGTTGAGAGTAAAATAAGGGGCACCACACACACTGAGCTAAAGAGTACGTGTGTGTGTGTGTGTGTGTGTGTGTGAGTTCACCTCTTATCGAAGAAGGCCTCGATGATCTGCTTCCTTATGGGATTATTGGCGAGGGCTGGGATGCTCTCCAGGTTCTCCCTGCTGCAGCACCACCAGAGGAGAGAGCCGGGGTTCAGGCCGGGGCCGCGCCGAGGCTGAGCTTCAATTATGGGATGCAGCGACAGCAATAACACAAGCCGGCGGACGATAAACAGCCACCTGGTTCGCTTTTTTTTGAAGAGCCCAATTGTTGGAATACCAACAGTGTTGTATTCTGAGACAAGTGTGCCACGTCTCCATACATGGTTATAGCTCCGTGTGTGTGTGTGTGTGTGTGTGTGTGTACATAGTTTGCCATGTTGGGCACACTTGTTCGATTTCAAATCAGCAGGAAACGTCAACAAACACCGATACGTTTGACAACATGTGTGAAATATATTGAATATAAACCAAAGAGTGACCTGATGGTGTCCTCGTTCCCGCTCAGATGCTGGAACCGCTTGTGGAGGATTTTGATCTGCTCCAAAGAAACTGACAGGAGAACATGTTAGGTCAAAGATCTGGACCGGATCATGTCTTCATCCCGTCTTGGAACGGCTCCGGGAATAATTAACCCGCCTTGACCCTCGGTGGGGAACTGTAGGGGGGGTTTTAGCCTGGATTAAGAGCATTATTTCCACTTCCTGTGGGATGGAATTGATGGAAATGTGTAGCAGCACATCCTGGGGGGGACCAGGTGTGTGTGTGTGTGTGCGTGTGCACTCACACTCACGGAGAAAACACTGACTAGGAACCGATTTATCTTTTTGGGATTATTTTAACCCGAATCTCTGATGCTCAAGTCAGACTTAATCTGGGTTCTGGATTTGATCAGGATTGATAGCTCTGGTTTTCCCGGCAATCTGAGATCAAACCTGCGATATCGGAATTTCCCCGAAACCTTTTTTTTTTTTTTTCCCCCCCGAAACCTTTTTTTTCTTTTTCTATTTCAGCCTCGGAGATGTTTTTTTTTCACGCTGTCAGAGAATAATCGGAAAACTTTGAAAAGTTTTCATATCGGATTACGAACGCGCGGTAATCCGGGTCACTTCGTTCAAACCCGGATAATCAAAACCATTTTTTTTTGTTAATCCTAATTTCTTCCTACTTACACCCAGTTTTGTCCGCCAGGTCCTGGTACTTGTGGCCAGAGCGCGTCTGCGAGGCTCCCATCGCCGCCGCCGGTCCGAGTGTGTGTGTGTATGTGTGTGTGAGAGTGTGTGCGTGTTTGTGTGATAGTATCCGGCCCAACTGGTGTGTGTGTGTGTCCTTTCCCCTTATCTGCACTCCTTTATCAACAGGTTTAAAAAAGAAAAAAAAAAAAAATCCCGGTCTGCGTCCTCAAGGTCCTACGCCGGCGCGCCCCCGCGGAGCAGCGTGACCGCGCCTCGCCGCGGGAGCGCGCCTCGCCGAGGCATCCGTATGAATGAGCTTCATTGTCGGTGGGAAACAAAACAAAACAAAAAGGGGAGGAGATAAAAACAAAACGCCACAGGGCTTTATTTCGTGACCTGCAAAGTGCGAAGACATTTCGAGTTTTAACCTCGTTATTATCATCTTTTTTTTTTTTTTCTCAGATGTTCATCCGGTGACAGGCTGCTCTAAAATTATTAAAGTGTGATGAACATGAAAAAAATGGGAGAAAAATCTCCTGCGTTGATTGGAAATGCTAAAGTGAGTTCTCTCATGTGTGAAAGGAGTTTTTCGTCGTTGTGGCACGAACTCGAGGGAGCAGAATCGCTGGAGGGGTTCGTGTTTTTTTTTTTTTTTTCTTAAATGGTCACTTCTTGGTGATGTGTGGGAAATATTACAGCGTCCCTTCCGGCTGATTTGTTGTTTTTTTTTTTTTTGGCATCTCCGTGACAACAACGTGATGCTTTTACGTATGTGGGTGGCGATGACGGGCGTTTCTAAACGGTTCACGTTGCGAGTGCTACGATATGCACCGATGTTCCCTCTGGGTGAAAAGTGCATTTTCCCGCGCGTAGGTGAACGCCTGGTGCGTGGCGAGTCCAGGACGGGGTGGTCGGGGTCAGGGGTCAGGGGTCGGGGGTCAGGGAGGGGCAATCTTGGCTTTTGGTCAGCGCCGCTGCCGTGCTACATGCTCGCGGCTAAAGGGGCGTCCCCGTCGACGGCCGCGGCCCCGTCCTGTTCCGGGTCCGGCGCCGGTCCGGGGTAGAGCTCCCGGGCGGCGGCCAGAGTCTCGCCGGCGTCCTCCGGGTACCGAGCCTGCAGCTCCTCGTTGGCCACGTAGTGGGTGTCGGAGAACTCGGAGAAGTAGCGGCCCACCTCAGGGTGGCCGATCTCCAACGGGGCGGCGTGGGGCTCCAGGTTCTCTGGAAAGACACATCATTTAAAAAAAAAAATAAACGTGAAGTTCCTTATTTCGGTAAATAGCAGAACTCACGAAAAGGGAAAAAGGGGATTGACTGATTCCTCCCTGTTTCATAAGACAAATGAACCCGGTTTCTAGTGATGGTTTGGGCTGGATTTTGGAAAAACAATGTGCGAGACAATCAAAACAACAGAAGCCATCGGTCGATAAACCTCTTCCTCAGGTTCAAAGGAGGTCACACAAGTGACCATGACTTTTTTTTTTTTCATTTTTCAAAACAAATTGAAATTGAGCTGTGAAATTTCTCAATTGTGAAATTCTCTTCTTTTCTACATTAACTCGTGTCAATCATATAGTGGGTGGCGCACAAACTTTGTACCAGTAATAATGAAAAGCCCACATTAACCAGCTCCCCACCCTTAACTCTGACCCAAGCTCCAGTCCCAACCCAAACCCCAATGCTGACACTGACTCCCAAACTGAAATTCAGAGAAGCTTAGAAGTGGTGTCGTTAGAAAGCTCACCCAACACAAGGCGGGGGAAGGTCCAGGTTTCATCACTCTACAGTATCTCATATGGTTCTTCAGACAATATTCTTTTAAACACTTCGTGTCAAGCTAGCGTCAATCATTCGTTGGATGGAGCACAAACTTGGAACCAGTACCATTCGGAATGATAAATATTCACAAATAATAAAATTGCTTTCGAGTCCGTCTCTTCCGGGGCCCTATCCATCCGGTCGCAAATGAAATCAATTTTGTGCACAAATGGGCCGAAGAGTCGGACGATGACACAACGCTCAGCGAGCAGATCCGCGGTCACACACACCGCGTCCACCGTCCCCCCGCGCCGGGTTAGATCAGATTAGATTAGATGAGATTCGCCATCTAACATAATGGTGGATCTGTTTCTCCCCAGATCCCCTTCCCTCAGCTCTCGTCTGGCCGTCCCCCACCCTGCTCCTGCCAATCGAATTAGAAGGGACACTTAATATTTCCGCCCGCTCTTCATCGTCCAGCTTCTGGCATATTTCTGCGACGACCGGGGGGGACGGAGGGGGTAAAAAAGAAAAAGGACGGAAGTGGATGTGGTCGGGTGTGACGGTTACCTTGCGCCGCGTAGCGACACGTCCCATCCTGGACCAGGACGTTGTAGAAAGGCTGGTTGGCTCCGTCGGTCAGCTGGTGGACCCGCATGGTGGTGATCCACTCCTGGCTCATGGTGCACTTTGGGTCCCAGCCGTAGATCACGCAGTTGTAGCCTGACCTGAGGGGGTGGGGGTTGAGGATCAATAAATACGATTGGCTTTTTATTTATCAAATAGAACCGTGACCTCAATGAGGTCAACCTCGAGCTGATCCCGTTGAGAGAATCCCACCGAGGACAATTCGGACACTGAGCAGACATCAGAAATTTATCATTGAGGCCCAAAACATCACGCTGTGCGGCTCATTTTTGCATCTGGGGGTTTAAAGTATCAACATCTGGACCTCTGGGAACGGAGAAACTGCAAACCCATCGGCCATTTCACAAAGTTCACCTTCTATGTGACGTCCAAACGCTCCCACCCGGCCACGTATCCCCAAAAACGCTGAGTCAACGTTCAGCAATACGCTGACGACACCCGGCTCTATATCTCCAAGGCCCATTGCCCTCTTCCACCTTCCTCCCTTTCTGGCTGCCTGGCATAGATCTTCTCAAACCTTCTCAAACTGACCAGCGACAAAACCAAAGTTCTTCCTGCAGGCACAGCCTCCACCCAGGGTGATGAGTCTGGGTGTCGTCCTAGATATTCCACCGTCTTTCCAGTCCCATAATGATAATATGACCTGGTCGGCCTATTTCTAACAAAACTATCAATGGACCCCAAATGCTGCAACCGTTCTCGTCCGTAGCCTTGACGCCTCCTGGATAGATGACTACAACTCCATTTTTTACAGTCTCCCCAACAAATCCCCCCAAAAACTCCGGCTCCTCTAGTCTACCGTGGAAGCTCTGCTTCATACCGCCACTCCCTTCCCTTCTCTCAGGTACCCAACTATCTGCGACTCAACTTTAAGACTTACCTTACTATTATGGGACACATAGCCCCCTAGCATAAGACATACCGACTTTCTCCTTCAGTTTAGGTCAAAAAAACTGCACCACCTGATGAGAACTTCCTGTAACTTCGACCCCAAACTGCTGTAAATCTAGAACCGCCTTCGCAGCGTCTCCCGCGGACCCACCTCTTGTGTTTCATGATGAGGCCCACCGAGTACCGGACGGCGAGGTGTTCGGGACTGACGCGCCGCTTCACCTCGGGCGCCGCAGGGTGCTTCTTGTGCTGGATGTGCTCCAGAGTGTGCTGCACCAGGTAGCCCACGGCGCCGTGCTGCGCCGGGTCCAACGCCTGGATGTGCTGCAGGATATCCAGCACCTGGAACGCAAGCGTTGAGGCTGAGGCTACGCGGGAGACCATGCGGTTTCAAAGGTGTGTGTGTGTGTGTGTGTGTGTGTGTTTCCGGACCTTCTCAGGCCAGATGCCCAGGTGGAAGTAGAGGCGTGCCTGCAGCAGCAGGTACTGCACATTGTCCGGGTTGATGGTGAGGTAGAGATCCAGCGAGTCTCTCAGCAGCTGATAAGACTTCTCATTGCCCCCCCTTGGAATAGACAAAAACACAACACAAGCTGGTGGAAGTGAACACACCACAGACATTGTGGGGAAATGACACAAAACTAGCAGGAATCTCTCTCCGGACAACTCGAAAAATAACGGAGAGGCTCATTTTCATCAAGCCGGGAGCTTGAGTTTGCACCCGGGCAATGAAAAACAAGGAGAATTCGGGGTATTTCCGACAGATTCGACGTTCCTTCGATTTCATCGGTTAATTCCGGCTTGTAACAAGGATTTCCAGGTGTGAAATGCTCATAAAGTAATACATCCTGGACGTTCGTGAGGGTTTATCGTTTAGTCCCCCCTCTCGAAAAAAGAAAAGGTTCCCTGTCAGGATGTCACACAAAGCGGGCGGTAGTTTTGTGTACGGTGTAGCTGCGTGAGCGTTAGCGCCCTCTGCTGGTTTCCGGGCAGAACAGCGCCCAATCGTCGGTCGGTCCGCCCGCACTTTTGGCGCGGGCGCGACGCCTCGTCTGGGCCGGAAGGAGTTTCCGTGAGGACGAGGGCGTGCCTTTACCCTCGTTTCCCGATGTTCAGCAGGTTTCCCACCATCCGCAGCAGCACCTCGGCCGTGCTGATGGCGGCGTAGTAGTCGGCCGTCACCTTGTGGCCGATGAGGTACCCGCACTCGTTGGCCGTCAGCTGCTTGCCTCTGCCGAAGGCGTCGACGTACACAAAGTCGTAGATGTCCTCGCTCCTGCTTGGGGGAGGAGGGACGGGCGTTACACTTTTGATTTCTGGTCCAAAAATAACCCTTCACACCACCGTCACCCTTTTTTAAAGTGGTATCATCAAAAATGTCTCCTTTTTGGAGTACCGTATTTTCCAGCACTATGAGGCCTACTTAAAGTTACATTTTCTACTAATCCGGTGCGCCTTATGTGTGAATTCTTGCTGTGCTTCCGGACTTCAAACCAATTTTATATAGTACACAGCGCTCAAACATCTGTCAAATTGTTGGTAAGCGGCCAAGCCGCTCCGCTTGATCGATTGCCGGACCGTTCCCACCTGACACAGGGATGCTGTATGAAAATCGGTCCTTAGTTGAATACCGGTTGCAATGTCAGACAACGTTAGATAACCCATTATCTAGTGCTGGAATACAAGGTTGTCCCAACCTCACACTAACGTGAGGTGTCCGCTATCGCTAGTAACGATAAACAAATCAGAAAACAGTATGTAGTACGCTCGCCTATGCCCCTCTCTGTAATAACAAACAGAGTTTCCGAGGGAACGACACGAGATGAATGAGATAAATAAAGTTCGACTAAACTGACAGTTTTGTTTTAATTTATATACTGTATGTTTTATTACGCGCCTCATAGTGTGGTAACAGGGCTCCCCCTGTTACCACGATCATCATATTCAACTATTCCAAATAAAAATTTAATTAGTTCCACAAGTGAGTCCGTATCTTTGTTTTTTATTTGTATCTTGAATTAATTTGCCCCATTTTTCCCCGTTTAAAACAACAGGAAACAAATTAATTTGTTCAAACCCTCCCCAAAAAATAAAATTAATATATTGAATGATCATTTGTATCACAACTGAATGAATTCCACGATGCTTTTTCAAGTTTTCAAACCAACCGTGCCAGGCTTTACATTCAGCCACGGTCGGTTTGGATAAACTTTGGACTCACGCTTTAAATCACGATATACAGAGCGCGCTTTCTCATTTCTGATCGTCTGATATCGCAGACAAATCGTTTCTCCTTCACCCACATTAGAAGCCATCTTTTCCACAGATGTCCGTTTTTGCGACGTAACAGTAATGACCTCGGAAGGCTTCATAACCTTTATAGATTCCATATTGTGGACGCATGCGATTATAGTGCGATCACACGTGCACCACGTTCGTGCTTCGCTACTATTTTGTGCCTAATTTCCATAGAAAGCATCTTCTATCTGGGTTCACCACTTGCTTTCTGATGGCTCATGAGTAGTATTATAAAAAAAAAAAAGCAAAAAGCTATAAACTTATGCCACATAAGAGATCTGCGTACTTCCCGAACTACCCGGACAAAGTGTCTGAGAGATGCTGGAAGCTGTCTGACGTTGCATCTACAGATTCAGAAGATGCGGTGGTGTCATTTTCTTGCTCTCGTATTTGTACCGTGACATTTTCCCTGTATTTTAAGGATAAAATTTGCTCGAATCGCGCTTCGTATCTTAAAAAATCCATCCGTGCAGCGCACCCTCACTTTTCGCGGGAGTCACGTTCCAAGACCCCCCGCGAAAAGTGAATTTCCACAAAGTAGAGACGTGATTATTTTGATGGCGTTACCTTTGTTTAGCAAAGCTGTATTTTATTTATTTTATAAAATTATTTTAGTTTGATTTTTCTTTTTTTTTCGTCTCGGGCTAGAATATGGTTATTTCGTCGCGAAAAAAAAATCAAATACTGGGGGGAAAAAAAAAAACGCAAAAAAGGAAGATAAATCGCGAGAACTGATTTATAAAAAAATCTGTATTTAAACTTAAATTGATATTTTTGAGGGTCACCGGCAAAATGTCACCTCTCGTTTTTGAGCTTCTTTTAAACTACATTTTTTTTTTTTTTTTAAATCCAGATCGCGCGTCGGTAACAAGTTAAGAGACACGTGACAATAAATACCGCACCCTCCCGGTTTTTGGCACCATCGCAGCAGGAAGTGGTTGGGGAAGTTGACCGGCTCCAGGTGAACCCCCAGCCTCCGGGCCAGGGCCATGTAGAGAACGGAGAGGCTGATGGGGATGCCGGTACGGCGTTGGAGAACCTGCGGGAGAACCGAGGTCAGATCCGCATCTAAGAGGACGTCGTATCGTGAGGCGCGGATTCTGAGCGCGTACCTGGTGGATGTAGGAGTTGAGGGGGTTGTAGTAATCGAACTCGTTCCCCTTGTACTGCAGCTGCTCGTACAGGACGGAGTTGAGGGCGCAGACCGCCTGCCTCTGCTGCTCCAAGTCCTCCACCCGCGCACCTTCACCTGCAACACAACACCCCACGGGTGAGGGCGGCGGCCGGGACGACGAAGAGGAGGAGGAGGAGGAGGAAAAGCAGGTCCCGGAATTGTGACGGCGAAGGTCGCGGAGATGAAGATGTGGAGGTTCTCTTTGGGAGGGAACTGAGGATGGAGAGGATCGGGAGTCCATCGGAGGGACAACACATGTTGGATGTTTTGGATATGGTTGGGTCATGTGCAGAGGGGGGATCGTCAATATATCAACCCAAAAGGGCTCATGTTACTGACCCTGGCATTCAAAACCACCTCAGGAACGGGTCCAGCTTATCTGACCGAAATGATAAGACCTTATGTTCCCGGCAGAGAGCTGCGTTCCTCTAATACAAACCTATTAGCAGTACCTTTTGCTCGCTCTAAGCGATCTCAGGCAAAACTGTTCTCAGTTCTACTACCTCAGTGGTGGAACAAACTCCCAGAAGCAACAAGACTAGCATCATCTCTCTCAACCTTCAAGAAACAGGTAAAAACGTTTCTCTTTCAGGACTTTTTACTGCGCTGATGCCCCAGATCAGGTTGGCAGCAAGTTAGGCTATGCAGTGTGTGTACGTTTGTGTGTCTCTGTCAAAAAAAAAAAACAAAAAAAACCCTCACTAACCCAAGCTTGCTGTTCTGTATATTTCCTGTGCATTGTGTATTTGCAAGTGTATTTGCAGTCCCTATGTCCTCTATTGTAAGTCGCTTTGGATAAAAGCGTCTGCCAAATGCAATGTAATGTAATGTAATGTAATGTAATGTAATATATTGCTCAGTACGTTGATCGCAAGGGTAATACCGGTAGATCCCATGACATTAAAAAAAAAAAAATTGACGTCAGCGTATCGTCCATCCCGTCACTTGATTGATAAACAGGGCAGCCAGTCGGATGACATCTGATTTTTTTCTGACACTGAGGTCACTGCATGTGCACAAACAACGGCGCGAAGTGCAGCAAAAAGTTACCTCCAATTTTTAGCCTTCGTTTTTTTTAAACTTAAGAAAAGGGTGTAAAATGAGTTGGGGAGCCGGACCGAGTGAGAAGACAAAACTTATCACTTTAATACGGAATGGGAGGAGGACTTTTTTTTTTTTTTCACGATGACATTTTCGAAGTGCGTTCGCCTCATCTGCCGGTCTGCCGTCGCAATACCGAAGAAAGGTAACGTGGAGCGGCTTTGTCGGACCGTTCGCGGGAAATACCACACGGACGTCCTGCCGAAAAGCGAGCTGAGAAAGAGAAAGGTGTACAAAAAACTTAAATCATTATTTTGCGTTGTACGTGTAAAGAATGTTTTGTATTTTTGTTGTGGGTAGATCATTTTGACTTGGTCATTTTATAAGTAGCTCGCACGCTGAAAAACTACAAGCACGCCTGAGGCAGAAAAAACCTGGAATTGGAGGTCTAGGGCTGGGTTGGGCAAACTTTTTGGCTCAGGGGCCGCATTGACTTTTAAAATTTGGCAGAAGGTTTGTCAGCACAAGATACTATACATATACATATAAAAAAAAAAATTAAAAAAACGCATCTTGTTTATTGCGCATTTTCTTTATTTTATAAAATGAATTTCAGCTTAATTTTAATATATTTTTTACTGTTTTTTTTTCTTCTTTGGCTAGAATAAGGGGGATTACATCACAAAAGCATTTTTTAAATACTGCAAAAAAAAAAAAAAAACACGCTAAAGAACGATAAATCAGGAGAACCGATTGACAAAAAAAAAAGTAGCGAGGGCGCGAAAGCCGAACCGCAAAGAAGTGAGGGTCCGAGGTATTCGAAAACTCCCCGCAGGTCGCTAGAACTGAAGAAGGATGAGGGGTGAAACGTCTCCAAGTGAGGAAACTCAAGTCCAGTTCGACAAGCATTATAGATGATTTACACGTCGTGTAGACATACAACCGTTCACCCTTCACAATGCCAATCCAGGACCTCATTCCCCAAAACTCACCCGCAGGGATGCGCAGGCTGGGGTGAGACGGATTCTTTGCTTTCAGCATCTTCTTCACTCTGTCGGCGATCTCGTCCAGCTGCGCGGAAATACTGTCCAGCGTGACGTCGGCCAGCGGGTTGCAGTACTGGTCCACCAGGACGGCACCTCGGGGGGGAAAAGGAGGGTTTGGGGAGGGCGGGGGCGATATCTCAATCCACATGTTGATGGTATGATCAATAGTCCGGTGGAAAGGATGCCAATGTGAAAAATTGATACGTCATGGTGCTTTTGATGGTTAAATGCAGAATAAAAGATGTCCCCCCCCCACCTCCGAGGGCCGACTGCTGCTCCGCCGGCTGCTCCAGGAAGGCCTTCAAGCTCTGCAGGATCTTCTGCTGCCTCAGGAAGTAAAGGATTTTCTTTGCATAGTACTTCAGCGTTAAGCTTTTCCTGCAGGAATAACGAGGGTCGATGAGACGGCGGCGCTCCGAGAGGACCGACAGGCGAGCGGCGGTGAACGCCGGGTCTCTCACCGCTTATCTGTGTTGAGGATGAAGAGGAGCTCGTCTTCGCAGAAGTGCGCCGGCATGCGGAGGGACTCGATCTCTGCGAAGCTGTCGCCCAGAACCTGGCCAACGCAAGGCTGAGTTACAGATCTCTGGGTTAGTCGGGAACACGGACGAGCTCCCACGCTCTCCTCCAGCAAACCGTTAGCCAGCCATTAGCCATTTCTTAAAACAGGACTGAAAGCTAAAGATTTCAGACGCTAGATTTACACCAACGGCCTGATTTCCTCGCCGAGTGCCACCTGACACGACCCGCAACCCTCGGGAAAATACGTCATGCGAAGACAGTAAATAAAACTACAAATATGGCTGACAGGAAGTGTGTTTTTGCTTCGTTTTGCGCAAAAGGCGTGTGTGTGTATGTGAGATTAAAATCTAAGGTCGCCCGGAAAAGCCCAATGCGATCTCCCTATACCATTATCATACATCAGCTGAGTTATACATGATTGATAATGTAGTTCGAAGCACAAACTTACGACTTCCGTGAAAAATCTTTTGGATATGGACTCCACCATCCTCCTTATCTGAATCCCGACTCTGAGGCGGGTCTTGAACTCCCTGAGCCAGTCACACGACTCGTTCTGCCGGTAAAACCTCTGCAGCCTCGGCCATCTGTGGAGAAAGAGGCGCCGTTGAACGGCGGCGACGACGGGCGGTTCATTTTCCCCGCACAGTCCGAAAACATAAAATAATAGAATAAATGATTATTTCTATATGACGCGGACGAGAGGGTGAGCGGTCGGACGTCAATATGACGCGTGAATGAGAGGGTGGATAGTTATATGTCTCTGTATGATGTGTGAATGAGAGAGTAAATCATTGTTCATGTCATTGGTTCCCAAACTACGGCCCGTCCCCTGAACAACACCAGGGGTGTGTTATAACTTTTTTATTCATTCTTGCCAAGTAATCGTGACTTGTACATACATAGAACGTAACATTTTATTTCACCCTTCTGTAACCCCTCCCTTGAAAAAAAAAAAAAAAATCCTGGACACACCGCTGTCATATAACACGGAATAATGGCGAAAAGATTAGGTATGAGAAAAATAGATTCAGAATGCAGGGGATTTAACCTGCTGTGGACAAATGATTATTTCCTTTTTTTGCTCAATTCAAAGAAAAGGCTGTTTGTCTCATCTGTCAAGAGACGGTGGCTGTATTCAAAGAATAAAATCCCGTCACAAAGACAAGCATGATAGCTTGCAAGGCCAAATGCGAGCAGAAAAACTCTAAAAGGTAAAAAGCCGGCCGTTAGCTGAGCGGAGTACCTTTGTACGCCGAGCTCAGCTGAACCGCTCCTCTGTTCGAGCGAGTTTTCGGGTTGCAACTGATAGTGAGCAGCGGTAAACTTTTCACTGGTGGAGAATTGTCAAAAAATATTCACAGTGAATTTGATATGAGAGCTGCAAACAGTTGCATCTACAAGAAGGTTAAACAAGAAGGTTCATATTCCTTGGTCTTTTATTCTGTGAAAAACTTGTAAAGGGTTATTTGGTTATTATTTATTCCATAAATAGTGTTATTTATTTCATTAATAATGTTATCATTAATGAAATAATAACCATAATGACAATATATATTTCTCATGCAAAAAAGAACAATGGATTTTGATTTTCTTTCTCAAGAGATGATTAACATTTGGTTTACTTTAAGGAAACGAAAGCGATGAATTCTGTTTCAGTGCTATTTTAGCTTTGGACAAGTTCTTTATACACAAAAACAGAAAGCAAAAATGTCCCCCCAATTTTACCTGCTTTACAAACGATTTTAAATCACATAAAAAAATCTTTAAAACGTGTGAAAAAATCCCAAAAATATGCTGTTTTATGAATCATATTCCCTTATATCCATTGAGCTGATACATATTGTATTCCCCTTGCCAGTTTTTTTATTAATCTATTTTATATATCAAATTACACATTTCTCACAGACCTTTCATCTTAATTAATTGTATACAAAATAAATGTCCGTATGTTTCCTCATGACCGTTAAATGTCATTGATGTACGATTGAATTTAGCCACATTTTTTTGTTTATATCTTTTGTTTGTTTATACTTTCAATAAAGATTACAAAATAAATGAAAGGAATGTTGGCTTTGACACAAATGACAATTCTGACTTTTGTCAACGATGGTTTTGACTTTATGACGAGTGAATAAACGGATGTTCCTATGTGACATTAAATGATAGGGTGAAACCTTGTCATGTCTCCATGCTTTGTGAATGAGAGAGTGAATGGTTTGAGGTCTATATTTCCCATGTGAATGAGAGGGTGAACGGTTGGATGTCTATGAAAAGCTAAAGAGGATGATAGGTTGGATGTCTTTTTAGGTGATGAACGGACGATCGGCCCAGGGTGAACCTGGGATAGACCCCTGCCCGCCACGTGACCCCGACTGCAGGATCTGGGCGGTACGGAATATGAACAAATGAACAGTTCTGGTCTGAATTACAGCATTATCGCACTGCAGGTGGCATTTGCTGCAACATTGAGTTCAAGGTCACGGGAAATCAGGCTCGTCTCAGGTCAAATTCGGCCGATGGGCCTGCTTAGGAGCGTTTCTGGGTGGATTTGGTCGTGAAAAAGGAAATAGATGCAAACAGGAAGGGAAGGGGGGTTGGGGGTGGGGGGGGTCTGGGGTTGCATCAGCGGGACGTCAGTTTCCTGTGACTTTGCAGATAATCTACATTGAACTGGAAGAGATTTTGCAGAGTAGTAGGAACACACCTGAGAGCAGGAGTGTTAAGAAACAGCACCCCCAGCATCCCAACCCCCCACAACCTCAGCCCCTCCGAATCACCTGAGTTTGAACTGATGTCCCCAGACCTTCCCCCTTCCGTGGCAGACGTCGCGCAGGCGCAGACAGCAGCAGGAGACGTTGCAAATGTCGACGTGTTTGAGAGAGGGGACGCATAAGATGTACTCCAGCAGCTCGGTCGGCAGATCGGTCAGCCGTTTTGACTCGCAAACAATCCCATTTAGACTCTGGTGCGCTTCTCCGGCAACTGGCGTCGCCATCTTTACTGTTTACCCGATTACCTCATCGCACTGGCTCCGCCTCCTTATGGCGCAGAGGGCCGGGCGGAAGAGGGGGCGGGACTTGAGGCGAGAGCCGTGCTGTGATTGGTGTATTTGACAACCGGAAGTGGAAGGATGTTCCGCCTTCAGACGAAAGGACATTACATACAAACCTTCACTATAACTCAAGGGAATTTGAATTCTGGACAGAAAATGTTTTACAGAGAATTCAGTCCCTGGACGTCAAAATAAAAATAATACTTTAAATAAATTTGATAGGGAATCGATTGCCACACTGAGAACTTTGTATCTCACTCTACCTATACCTCCCAAGGCAAAAGAGACACATTTCAAAACATCTACCCATCTAAGGAATTATTGAGGTTACGCTTTAATATTGAAAATACTAATTGTACATTTTGTGGGCACAATATTGAAAACGCAGACCATATATTTTTCTCATGCAAAAAAGAAGAAAGCTTTGGGGCTAAAGCTCAAAAATGGATTTTGATTTTCTTTCTCAAGAGATGATTAACATTTGGTTTACTTTTAGGAAACGAAAGCGATGAGCTCTGTTTCAGTGCTATTTTAGCTTTGGCCAAGTTCTTTATACACAAAAACAGATTGCAAAAATGTCCCCCGAATTTTATTTTCTTTAAAAACGATTTTGAATTATATAAAAACATCTTTAAAACATGAAAAAATCCAAAAAACAAAAAATATGCTTAATTGATTACGTAATATGCTTAATTAATTGATTGTATACAAAATAAATGTCCTTATGTTTCCTCATGACTGTTAAATGTCATTGATGTACGATTGAATTTAGCCATGTTGGTTTGTTTATACTTTATATGTTTGATAAAGATTAAAAAAAATGAAAAGAACATTGGCTTTTACACAAATGACATTTATGACTATTTTCAATCTCGAAATATATCCTCAGTCAGGTAAGATTGAAGTTTTTTGAGGGATAAAATAAATACATGGAAGCAATTATTACAGCACAGTACTTTGATCTGAAAGTGTTATCCTAATCTAAAAATAAAGCACTAGTTTTTGAACATGAATCAAACTCTACATGGTATTTACAAGTTACGCCCAAATCATGATGGGAAATGGGGGTCATTGCTTATGAGAAGAAAAATGCTGCTTTTAATATGGATCTGTCTCATAATTTTTATAATGCTAATAAATACAATATAAAGTTGTTTTACTATTATTGTTGTTGTTAATAGAATGTGTCTGCCTATGATGTAAACAAACTTGGGGAAGCAATGCAATATCAAAGCAATACTTGCAGAAGTACAGTTTTGAAACACTTGTATTTTACAATACTTGAGTATTCCTTGATAATTTCCATATGATCCAGATCTTACAGCAACTTGTCCTTTCCACTCAATTCAGTTCAAATACTATGTATAAAAATACTAAATACTTAACTGTTCATTTTCATCTAGAAATGTATCTGTAATAAATGTGTTATATGCAAGCACCTCAATGATAAACTTACGTGATGTATATCATAAATTACTTTTAGTACTAATGCACTAAATTGGCTCCAAAACAAACTGCAATGGTGTATTTGCATGTGACAAAATATAATCCTGTTTAAATAACGTGCACGTTTTACTAAATACATTTTACAGTTTTAACTGAGTGACTTTTTCACTTCATAACATTACGTGTACGTTTATGAAAAAGATAAACCTAAGAATAAAACAAGTGGTTGCATGTTGAAAATAGCACGAATCAGAAGAAAGACACAGGACTCTTCTAAGTAACAGATTTATTTAGGGATTTATCTAATTTCTAAGAAACATTTTGTTTCAGTTGAAATCACGCGGTTTCTGTTTAAAACAGATCCACGCAGATTACGAAGTTTCTGACGGTCCCTGAACGCACCACCGCTAGCAGGTAGCAATAGACAGCTAGCGCTTCTTATCCTGTGGCTCAGCCTTCACTCGGCGGCTTAAATGCATCCTTTTTGGAGGGAAATTATCGAAATAGCCGTGTGACCCGACTTTCAAGTCCAAAAACTGTTATAGGAATGTATTTCTTTTGTCACAAAGGAGAATCTGGTTTGTTAGCTAACTTGATTTACAGTCCACCTTGCTAAAGTTGTTAGCAGTCAGTCAGACAGTGAGCTACTTTCATGTAGTATTTATTAGCCTGATCATGTTGTTAAGATCTATGGATGTGTCTTTTTTTATCTCTCTTGGATGTTCAACAATGGCTTGATACTTGAAGAAATTGTGTTATGAACTGGATAATATGACCGTAGATGTCGTACTCGAAACTTTAGTGGATCTTGCCTTTTAGCATCTCTGCTCGGGAGGCAGTGATGTTTATACCAAATGAGCACATCTGCCTCAGGATGCATTGACGGCGCCACTCATTTTGTAGGAATTCTCAAAAGCCAGTTTAGCCGAACAGTTCGTTTATTTCCTCTCTCGCCATGGCGAGCGCCTTAGCGGCGAAGATGGGCTTTAACTCGCTGATGAGAAAGCAACCGAGGAGTTTCAACGTGAGGATTTGCACCATGGAGTCAGACATGGAGTTCAGCTGCGAGGTTTGTCCGTCTCCTCCTCAGACTTGATGCAAGGAAAAATAACTATGAATTGGAAATAACTTTTTCTGAGGGTTCGGCGCCCTTTTCTAAACTTTTGATCAGCCTGTAACCAGCCTTTGTGCAGACTCCGGTAATATGTGTGCTATGAATGGAATCCCCTGCACTCCCATTTCCCGCCGCTAGGTGGCAGCAAAGTCCCAGCAGCAGCGGAGTCACCATTGGCGACAGGTTAACTCCATGTGTCAACTACTAGTATCTGTTTTCAGTCATTCTCTTAATAAACAGATGAAGGAGGAGAGTGAGGGGGTAAATGGGAAAAACAGCAGCGGTGAAAAGTGACTGCTTAAAGCAGTCAACCTCAAAATCAACTCCAATCCATTTTTCGGCCTCCTCCCGGGCTCGGTGTGTGAGCTGGATAATGACAAGCCTGCGGTTGGGAAACCACCCAACGTTATTTATAGATGCCATCTCTGTACTTACACAGGTAATTACACGGAGCGTCACGCCGCCCGCCGCTGCCTTTTTATTTCCCGTGTCAGGACGGTAATTGTGTCAGATGTTTTTGTCGTGTCCACAGCGCTTAACGCTCCTTATTATCGTTATTTGTGCGCCGTTTCTGCGGGTGGTTTTCGAGGATGCCGCTCCATCTCAGTGACACAGAATACCATTTGGCAGCTGCATCCAGAGGTAGCCGTGGGTCCCGGGATGAAAAGCTATCTAAATGGATATTTGCGCCTCGAGTGTCCCTCTCGTAGCTACGAGTTGCAGAAGCAGTGCACTCTTTTTCTGTTTTTTTCACAGGACATTGTTTGGATTCTGACGATTGGTCGTTTGGACACCTTTGGAAACCTTCAAAATGAAGCGACAATATTAATAAATCGCTTTTACTTTTACTTTTAACTAATGCAACGTTGCATCTCAGGTTAAATGGAAGGGGAAGGACCTTTTTGACCTGGTGTGCCGAACCCTGGGACTGAGGGAGACGTGGTTCTTCGGCCTGCAGTACGCCATCAAGGACACGGTTGCCTGGCTGAAAATGGAAAAGAAGGTGATTATTTTCGAGCAAGACAAAAAAAAAAAAGAGAATAGCAGCTGTGAAAAAAGAAACAAAACCCCCCTCCGTTGCAGCTGCCACCTCCTGCTGTGCCAATGTCGAGTGCTCTGTTTGTTTTTTCCCGTCGCAGGTTCTGGATCAGGAAGTGCCAAAAGAAGAGCCCATCACCCTTCACTTCCTGGCTAAGTTCTACCCAGAAAACGCCGAAGAGGAGCTGGTGCAGGACATCACGCAGCGTCTCTTTTTCTTGCAGGTCGGTACTCCAAGAATCCTAGCGCCAGCTGCATGCAAAATTCCATCCACTTCCTCATCTGCATATTTGTGATTCGTCTTCCACCTGGTAAATCTGATGTGAAAAAAAAAGTGGTTGGCTTTTCCTCTCGCGTCGCCTTTGCCTTCGCCGAAATCCCGAGAGAACCTCGGACGGATCCCAGCTGGACCTGGGCGGCCTTCTGCCTCGACTGGTGAGGAGTAGAGAGAGACAGAGAGAAGGAGTGAGAGATAGAAAGCAAGAGTGTGATGGAGACAGAAAGGCTGTGAGCGTTGGGAGGAACAGGGCCTCGTGATGATATTAACGCTAACAGCTACATGCTAGTAGGTAAACTATTCCATAATAGCTTTAATACTCATAAAGTAATAACAATGGTGGATGACGGTGCTGCGGTAGATCAAGCCACGCCTCCCGGGAACCTACGGGAGAGCCCAGGGGCATCATGGGATATCCATCAGTGCAGCAAACTAAGGGCTAGCCTAGCGATAACTGTGATATCACAAAGGAGTTCCTCCACGTCCAAGGCGAACATTAGCTTCGGCTCAACTCTGCTTTTTTTTTTTTTTTTCTCTTCTCTTTTTTTTAGCCAAAGCTGTGAGAAACAAAAGACAAGCGGCCCTTGACGCCCAAAGGCCTTGAAATTGCTTCGTTAATGTCGGAAAAATCAATTTCACCCTCGCACAGCCCATCCGTGCCGCAGGCTACCGCCGCTCGGCTCTGCAGAGTCCGTGCTCTTCTGACTTGCTGCCAACAGGGGGCAGCGTTCCCCAGAGTCCCCCCTCACCACCATCTCAGCGGCGCGCTGAGATTCGCCGCCACAGCCTCTTTCCTCTGATTGTGTGCAGCCGTGTGGAATCGATGCACAACATATCACCGCCGGATTTTTCTATCCACTTAATACTCCCGGGGGGATTTCCTGCAGGGGCCGCCACGCTGTCGGCCCGGCGCAGGATGAAATTTGTAACTGCGCCGCCACCGTCCGATGCCACCGGCCCTCTTTATCAATTACCAATTAAGCTTTAAGGGCTGAGTTATTGGCCCAGTTAATACGATCTTCTCCCCGCCGGGTCGCTTGTCTCCCTCAGCAGAAACCGTCGACGTCCAGCTCGCTCTGCTTTTGTTCCTGGAGTTTGCTTGTAGACGCTCACGGGAAAAAAAAAACAAAAAACAAAAGCCTTGAAAAAGCTGAACCCCGTTATTTTTTACGTGTCCGGGGCGATCCTCGCACCCACCCGCCTGGCTCTCGCTCCGCTAAAGTCTTGGCAGTGGTGTCCAGTGCTAAGACTTTTGGTATTATAAGATACACTGGTATTTTTGAAGTAGTGGCGAGCACCGTCTTCCCACTTTTAATTTAAATACCAATTAATTGCTTCCAAGCACAGCTGCCCGTTTTTTTTTTTTTAGCCAACGTCTGGCTGATTTATGGCCACTTGGAGCCATTTTTAGCGATTTTTATTTTTTGACCTTTAAAGGTCGTTAAATGGTAAACGCTCTCTGCTTATATGGAGCTTTCAGCACCTCCGTAAGTGCATTCAGCCATTCATGCACTGATGGTGCATCCGGAGCAACTACGAGGGGGTTTCGGTGTCTCGCTCCGAGGACAAACTGGCGTGCAGATGGGAGGAACCCAGAATCCAACCGCCGACCTTCCGCCAACCGAGCCACAGCAAGGCCTCCTCAGGTGCAGGAGGCTCATTTCCTGTTTATTTGGCAGTGTTTCCCCATCATTTTAAAATCCAAAATCATGTATGTTGACACACGTGGTACGTGACGCACTGGCGTTGATGCGGCGTTCTCGTCGTTACGGTTGAAGTTCATTGGATGTACAGTGGTAACCGCTACTTTGCGGTTCGGCTTTCGTGCCCCCGCTACTCCGAGGATTTTTTTTTGTAATTCGGTTCTCGCGATTTATTCATGATGAAATAGCCATATTTTAGCCTAAGAAAAATAAAAAAAAACAGTAAAAAAAAAACATAGTAAAATTAAACTAGAATTCATCTTGTGAAATAAATAGAATACGAGATCTCCTTCGCGAAACTAATTTACCCAGCATCTCGCGAACTCTCGCTTCTACCATTGTACCCACGTGATATCGCACACAGAATAATATTTGCGAAGTAGATCCGTACTTGGCATGCTATTGGCTGATTGAGCACGTTGTTCTGTTCCTCATGCTGATTGGTTGATGGAGAGAAGCAGCTGATCTCCTTGTAGTTTGTATCCAAAATACAATGTGTGAAGCTCAATACAGTCGATGGGGGATTGATAACAGATCAAGGAGGTTCGTAAAGGGTTGAGTGAGGTCCGTTGAGGGATGATATATCTGTAAATACAATCGAAATGATCACGTTTCTACTTTGCGGAAATTCACTTTTCGTAGGAGGTCTTGGAACGTAACTCCCGCTAAAAGTGAGGGTGTACTGGGGTGAGAAATGAAACTCTGCACAGGCGGACTTTTCCTCACGGGTCGTTCCAGATCGACCGAAGACATCTGAGACGCTCATTAAATATTTCCAGGTGCGTCCGTGTCTTTTGGGCCTGATCGTAGTGATTTGCCGGCAGCAAACCTCTGCTTTCTCTCAGGGGAAAGGGCCTCCGGGATGCGACCCACGCCCCCGCCAAAGCTCATTCGCGCTCACTTTGTCGTACGTGAAGGTGTTTGCGCAGAGTTCAAAGTTCATTTCCAAGTTCCGAGATCACTTTCAGACAACAGAGAGATTGGATGGTTTTACCGACGCCATGTTGCATTACTTTTGTAGCATGTAGCATCCCGCGCGACACTGCCCCTCTATGACCTCTGGTGGCACTGCTCTATTTGCCACGTTTGGCTACGCATCCATGTCGGTGTTAAGCAAAATCAAGCTGTCAGGTGGCCTGGAAGTGGCGATGGTACCATCGAGGTGCTTTGCAAGAGATTGAGGAAAAGTCAGAGACTCTTGCTTGTGACTCTTGGAAGTCACGAGCAGATTACGTACACCGCTCTCTCTCGCACTAAGAGTAAACCTCGCTCAAACCCCGATAGCCTGAAAAAGACACTCATTCTCGAAACGTGATTAAAAACATCCCCTTTCTGTTTTACGATGAATTCACTTTTCGGTCACGGCTTTTTTGTCGTCCGACGCGAATTGCTAATCAGCGACGGTTAAAGGTAGATGTTCATTTGCAATGTGGCCGCTGTGAGATTTATTTTTTTGGGGTGCGGCATTAAAACCCGATTTCACATTTTTAAGTGGGCACAGAATTCGTAGACGCCTCTGAGCGCCGGCCGAGTTGCCGCGCATTTGAAAAGCAAAGACAAGAGGACAACGCGCTAAAAATACGTTTCCAAAAACATACATTAGCATAAAACTGGAAGTGGCGGTGGAGTGTATTGAAGACAGCGAAATATATTTTTCATTAAATAGATATTCCGGCGCGTTCTCGCAGGCTCTTAACTGTCGGGATTTCCACCACGGGTTTTATTTATCATTTTAAGAGTCCGGTGGACAAATTGCTCTGCAGGTAAAAGGATGGGAGACGGTGCTTTGCTCCCAATGTCTCCTCGTTACTTTCTCATTAATTCCAATAATGTCGGGAGCAGGCCTCTGCTCAGATAGTGTCATAGCCGTGTCAGCTGGATTAGCGTTTATCAGGAATGATCGCCAACGCGACACACACACACACACACACACACACACACACACACACACACACACAAAGTCGCGCCAACAGACAGCTCCTTGTCAGCCCGCTCTCCAATCTCATTTGTTAACCAGATGGCAACCTCTCGGTTCTCCAGCCCGATTAGGGGCCGCCAACCTCTGCCTCCGCCGCCGAAGACGAGGCAACACGTCGCTGGCGGCTTTTAAAAAAAAAAAAAAGAAAAAAAAAAAAAAAACATGATAAGGGTGGGAAGCATCAAATTGTTCCGCTTTAAATTACAAGCAGCGGTTTGGGTTGGAGGGGTTGTCGTTCACTCGCCCCGTTGGCTTTCCGACACGCGCTTGATGGAAGTTTTGTGATTCAATTAGCTCGACAGGTGACGGGGCCAGATAGTGACATCGAGTGAGAAGCACCGGTTTTAATCTGGGGGGGGGGGGGGGGTCGGCGTGTGTGTGTGTGTGTGTGTGTGTGTGTGGGCTTTGTTAAAGGGGATTGCCTCGTATTTTCAGGATCCGTGCTATAACCGGGGGGAAACCATGACAGTTGAGCGAACACCTCACTTAGAGCTTTAAGACTCAAATCCCCCTCTCGGAGTGATTAAATTCGGAAACGAAAAAATAACATTAATAACCGCCATGTTTGGTATTTCCTTTTAATTCAATTTTTTTTTTTTTTTTTTTTCATGCGGTCGTGTCATTATGCTCTGCTGACTAGCGAGCCGATATTCTTGGAGCGGCTTAGGGATCATATGAAATGCAGTTGGCTCCAGTACACACTTCCTGGCTCGGTCTCTAATAGGTCCCCGTGTGGCTTTGAAACTTAAATCTTACAATATTTATTTGGCACAGTTTGTCCTGTTCCCGTATTTCTTCAAGAATAATTCTCTGGTAGCAGTTTATTTGCGCAGATTGCGTCGCATAATAACTTCATCCTTTAGCAAATGAAAACTGGCGCCGAAAGAAATAGCGCCCGGCGACCGCTTCTTTGTCAAATTTTAATAAAGGGGATATAAAACAACAAACAGGCAACAAATGATTGATGAAGATTACAGTGTTGACGGAGTCTGTTCCAGAGATGTACTCTAATGACCACGCTAGGGGGACGGGTATGTTGTGCCTGGTTATAATGAGATTTGCGAAACCCAAAACACATGGTGTAATAACAGCACGCCATGGCGGCACTTGACGAGCTGTCAGTACGGATATGGTTAAGGTTCCGGATCGATCTGTTCATAGCTTTGGTCGATAGGAGCCTACGTCTGTCTAGGTCAATACGCCTGAAAGTCCAAAAAGTTTCATTTAATTCCAGCTCAAATCAACTCCCGTCATCCCATTTTCCTGTATTTTCTACGCTGGTCGGGTCTTCATTGATGTTTTTTGGCGAGCCTCTGTCCAAGACATAGGGGTTGACTGGACACAAAGTTCTTTTCTCGTCATTTCAGATATCCCGGCGGTCGTTCAGTCACCACGGGGTTTCCGGTTCGAGTCCGCCGGCTCCACCGAAAAATCCCAGAGGCCTAGAGCACCAAATATATCAGAGTCCGTTCAACATTTACCGAGACACCAATCAGTGCTGGAGAGATCAACCAATAGAATAGCGCACAGTAAATATAGTACAGTATACCCTTGTTTTTCGCGGGGGTTACGTTCCAAAAAGAACCCGTGATAGGCAAAATACGTGAAGTAGAAACCTTTATTTTATTTACAATTATTATAAAATTAAATACTCTATTATGCATCGAAAAGAAAGAACAAACCATTTTACAGGCTCCATCATTTGTTTCACAAATAAAAGTAATGTACTTGAGAAATGTTTTTTTCAACAAATAACTTCTGTACTGTACTGTCAAATAATAATTTTAATCAACAATGTGAACAGAAGGCTTCAAATTGCGGAGATTAGCACCGCCCACCGCGACCCGAGTAATTGGATTAAACGGCAGAAAATTAAAAAGGATTATTAAAAAAATTGCGGACAGTTGCAACCCTTTTTGCTTCCTTATTGAAACTTATCGCTGCTGTCGTCCTTATGTTTTTTTCTTCCTTCTTTATGGAATGAACAGAAGATTTATTAATTACGTAATGCCGACCTACAGCCGCATAGCTTTTACCTTCCCTTAGCATGTCCAGAACTTTAACTTTATCTGCGATAGATAGCACCTTCCGCTGCCTTTTGGGTCCTGCCGCAGGTGCTTTTGTCGGTCCAGAGCGTTTTGTCAACATTTTGGGTTTTAGAGAATCTCGAAATTGCAAGAGCACGTACGTAATGTAAATTTGGCAAGCTGTTTTACGTACGTGTACATATTAAACTGCAACGTTATTGACGCACAGATAGAGAAGAAGCGGAGTGACTTTATAGCCAATCAGAATGCAGAACACAATGCTCGATGCAAATCCGTCATGTAGCGAAACCGTGAAAAGTAAACCGCGTTATAGCGAGGGATCTCTGTAATACCTTGACTTGCGAGTTGAATTAGTTTCGCGCCTTGGCTCATAACTCAATTAAATTTCCCCATAAAATTATATGAAACACTATTAATCTGTTCCAGCCCTCCTGTTTTATTAAGTGTATTTACCTGGAAGAGCTGACGAAAAGATACCGGCGGCAGCGTTGAAAGCTGACGTACTTGCTACACATTTAATGCTACGATATGTCGCTAAATTCAACTTATACACATTTCTCCATTTTATTGCTAAAGTCCATCCCCGACTTGCTTTGAATGACTTTTCCGATGCCTTGTCCGTTGACGTTCCCGCCGTCTGCTCTGCCAAAATCGCCATAAATGTCCCAAAGAGGATGCTCTCCGTATCTTCTGCATCTCCTCATGGACGAGTCCCCGACACGCACACCTCGCTCATGTTTGTCCATAATGTTAGCCGGGCTACCTAGCGTCAGACTGTTTTTAAAAAAGCTATTTCATGAGTAGTGGCAGAGATGGCGGCGTCTAACACTCATCATAAGAATAAGAACTTTATTCATCCCGAAGGAAATTTTTGTGTCAGAGTTTCAAGTAAAACATAACAATAATAATAATAGTAAGAAGGAGGGAGGATAAGAAATACAAATAAAACTACAAATAAAACTAAATCATGCTCGTAACGCAGATCTCGGCTCGTATTACAAAGCAAAATCCGGCTGAGCGACGCCTCAAAGAACTCGTAAGGTTGATTCAGTCTTAAGTCAAGGTTCCACTTTATGTGCCACTCTCTTACATAGAATCAAGATTTTTCATTGTCATTGTCCAGGCACAGTGAGAGCTCCCGGCTCGGAGCCCGAACAGGTTTTTTAATATAAAAAAAAATGGATGGACAAGTTTTTTGCGTAACTACAACAGTTCATTCTTCTGTACTGGATTAGTGCGTCCACGACGGAAATTGATCCGAGAAAGAACTCAAAAAACAGTGATAAACATTGGTCGCCGGCAGCCTCGGGCCGCAGCGTGTGTCCGTGCCATATTTAATACCAGTCATAAGATTAGCCACATAATGCTGCTATTAATCCGCCCGTTTTATGAATTGCAGTTCATCTGCATCGCAACGCTATTTGGGACAGTGGTACGCTCACCGTTGGGTGATTAAGTAAAGCTCGAAAACGCTTCTTGAGAAAAATTGGTTCAGGTTTGGCCTCCAGTCGGTCTGATCCGGGACCTTCATGTAATCTGATCCCATCCAACCCCCGCCCGGAATTACACGCCCCCTTTTTAAAGAGTTTTCACACAAAGGAGGTGTGATATTTCATAATTAAAGTCCCCACGTCTGATAAGTCCCCTACTCCCCAGCTTGAGGAGAAGATTCTTGTCAAGGGGCCGATATCTCCGCCGTGAAATGCTTCCCTGACAATTTGCCATTTAGCCGACGAATGGCTTGACGGCCCAAAAAAATCTATATTAGCTGCATGGTTTATTCTGATTACGGCTGCTATTTGCGAAAGGTTAGGTTGTAGTGGTGGCGGCGGGGTCGTCGTAAAGCTGGCTGATAAATTGGTGTTTCTGCAGGTGAAGAAGAAGATCCTGGAGGAAGAGATCCACTGTCCGCCAGAGGCCTCGGTGCTGCTGGCCTCCTACGCCGTCCACGCTAAGGTAAGGGGTCTTCTGGATCTTTAGAAGCTAAATCTTAAGTTGATGGTGTCATGGGTTGCACCGAAGAACCCTAAGCGCAAGTAATTATGAATGAAAAATGTGTTACAAATGTCACAGGGTCTGGTAGTGGATCAACAGGGCCGCTACCTGAAGTCTACAAAAATCCCCCCGCGGCGAAAACATTAATAAACTTCAAGAGATCCCAGTCGTTTCGGTCGAGGGCCCCCGTCTCGCTCAAATCCCCGGCAAAGAGATAGCGGGGAGTGAGGTGGAGCTTTTCTGACAGACGGAAAGAGCCTAGCGAGACGGAGCTCTCTACCTCGGAGATTTGGCATGGAACCCCACCCGTGAGATTTACCTCTCCCGTGCCAATTTATCGAGTGTAGCTCGAAAAAAATGGGCAAATCAGCCTCGGGACTCGTGCCCTCAACTGTCAGCATCTTTTGATCTGGAAACACTGGAAGATTCTCGGGGGGCGGAACAATCTGTTTCCATTTAGCCCGCGGTCCGCCTCGATTTGAACCGATGTACGCAAATTGGGTGTCGCCAAGCGCAGACGGGCGCTAGCTTAGTGGCGCAGCTGCTGAGAGGTTTCTGGCAGGCTTTCTTTCAACCCCGCCGTCTTCTCCCATCGCGAGTTGCTTTCGAGCGAAGCCGCGGCCTGGCAGGAGTGGTGGAGTGAATCGCAGGGTGGTATCTACTTCAAGACTCCCCCACCCCCACTCCCACTCCCACTCCTAACCCCACCCGGCTCACTTTCAACAGCGGGAATGGGTAGAGTTAATGTTTAAAAGATTTGTTTTCCATGATGTGAGTTCTTTTTGCACCGCGTGTGTCATCACTTTGTAGGCGGATGATAAAACAAAAGAGGGAACTTTTCATAACTTCACTAAAGCCGCCATTAACTTGGGTGTTTTACAGAGTTCAAGGATGCAAGGTTAAACGGTAATCTACGCAATGTAACTCTTGCCCAATTGACTGGAAGCCTTTGCGCTTCATAAGCACTGAATATAAATACGATAAAAATCCTTTGGGGGGCCGCGATCGTGACTGTTTCTGCTTCACAGCAAGAAGCTCCCTGATTGGAAATGAATTTTCCAGACGTGAAAGATTGTTTGTTTCCATACGACATAGTGCTAGCAGAGGAATCCCTAACTAATGTATGCTTGGCGTTGACGTGGCACTTGGACCAGGAAGTGCTTCTTCGAAGGGAAAGCTCGTCCCTGCGGAGTGTGATGACCACTTCCTGTCGCTCGATTGTCCCACCCGGGGTTTATTTGGGCTCGAGGTTCCTATCGAGAGACCAAGTGTGGTTAAAAGTGATCCATCTTGATGGAGTTGTTTCTGCCGGCAGATAGAGTCGGAGCATCAGCCAAATTGATTTGGAATTTTAAGTCCGTGTGCACCGCGCGTGCGTGACTGGTTCCAAATTAGTCATGCAAATCAATTAATCTGGATTAACACTTTGATTTGACTGCCCTACTTAAAGTAATGTTTATTTCTCGTTAGATACTTGTGTTTTTTACGAACTCCCTCCTTGACAACCAATAAACTAATTGCCAAAATGCCAGACCGATGCTTTAAATAATGCATGACATGCCCAAAACCTTCAAATTTAAGATTCACTGAACTGGCTCCGTGAGCCTTGCCGGACCCGCAGAGGTTTTTACCGGTTCCTGCTTGGTATTCCGAGTAGGTGCGGCGCTACAAGTGGGTTTTGACAGGGCATCTCGAGAAACAGCCTCTTTGGATAAAAAAAAAAAAAAAAACAGGCAGAGGAGAGGGAGTCTCTTGTTGCAGAGGATCAGGGAGTATTTCAAGCTAAGATGTACGTCTGGTGTCAGGAGGATGGGCTGACAACGCTGAGATGTAATGTGTGCTGCAGACTGATGCGAAAAGAATAGAACTTATCTGAGTTCAGCAAGTCCGCAGCCAAACAAACAGTCAAGTTTCATCAACCGGGGCGAACAAATTGATTACTTTATGACATTCTTACTGTTATCAGTATTTCCATCACGCTGGTTCTTCATTCCCTCCGGCAGGCCGAGTTGCTTTGCATTCGGGAGTTTTAGGAGAATTCTTTTAAACATCTTATTCATCAGCGCTACACTCAAAAGCAAAGCGCCGCGATGAAGGAGAGGAAGGCGACTCCGACAACGCGGACCCTCAAGGTCCCGCAGCGCTCACGTTCTGCATGGCGGGAATAATAACCATGGACTATCAGACGGGCTGAAATGCTTTTTATTTGCTCCCTAGGCCGCTTCACCATGTGAAGAACCCCACCATTAGCTAACTCTGGACTTATCTTAGCTCATTGCTTCTCAAATAGTGGGGTGCGATGCCAGAGGGGGTGCGTGTGACCCCGGGAACATGCTTATGGTGTAGTATTATCTCCATGTAGGTTTTTTATTTGTTGTGCGCAGAGCATGTGCACGTACAGCACAGAGCAGGAAATATGAAATGCAGTGAACGAACCCTCAAGAGACACCATAAGAAAAAAAAAAAGAACGGGGATGATAAGCAAGACGGTGAGAGACGGCGATAATGAGAGTCACCCGAAAGCTAAGACGAGGAAATATGACGAAGCTGACGTAGCGCTTAGCTTCACTGTAACTACGGTGGGAGACGAGGAAAGACTGGTGTGTTTACCGTGTCTGAAAATGTTGGGAGCGGACGGCGTGAATAGAGGTTTGAAAAAATCTGCACACCAAAAGTGCTCGAAAAAAAAAAAAAAAGATTTCTTTCATATATATAGTCCAAAAAAACGTTATCTCGCTTGATGTTTCGAGCAAACATCCCATGGCTCTTCTTCGACTTTTTTGATCCAGCACCCATCCCAAACTGGGTGCTTTTTCTTTTTTCTAGCAGAAATAAATTCAGTCACTTAAAGACATTACACCCCTTTAACACTGATAAGGCGAGTTTTTTCAGTGAAAAAGTGCCAAATATTGCCAACAATCGTCCTACTTTGTGAACGCTTCTTCAGTAAACCAGCGAGCACTGTTATGTTAATTAATGTAACAGTTATTGTTTGTTGCAAGTTGATCTAAATTTCTTTCCTCTTTTCTTTTCGTTAATAAGGATACAAAAGTGTACATATAACAATTTTAAAGACAATAGATACTATCTATAGTTGTATTCCTCCTCCGAGGGGAGGGGCAAGACAGAAAACAATTGAGAAGAACTATGTTTGCTTAATAGTTTACGTTCTGCTGCGAGCCGTGAAAACCCCTCTGTGGCATGGCAGGCCAGAAGAGGTCGGAGTCTTCTTTTGCTCAATTTTTCATCCATTTTGTCACAAGAAAGCAGCTGACTAGTGACTACAATAGTTTTTAAAAAAGGCGCTCCGCAGTTACGTATCAGGTAATGGGTGTGGAGGTTCTCAGTCATCCAGGTCATGGTGAAATCTTCTTGTCTTGGCAACTGGGTTTCTTCTTCTCCACCCTTCATCCGAGAGGCTTCTTCAGTTCTAATGACCTGCGGGGAGTTTCCGAATGTAACTTCCAGGTATTTTAGTGCGGGTCTAGATTATAGTGGCTTGTTATGTAAGTGGAAGAGTTGCTGTGCAGAAACTAGGTCTAAGGGGGGGGGGGTTGTTATGCTAGTGGCGGTGTCGTTCGTTGGAACAAAAGAGCAACTTAGTGGGATTACCTGTATTGGAATGCGAAAAGGTAAAGCTAAACAAAACCTGTGAAACCTGTTGGCTCACATGAACTGGACGTTACTGGGGGCTGGTTCTGGTAGTGGGTCCTTCCTAGTTGTTTGGAGGGTGCAGTTGGGTCCATGTGTGAAAATCTGTCTCGGTATTGATCCCAGTACAGGGTTGTACGTTTGTGAAAGGTTGCGTCTGATGCCCCCTCCGCTGTTCAGAGATAGTTTTTCTGTTTTGACAAAGATGGCTTCTCTGACTCCTCTTTCTTTGACAAGAGTTTGGTAATGGTCTATGCATTCTACCAATAACCTAGTACCTACATCACATGAGTTCCCATGGAGCGGTAAAAAGACCCTGCTTCTGAGTAGGAGTTGAAATGATGGAACTGAGGTCCACGGCCCCTGGTTCCTCTGCTGTCCAAATGCACCAAAAACAACCTTGTTCCTGAAAAGGTTCTTGGAGCTGCAAAAAGTTCAGAAAGGGGCTAATCTAGGGGTGTCAAACTCCGGGGGCTACGTACGGCCTAATTTGATGTCCAGGGGGCCGGACCAGTAAAATCATTGCGTAATTACCTAGAAGTAACACGAAGTCCACGTGTTTCCTTTGTTTTCGTGTAAAGGAGAACAGATAAATTATAAAAATCTTTATATGTACAGAAATGTTCCTTTAAAAATACATGACAGACAACCTGAGAATTTTAAGAAAAGTGCAATTTCAACAACACCATGCCCTGTTTCTTTCCTCTCAGTTCTTTCATTTTGTCATAATTTTTGCCATGATAAGTCCCAGAGTGGCACCGAAACTCGCTGCATCCACACCAAGTATACAAGTTTCCTATTCAACAAACAAATAAAAAGTGGTCCATTTTTTTTTTTGGAAAACATTACACTCCGTGTCCACTTATCTCTTTTTTAACAATGACATCTTGCTGATGAGGGTGTCGGGGCCAATGGAAAAGCGGGTAAATTTTTTAACAATAAGACAAAATGCTTTTTACAGACCCGGAGGCTGCATTGCTGCCATCTGCAGAAAGTGCTGAGTCAAATAGTGTTGTGCAATGTTGCTAACATTGACTAAAAAACAAGATAGGAACTGTATATTTATTTTCAGAGAGTAGTTTGTGATTTTAATGTATTTTTTCAAATTGTAGAATTATACTTTGGGTTGGACTGGACGCACTGGCGGGCCAGTAACGGCCATACGTTTGACACCCCTGAGCTAATCATTGCTGAAGCTAAAGCCATTCTGGACAAGAGAGAAAACGTTTTCTTCTAAAATCCCACTGAAATCCTAAAGTGCATTTTGGTTGTATTTCTACACCAATGTTCTGACTCGCTGCAACCACTGCTGTTTTTTTGGCAGAAAACAGCCCATAGTAGCCGGCCGAGGACACTCGCCAGCCGAGCCCATTCTCATGCGATCGTTCAAGAGTAGCTGTCCAGCAACGTTCGAAAATCATGCCGCTGGCTGGGAACAATTGGGCTGGTTAGGACTGAAACTGCTATTGACGCTAAAGAAAGAGTCTCGGGAAACTTTCTTTCTTGGCTCGTTACGCACCTTTTCCGATTCTTGGTCTCGCATCAATTTTCATGGAACTGGGAGTAGAATATTGGCGTGTAGACTATTTATCATAGTCAACGGTCATCTTCGCACAACCGGTGATAATCGCGAAGTGAAAATATTGGCGCGTCTGTCGTCCGAGAATCGGCGGCGGTTAGCTTGGCACTGTTTGCCGTAATTGGAAGGGAGGAGTGAAATCAGAAGCGATCCAAGGGCGCTGTCAAACTCCCACAGCGTTTCGCTTCTTCGCGGAACTTCAGCTGCCGCCGTGAGACAGCGCATCATCGGTTTGTGCAGCAGACGGAGGCAAACAGGTGAAGAAGGGAGCCGAGAGACGACGGGAAAGTGAAGGGAAAGGATCTAATTAAAGGCCCCGCAGCTTCTGCACTCTGTTAGCACGTTGTGCCGGTGCTCCCGGCTTCGGGGAGTCGTGTCAAGCTAATTAAATTCAGGTCCCCTCACGTCGCTGCCGGAAGGCCAGGTGAATAATGATGAACACCGAGATAAGTAAACAACTCATCATATATAAACTACAACTAGTGTGATGTCTTTTTTTATAATCAGAACAAATCTACACGTTGATATGGTAAAATATGTTCCTACACTTCAGCAAGAGGATCTAACTACTTAAATTACAAGGCCGCCTTATTGTATAATCCATTGTGGCAGGGACTTTTCCAGTACTAAGAAAATCAGTATTTCCGATACCCCGTTTGTCATCCTTAGGGTACAGACCCTGGGAAAAGAAACATTTATATAAAAAATTCAATTTCTATAAGGTGTTCAAGTCTAATGGTTAAGGTCTTCTACTTCAGGTAACTGAAGGTAGCCATAGAATTATGATTGCAGCTACTTCATCTTCTTTGGGCTGCTCCCTTCGGGGGGTCGGTCTCTTTGGGGTTTCGGTTTCCTAAAAGTCAAACAGTTCCTTTGAAAACTTCAGGTTCACCTTGGTGACTTTGGCCTTTTCCCCTTTGGGTGTTTTTAATGGTAGAGTTGGCCCATATTGATGTACACTGAAGAGTACTTCTTTTTTCGGTAGCGGTTATGGCACCCGGCTAAGTGCGGTAGCCTCTCAGCACATTTTATGTGTGAGCCTGCACGTCCCGTCCGACCAGCCCTGAAGATTATATTCCAGAACGAGTCTGCCATCTGCAGACCCGACATACTTTCTGAACTCCGATCCGTTGCCTTCGGGCGTTGCTGAGAAACCGAACCGGCACGGGAATTCATTCAGCAGATCCTCAATCACAGTATTAAATAACAGGTAATGGGACAATATGATTTTACTCCTCAGACAAATTATTATGGGACGATTATTCATCCGATGCCGTGTTTGGCCGGAGGCTTTCTGCTACCGGTTTCGTCTGCACATCCGTCCAGCCAGCCGGTTCTTGCCAGCTCTGCGATATCTGGAGAACGCCTGAGGGAAAGATTTTAGCATTTGGTGCTAAATTCATTGAAGTTTGTCAAACTCTATGGTTTGCAACATATTTTCAAAATTCATTCAAATGATAATAAGCACCAAGGGGTTAAAGGTCACGATGGCTTAATAGGTTTTTCACAAAGAGACAGTTTTGGTCATTATCTTATTAATTCAAAGTCTTCACTTGGACTGGGTGCGAACTATCCCAATGTGGGACTTCTAGTTGCTTAAAGGTTATATGATGATGGAACAAGATGATTCCATCAGGGTTGCAGCTATCGATTATTTAGTAATCGAGTAATCCATCTATTATTCTGACAGTTAATCACGTAATCTGATTACCCCCCCCCCCCAAAAAAAAAAAAAAAAAACGGGCATTCTGCAGTTTCCAGGTAATCTAATGAAATAAATATTGAAAATTAAATAATAAATAAATGAAATAGAAATACCTACAGTAATTTTAGTAATCAAATTACTTGAATTATATTATGATAAATTGGATTGAATTATTAAGTATTGATAATTTCATATTCTGTTATTCACCCTGCTTTATTGTTTTATAGAACGCTTGTTTTTCTGAATGAAAAACTGAGGAGGTACACTTGCACAGGTGTGTGTGTGTGTGTGTGGGCGCATGCGCATAAAATGCAATAACTTTTCTTTTTTTATCATCATAAATAATGCATATTAGTAGTCACCCAGTAGGGAGCTGTTCAATTATTGAAGTACCGTTTGATTTTATTTATCGAGTCCGATTGTGACGAATCGCTCGCCCGCTCCCGGCGGCGATGAGAAAAATAAAAACACAATTATCGTCTCGGCCAATTACGCACCCCCGTTTCCACGCCCGGCCGTTGATAACGCATTTTTCAGAGTGGCGTGGATCCATCCAGCTGGATTTGACAACACAATTAAAAAGTTTGCGCGGAACATTCAGCAATTGAAAGATTCCCAGGCAAAACATCCGGGATAACCCACTTGCATATATTTACAGTCAGAGTCCATTTTACAGAAAAGGCAGATGTATAATTCATGGGATTCCTCCAAAGTCTCGGCTGCCACTCAGGTCCGTTCAAGCGGCCCATATCTGTCCTCGAACGTGCACGTTGTAATGATGACAAGTGATCAGCCTCCGTCGTCCGGGAGACGCGGCGTCTCTAATGACGTCGTTTGTACTGTGTCTCAACAACTGGGCCAACGGGCAGAACCCCGACTTCCATTTGTTTCTTTTTCTTTTCTTTTCTTGAACGGTTGCTGCTGTGTCGTCTAATGAGCAGCTCCCAGGAGAGACGTGGTCTGGACTTTTATTAGAACGGAGGTGAGCGATGCGAAGATCTTTTCAGTTATTTTTAACCTCCCCCCCGGTGTTTTTACTTCATTCCACAGTATGGAGACTACGACCCCGATGTACACAAACCGGGATTCTTGGCAGAGGAAGAGCTGCTTCCGAAGCGGGTAAGTGATCTGCCGGTCACTCCGGATTTAACTCCCTGCTTTGCAGCATGCTAACATCCACACCCTTAGTTGAGTTCGGTTTGACCTGCGGAGCCGGTCGCTGGAGCCTATCCCAGCTGCCATTGGGCAAGAGGCGAGAAGCGGGGTTCCCCATGGAGTCGGTCGCCCCTCGATCGCAGGGCCACATATAGAGACATACAGCCATTCACAATTCTGATGGGTATCTTCGCGTTGTGGCGACTAGACTTGAATTTTTTCACTTGACGGCGTTTAACCCCCTCATTCGAGAGGCTTCTTCAGTTCTGATGACCTGTGGGGACTTTACGAATAAGGAGCAACTTTTGGGGGTTACCTGGTTTGGAATGTGAAAAGGTAAAGCCAGATTAAGGATTAAAACTTGTTGGATCACATTAACCGAGGCTCAAGTTAAGAGGAAGTTGCTCCTTTGTCCCCACTGAACGACACTACATTAGCATAACAACACCCTGAGACCTACTTTTAGCAGATCAACTCTTTCATTTCCATAACAAGTCAGCATACCCGCCCAAAACCCCGACAGTTACATTCAGAATTCTCCGCAGGTCATTAGAACTGAAGGAGCCTCACGGATGAAGGATGAAATGTCTTCAAGTGAAGTCTGTAGAGATTCTCAATCACCCAGGTCTTGGTGAATTCTCGTTGAAATCTTTTTTTGTTGTGGCAGGAAGAGTTGATCGGCAGAAACTAGGTCTGAGGGGTTGTTATGCTAATGACATTAGCATAACCATTTCATTTACATAACAAGACACTGTAACTTAGACCTGCCCAAAACCCTGTCAGTTATTTTTGGAAATTCCCCACAGACCATTAGAACTGAAGAAGCCTCTTAGATGAGGGGTGAAACGTCTTCAAGTGAAGAAATTCAAGTCCAGTTGCCAAGACACCCCCAAAATTCCCCCCTTTTTTGTAGTAGCTCACCCCGTATATGCAGGTACTTTCCCTGTGCATGCAGTACCTCCGTCTACACTTGCAGTAACTCCCATGTACTCCCTGTACATGCAGTACCTCAAACCCTCTACATGCAGTAACTCCTTTATATCAGTGGTTCCCAACCCCTGGTCCCCAGACTGGTACTGTCTGCTGATCATTTGGTACCGGGTTCCGCAAAGAAAATCTGTCTTGGTACAAATTATACTTTTCAAGTCCAATTTTCAAGTCCATTTACCACGACAAGAAGATTTGCACAAGAATTCACTATGAATTGGATGTCTGAGAACATCGTTGTGACACTCAGTCACAATTATTACAGAGACATATAACCATTCACTCTCTCATTCATGTCATAATGGGACGCACAACCACTCACCCCTTCATTCGATCGATGAAGGGTCTCCACTGAACCTCCTGCAATGTTTTTGGGCTTCGGGAGTTCAGACGCGGAGAGAACAAGGAGACTCCATAAAGAAAATCCCCCCCGTCAAAATCCAACCAGGGAACTTCTTGCTGTGGCTAAAGCTCTAACCACTTCTAGATATTTGTGTGGTTGAAATCCATCCTGGACCATCTAGTCAGAGTCAAAGTCAGCTTTGTTGACATGTTCTCCGCATGTACTGGACATACAAAAGAACCGAGAAGACGTTCCCTACAATATTAATTAACAAAACATTAATAATACAGTGAAAATCAAACAGCAAAGGGCACTATTACATTAAACAGTAAACATTAGAAGAACTCGCTCTACCTGACTGCCATCAGACAGCCGACACTCGTTCCTCTTTCACATGTAAAGTCGAATGCCCACTTAAATTGCACTCATCCTTGCACCTGCACTTTATGAGTTGCGCACCAAGCTGCACTTAAATGTCTATTGCACTGTTCCTATTGATATCTATAACAATATTTATAACAATATTGACACCTTATATCTGCACATATCCCAATGCACTGCGGGCAGCAAAGTAGGAATTTGTGACATGTGACTGTAAATGCTTTAAATCTTGAATTAAACTATAAGGTATAACGTAAAAAGCAGGAGTGTCAAACATAACCGGCCGGCACGGAGGTTCGATCAGGCCTGTAGGATAATTTGAAAGTGAAAAAATATATAAAAGACAAGGATTTAATTTTTTTAATTGAATGCAATTCAAGAATTTTCCACTGGGGGCGCACTATTCCGGTCTGAGTAGACAACAATCCGCATCACCGAGACAGACCAATCACCAAGACCAATGTTACGTCGTCGTTTCTACCCTGTTCTCTACCTCCCCGCTACTCCCTCATTGGCCGAAATGTCGTTATCAAAACAGAGAAAAGTAGAGTGTAGACTTTTCAAACAAAAACGGACTACATCCTATTTATTTACGGAGACGCACGGGAAACCTTTGTGCTTGGTGTGTTTGCAACAAGTTTCGGTATTCAAGGAATAATATTCGGCGCCACTACGAGACTCATCACAGCAAAAAATATGACAGCTTGCAAGGAAAACTGAGAAGAGATGAGATTGACGAATTGCTGGCGGGTCTGAGGAAACAGCAGTCCACTTTCACCGACAGCCAAGAAGTCAGTGAAGCAGCGATAAAAGCAAGCTAGCTAATTGCTAGCAAAAATGTGCAATTTAATATTAGTCGCCAGCTACACTACAAAAGAGTATGATGGAATTCTACTGTTTATGCAACTCCATACATTTTCAGTATGTATTGTATGTTTCATGTATGAAGTTTACACATTTACAGGACAGGGGAATACTTTCTCGTTTACACATTTTATAGCACTCTCTTTTATTTGTAAGGTGCAGGCAGGGATTCAGTTTAGATTTTATATGCACACATGTAAATGGTTAAAAAATCTCTTTCTTTACAAGTTCTTTATAAGTAAAGTGCATTACTACATTTTTCAATACCAATTACTTGTTAAAGTTTTGTGCTTTTGTACGATCAGTGGGATCAGTTGCAGTGCATCCATGTGAATACTAAAAGTAAATAACATGTTTGTTTAAGGAAATATGAGGTGTTTCATGAAATGTTCTATAAAAGGTTTGTTCATTCAATTCCAAGATTTTCCTAATGTCCTTGTACTTCTTTACACCAAAACAGAGGACAGACATGATATTTTGGTTATTTATTGCTGAGGATGCTATCATTTTAATGGTCCGGCCCACTCGACATCTACCTAGCCTGTATATGGCCCGCGATGAGAAATGAGTTTTACACCCCTGGTATAAATTGTATATCTACACAATATATATATTTCTATTTGTCCGTTTCAGGTGATCAACTTGTACCAGATGACTGCGGAGATGTGGGAGGAGCGGATCACGGCTTGCTACGCCGAGCACAGGGGCAGGACCAGGCAAGGGAATCGTGCGAAATGTTCGGTCGGATTTGTACGGGAGGGTTGCGGAAACTAGCCAACACGCTCAAGATCTTACGTAAACATTTAGTCACACGGAGAAAAGTACGTCATTGTATAAAAAAAAAAAAAATATATATTTTTTTTTAATTAGCTTTCATAAATCTGGAGTGGCAGGGCGATAAAAAAATTAGTCATTCCATTTTCGCATTTCGCTCCGCCGCTGAGTAGAAAATGGAATGGAGAGCAAGTGTGAGGGATGTGGAGTGTCTTCTACTAACCCCCGTGGGTTGGGTGGAGGGGGAGCGAGCTAGCGAAACGCTGGCCGCTGATCAATATCCCTTTCCCGATCCAGCGTAACGGAAGGGGGGTGGGGGCTTGGTGTTGGCGTTTTAATTGTTCAGGAAGCGATGCGGAGCAGCGGTGGATAAAGAGGAAGATTCCCGGCGGGACACGGGGGCTGACGTGAGCGCTCTTGTTAAATGACTTTGCGTTCTGCGCCGCGGGCGCAGGGGTATGTCAGGGTATTTGTTCACACAGCGACACACGGGAGACTTCAATTACCAGCGCCATTATCGAACCAATCGGAGGCCGACGCGGAGCTTTGTGCAAATACACCTGATTCCATCCTGCTCGAGTGCACTCAAACTCAACGTCTAGGGTTTTTTTTTTTTTTCGCCTTCCGATGTCCGGACAGACGGTCCAGACTCCAAGCGCGACAATTCATTTAGACATACGACGCATTTAACGTGCAGCAGGTGTTTTTCGTGCCACTGGAGTGGAACATACAAGGGAGGGGCATTGTTGAGAGTCTGACATGACCTTTACTTGCAGGCCTCCGTCCCTCAGGTCCGTCCCTCAGGAGGGAAACCGCGGCAAAAGCAGTAGCAAACTGGCCCTTTTTTTCCTTGCTCTGTGGTGTATACAGCACGCCAACAGCTCCAACAGCTCACTTTTATCATTTTATCATCGGGAGTAAAATTCAAAGCGCTGCTAAACAGGACAGGAGGCATGTCTGCTGTTGACTCACCCCAGTGAAATAGAATTTGGGCTCGGCGTCAAGAGCAAGACCTCCCTTCAAGACAGGTAAAAGTTGTGCAGAAAACCTGTCGGATGTGCGGGTTTGGTGGTCTGTGCCGTGGGCAAGAATGCGAGAGCTCCACAGCAAGCATGCTGTACAGTACGATTCTGTCCTCAGCGGCTTCATTCATGAAAACTATCGGGACCAAAGAAGTCAAAATGGGATAATTGGATGAGTACTTTTATTTTTTGTAGCTGCATTATCTCCACAGTCCTTTTGGTACTGCAGGAACTTTTTTCACTTCCTAGAGCCTTTTCAGACCATTTCTTCATGCATTGGGGCAGCAAAGGACCAAGGGACCGTGGACCTCACGTCCTAGAACCGTTTTACGTCCCTTAGGAACTCAAGTGATGTAGTTGCGTGGTGATTGGTAGAACTCATAAGCCACAGCCATTACCAGATGCTTGTCTGTGCAGACCACGGAGTGCCATTTTGAAAAACCGTAGTGGTCACTGGTTAGCTGTTTTCTTGTGATTTGGGACAAAATGGACAGAGCCAGCAAGATATGGACCAATGATGAGGTCCAAGCTGTTTCGGTATGCTTGTAAAGTTCGTGGGCGGTGATGCTTGACACCGTTTGAAACGGACATACCTGTTTCACGTACATAACGTTAGCATAAATGGGGCTTAAGAGCTTGAAAACGAGGCAGGTTATTGCACCTGCTTCCATGCACCGTATACTTTTGGGACGTTTAGGAGGCCACAGGGGCATCACTCTGAATTGCCAGAACTTGCCACGGTGACGCAAACGCAACCAAGTCGGTCGGAGATGGTTTTCCCTACACGTCCCCGGCAAACCGTGACTTTACGTTTTCTGAAGCCAGAGCGGAATCGCATCGCCAACCCAGTTAAGACTGTTTACTCGGCAATGACGATTAAACTTTGACAAAGCTTAAATCATCAGTTTCAAAACCACCCGTCTCAAAAAGCAACCGAGTTTAGGCGCCAACACGCCCCAATTCCACGCTATCAAAGGGCATTTTTTTTTTTTTTTTTTCCTCAATCGACCCTAAAATTCCCAACGCATCTGGCAGCCAGGCTGTTTCTTTCCGGTATGCTGCAATCACAAGTCTCGCCTTTACCGTCAAGCCAGACCTCTGAATCCTGTCTGCGGAGGCACAACATGGCGGATGCTGCACACAAAGACGTCCTGATCTTGTTTTTTTTTTCCTCACTTCCTCCCCCTTCCCTTCCCAACCTCTCCGTTCCCTTGGATCGCCCCCATCTCCCTCCTTCCCCCCTTTTTTTTCTGTCTGTAAACCAGGGAGGAGGCCGAGATGGAGTATCTAAAAATAGCTCAGGACCTGGACATGTACGGCGTCAATTACTTCTTAATCAGGGTGAGCCAGCGCCGCCTTTTGGGTCGAGATCGGAAGGCGTTTCCGCTGTTGGATTGGACGCCATGAAGTTCTCGTCCGTTTTCAATTAGCTAGACAAAGTGGCTATTCCAGCAAAATGTATTTGTATTGTGGAGTATTTGGGCTGAAATATTATAAACAAAAAAAAAGGTGTCGAGTTGAAATTTAACAACAGGAAGGGTCACTACACATGTATCACACAGTGCTTGTAATAAACGACATTTAACCGAAATATCAAGTCTATTTTCAGTGAATCACCAATTTATGTGCAATTTTTATCCTAATTTCTCATTTTATTATGACGTTTCCCGACACACATAAACATACATCCTTATGGTTTACTCTCATGATTTAATAGCGCCACTTCTCGAAATAATAGCGTTCATCCTCATTCGACGACGACTTTATTCCGCTCGACGGTGGATTAATCCATCTCTTTAAAAGGCCGTAAACTCCCCCTAAAAATGCTGCACAGATTCCGTGTCGGGTTTTTTCCGAAAGACAAAAACAAATCAATCAAAACAACTTCTACGGGAGAAAGAAACCCAATAGGGCCGTCCTGGATTGATGGGTCCGATAACCGGCCGGGACGGGTTTACATGCCACTGATGAAATCCCTCGACTAGCCAAGCATGGCCTTTTAGGACAAACTCCCGTTTTTAAATGTGCTTGTAATAATTGCGTCATCAACGGAGCGTCCGCTTCTTTCAAATCGACGGCCGAGTTTAAGAAAAGGCGGGCCTGATGTGCGTGCCGGTGTGTTTTAGAACAAAAAGGGAACGGACCTGCTGCTGGGCGTGGACGCCCTGGGCCTGCACATCTACGAGCCCGACAACAAGCTGACGCCCAAGTGTTCCTTTCCCTGGAATGAGATCCGCAACATCTCCTACAGCGACAAAGAGGTGACGCTTCGCGATCGGATTTCAACCGCCACTTTTTCGCATTTGTTCTTACACTTTCACGAGGGCTTCCCCTCTTCGTCCTTTCCAGTTCACCATCAAACCGCTGGACAAGAAGACCAACGTGTTCAAGTTCAACTCATCGCGGCTGAGGGTCAACAAGCTGGTGAGAAGAACGGGGGAGGGGTTATCGTAAAAAATGGCGATTTTTTTTCAAGATTTCCCACGCGTCCCTGGAGAAATATCAGTTCGACCGATACCTTGGGGAAACGCTGACATTCTCTGGAAAATCATCGATGTGTGAGAATGAGCGAGTGAATGGTTGTAGGACTTTAGATGACCTCTGAATGCAAAGGTGAATGAGTTTTTAATACTGATATTTAGCAACCTGTATTTTTTCGGTAATAACAGAAAAGATCTTTCTCTACCATAATTCGAGGGCTGAATCGACAAACCAAACCCCTGAAAAAGATGAATACTTGACATATTTATGAACCCTGTCGGGTTGTATATCACAATTTGGGATCTAGGAAAAGAAAATCAGAAAAGTATTGATATCCCATCAGCCCGTATTTGACATATATTGATACACGGCCCAGCATTCATTACTCAGCCTGTCAATGGAATTAGGGGGTGAATATTTGATTTGCTGAAATCAATAGCAGCGCTTCAGCGGCGCCGTAGTGCTATTTTTCTTTGTTAACATTTTTTAACCATACGGTTTCGGCGCAGATCCTGCAGCTCTGCATCGGCAGCCACGACCTGTTCATGCGGCGGCGCCGGGTGGACTCCCTGGAGGTGCAGCAGATGAAGACCCAGGCCAGGGAGGAGCGAGCCAGGAAGCAGGTAAGGCCGACGGCGTACGGAAGAACGGCGAGGATCCGAGAAGCCGACCCGTGACGGGTTCCCGCTCTCCTGGTCCGATCAGATGGAGAGGCAGCGCCTGCAGCAGGAGAAGCAGCTCCGGGAGGAGGCAGAAAGGACCAGGGACGAGCTGGAGAGGAGGCTGATGCAGCTCCAGGATGAAGCTCACATGGCCAACGAGGCCTTGGTAGGTTTGACGAAGAAGACGAAAACCCCGTATGAGCCGATCGCAGGGCCACAGATGAGGCATACGAGTACTGCCCCTTTCAGCTTGCAATCTAGGGTCTTCGGTCAACTTATTGTTTCGGGCGCCAGGTTGTTAGCGCTCCGAGCTAACAGCAAGAGGGTCCCTGGTTGGATTCTATCAGGGTTCATTGGAGGCTCTCCACTGCCCAGATGTGTGGAGGAGAGGGTGCACGTTTGTGTCTCTACATGTGGCCCGGTGATCAACTGGGTGAACCCCACCTCTCGGCCAATGACAGCTGGGACAGCCCTCCGCCCTAGATAAGCTGTACTGATAAGGAATGGATGATTTTTATTTACATCACCCAGAATTATTTTTGTATTGTCTTCCCAGAACTACAGATGGAAATTGAGCTACAATCTGGTAAAAAAACATCTCTGCCTCTGTGCTTAATGTAATTGTACACAGTCCTGATAAACCTCTAAACAAACAAATCCCCAAATAGCATTGGGATATACCCATATAATTGGTATTCATGAAGGTTCTTGTCTTCTGGGCTGTTCCTGCTTCAGGAGTCCCCACAGCGAGTCTCTCCCACCAACTAATTTCATCTCCTCTTTCACTCCATCCATAACTCTTCACTTTGGTGCTCCTCCAGGTCTCATGCCTGGTGATTTCAACCCTTCAATCCTTCTACCAATATATCCATTACACCACGAGTCAAACTCGAGGCCCGCGGGCCAAATGTGGCCCGTCGTGTCATTTTATGTGGCCTGTGAGAACATATTAAAAGGCCTGATTGTCTTAAAATAAATAAGTCAAATACGTGGAATGAACATAAACTACATTTCCCATGTTTTTTTGGTTTTTTTTTTGTCCCGCTATCTCCTGTCTTCTGCCTTTCTATTTATATTTATGTTCATATTTATATATATTTATTTCCTTTTTTTTAACACATTAAAGTTTTACAATAAAGTTGGATGGTTGTCTAAGAGTATGTCAACATTTGGACACCAAACACGAGCTAAGTACGCCAAAGTTAGCCTTCCTTATAAACAACAAATTGTCCAAAAATTAAAATTAGCAATGTATTTACTGTTAATAGGTTTGTGTATTTATGGAGACAAATCTGCAAGGCTGTGTGCAGCCATTAGTTTTTGTAAAACTCTACATCTGTCACACATGTTCTTAGCAGCTCACGCTTGTTGGTTGTACTTTTTCTGTTATTCTGCCCCTCTCAATTGGGTCAAAAAGGTTTTAAGAATAAGAATGAGAACAATTTATTTTTTATCCCGAAGGAAATTATTGTGCCAGAATTACAAGAAAAACATAACAATAATAATAATAGTGGAAAATTGTATAAACAGTAAAAAAAAGGGGGAGAATAAGAAATACAAATAAGCTATAAAGTGTAATAAACTATAAAGACATTGGACAAAGTTAATGTCATAAATAGTGTCGGATGATATTTTTCTTTATAGTTTGATTATTGATCGATGGAGTAATGAGATTTATGTCGGAACAGAGCAACAAGTAAACATAAATTTTGTTTACATCTATGCAAATTTTGGATACGAATGAGTAATAAATTCAGAGTCGTTTCACATTAAGGGAAAGTTACATTTATTTTACATGACATTTAGTTACATTTATACTGTTATTGTTACTTGTGGTCCTTTAAGGGCAACCATTGCGCACATAAGTCTGACACCCCTGCGTGATACTAGCTCACTATTCTAACTACTTTTCCTTCTGGCTGACAGTCTTACATCAAACATCACTCTTGACACTTTTCTCCACTTTCATTTCTGCAAATATAGCAGAGGTAGCGGTGACCCAGTTTTTCAAATATTTTTTCTTAATTTCGCACAATTACAAATCCTCCTCTTCACCCCCCCGTCCCTTTTTTCCTCCCCTCCAGCTGCGTTCGGAGCAGACGGCCGACCTGCTGGCCGAAAAGGCCCAGATCGCCGAGGAGGAGGCCAAGCTGCTGGCCCAGAAAGCCGCCGAGGCCGAGACGGAGATGCAACGCATCAAAGTGAGCGCCATGCGCGGCCAGGAGGAGCGGCGTCTCATGGAGCAGAAGATGCTCGAGGCGGAGATGCTGGCCCTCAAGATGGCCGAGGAGTCCGAGAGAAGGTGTGTGTGTCGGGGAGGGGAGAAGGGGTGTCGAGTCCGTGCGCGCTATCTCTCTGGAACAGATCCGACTCAAACACACATACGTGCTCGCTCTCTCAGATACTTCAAAAAGTCCCACATCTTGCTTTCCAAGAGCCCCCCCGTCCCCGAACCCGCTCCCCTCCTCCTGCTTTTGTTTGAAATGTGACTACTTTGAAGAAAGAGACGCCGCCGAGCAGGACCCGACCCGCTTTGGAGAAAGAACTTCCCCGCCATGTTCCCGACTCGTTACAGGCGGTTAATGCCGACTTGCTCCCGGACTCTCGTTTTTCGGGGGTCGGGGGGGGGGCTCGGAGGCTCGATCAAAGGATGAGAATGTTTTTTTTTTTTTTTTTTTTTCGTTTCGACTTGTTTAAAATAATTTAATTAAAAAAAAAAAAAAAAAAAAAAAAAAAGCTTTGTTCTCCGGGACGGCAGGTAATCACTCGGCTACGGCGGCGGTGTTCTTCACACAGAGGAGGACGCCTGAGACTCAGACTTTTTCATTTGTGCTACTGAATTGTTTGCGAAAGAAAAATTAAAGCGATGGCTGGACTTCTTATCGAGGCACCGGCGTCACAGCGGGCCGGCGCATTTGATCCGTGTTTACCGACGACCTCCGAGATCTCCCGCGTTTACATCACAGCGGCGGAGTTACGGGCGTTCACTTCCTGTTCTGGATTTTTTTTCAGGGGGAAGGATTAAATTCACCACTCCCGGACTTAGGGCGGCAAACGGCCGCGAGAAATCAGCGGGAAAGTGCCAAGAAGTGATAATGGCTCGCAGGACACTTTCCGACCGCAAGGCATTTTGAGCGTCTTTCGGAAAGATGAGAGAGGAGCGGGACGGGGAGAAAAGATCACAAGGGGAAGAGCTTTTAAAAAAATCACCTTTGTCAGGAGCGCTCAGCACTTTACTGGGAAAACGAGCAAGAAATTACCCGACAGGAAGGAGTTTCTCGGAAATTAGCATGAAATCACCACGACGACGTCCGCAAGCGTCCCGACCTTAGCAGGAAAAAGACTGTTTTGAAACACAGACTATTCATTCATTCATTTAATCATCATGTTTACCGCTTGTCGTACAACCATTCACCTTCACATTTACACGCAATTCATGGTCTCCAATAAACCTCCTGCGTGTTTTCGGTCTGTGGGAGGAGCCGAGAGGAAATTTAATACATTTGTATTTATTTTTCATCACCTATCAACCAGTTCTGTTCAGATAGTCGGCGGATTGAAGACGGATCTTTGATTAAAACCTGATGGACGCCGGCTCTTTCGAGTCCTTTTGGTAATAAAATGGCGAATAAACTCAGGAAATCGTCCACCTCACCATTTATCGGGCAATCATCTCAAAGCGGCACCATTAACCACTCGTCAGTTAGCGCTTTTTTTTTTTTTCCTCGATGAAAACGAGAGGCATTTCAACACGCGGCACTCGACAAGGCAAATGGCCACATTCGCTCAGGCCCTCGAGGCGCGAGAGATATAATCACCCCCGTGTAGCGCTCACACTCGCACGGACGATACATCCATCATACGGGTAATAACACGCGAACATCCACGCTTCTCTGAGTGCCGGGGAACCAATTACACAACCAGGTTTTGGGGATAATTCGAGCTTGGGCGCGTCCTCTGAAGGGCTGCGGCGAATTAAAAGAATTTAACGCTGCCGTCTCGTCCGCCGTCCCTCAGGGCGAAGGAGGCCGAGCAGCTGAAGCAAGATCTGCAGGAAGCCAGGGCGTCCGAGCACAGGGCCAAGCACAAGCTGCTGGAAATCACCAGCAGGGTCTATACGGTACACACACACACACACACACACACACACACACACACGCTTGTGTGTGTAACCCATGATCATCATCCTGAGTGATCACATTCAGGTGCAGGAAAGACATAAACATGACAAATACATTAAATATGCTGTAAACATATTCGACGCATGAAGATGTCTGCGGTTTCTGACTGTCTGAGTACAAGGATTTAAAGGTTTAAATAGAAAATATTTTTAAAGATTGTCAGAAAAGAAAAATATCCCCCGAATTCGCTGACAAAATATAAATAATATAAAAATAAGATACACTTTATTGATCACCATAGGGGAAAATTCTTTTGTCACAGCAGCGTAATAGTTTAAGTGTCAATAAATATGAATAAATATAAACAGAGAGACAATTAGGAGACAATAAGAAAATAGCAAAGGCATGCACAAATAAAGAAAATAGAGAAAAAATAAAATTAAAAATTGTCAAAAAAAAAATTAAACTCAACCTGGAAAATTTGATATTAATAATTATAATGATATTTGGGTGGCTTGTCTGCATTGGTTTCTTCAAAACTTCCTTTTACAGTCCAAAAACATGCAGGAGGTTCTTTGGAGACCCTGAATTGCCCAAATGTTTGAATGTGAGGGCAAACGGTTTCACGTCTCTGTATGATCCCCTGTGATTGGCTGGTGACCGGTAAAGCGTTGACCAATGACAGCTGGGATAGGTTCCAGCACATAATGAGTGACTGATAATAATTGGAATAATAATGATAAAAAAAATTTTACATGGTTATCACTCGGGGAACATATGATTAAAAAGATTACAAATCATATTTTGGCCTTTTGAACCCGCTGGTTTCTTGCTAAAAAGAAGAAAGTTCTGGCGAAGAACCTCGAGGATCTTCTTTCTAATTTCAAAATTCAGAGAAAGAACCGAATCCACAGCGACGCGGCAGCTTCGACATCGTTCACGCGCTAAACGACGCCCCGCTGGACCGCAGATCCTCGCCGAGTAAAAACACAAACTAATTTCGTCTGACAAATGAACGGGGTCTGTAAACACTGCCTCGCACACTGGAACACACATAAACACACACAAAAGGCTACATATGAGAGACGTCAGAACTGTGAGCGAGAGGTACCAACACACACACACACACACACACACGAGCGCAGAGTATCCCCGTCTCCTCCGGTCCCTGTCGAATTGCTCTCTCACGCCCTGCCAGAGTGTGTTTTCGTTGGACGTCTCCGCCCCGCCGTCCGGACTCTTGCGCCCAACCGTGGATTTACATTTATATCGTGTATTAGCTCCGCTTCTCATCTATGGGGGCGCGCACGTTCGGCCGGGATGTGACGCTGTGTGGAGTGTGTTGGGCTTCCGTGCCTTGCCCAAGAACACCTTGGCATGCTGTTTTTTAATAACAGTACATTTTGTAATAAACGTTCAAAATGTAATAACTTTTTCATTTCATTTTGTAATAAAGCCCCATTTTGTAATAAACTGATGCGTTTTGAAATAAACTGCCCCGACGCATTTTGTCATAAATTTTGCCGCATTATGTAATAAGTTATTACATTTTGAGAAGATTATTACAAAATGCACTTGCAACTTTTTTATTCTCTAGGAAATCTAATAACATGGAATTTATAGAATATTCTCTGTTAATGCAACCTTTGAATAGTGTACTGATAGCAATTGCTAAGTGCTAGGCTAATACAGTGATACTAATAATAGGCCGAGCTTTTACAAATACTTTAAAGTAAAATGAGATACAATCATCAAACAAATAAACTATGCTTTGGAATTGTTATTACATAATGCACCATGTTATTACATTTCCTAGAGAATAAAAAAGTTGCACGTGCATTTTGTAATAATCTTCTTTATGTAATAACTTACTACAACATGCGGTAAAATTTATTACAAAATGCGATGGGGCAGTTTATTACGAAATGCGGCAGTTTATTATAAAATGAAATGAAAAAGTTATTACATTTTTATCACAAAATGCGGCTCAACACATGCAGACGTCTGTCTGCTTGGAGGTGAACCCAGCTCTACCAGCTGAATTTAACCAAATGACTGTAAATTATGCCTGCGACCGAAATGACGAAATCGATAAGAAATCAATTAAGTAGTAAAAATAAAAATAAAAATAAACAAATAAATAAAACTGATAAAATGAACATAAAAAATAAACAAAAAATAAATAAAAGTCTCGTGACATCTTGCTAATCGGGAGATAGCGTACGATGTTGAATAACGTGGAAGCGTGTCCAGCAGCAGGGGTGATTTAAGTCCATTTTCTTTTTTCCGCGTCAGACTTTTCCACCGAATTCGTCTCCGCTCCTCTTCTTCGCTTTACCCTTCCTCGTTATTTGTCCTCCCTCACAACCCTGACGTCTTTACCCCCCCTGTCACATTTCCCATCCTTTGATTCTCTCTTCTTTTGTTTTTTTTTTCCCCCCCTCTCTTTCTTTCCCTTTTGCCGTGATTTCCCTGACAGCTGTTCCTTTCCCCTCCGCCTTCCCCCCGCAGTCGCCGGCGCTGCCAGCTGCCAGCCTGCCTCCCGACCTGAGCTTCAGCCGGGAGAACCTCAGCTTCGACTTTAAAGATACCGACATGAAACGCCTCTCCATGGAGATCGAGAAGGAGAAGTGAGTGCTCCATCCTCTCCTTCCGCCGTGGCGTGATACCACTCGGTTTTCCCCCCGATTGATCGGACTTCCGAATGAGATCAAGCGGCGGTTCAGATTCACTTTTTGGGTAAAACTTGCAGCTGAACCCAACCAAGCTGGTATCTTAGCGTTCTGAACCGTTTAACGTCCCTTAGGAACTCACGTGACGTAGGTGCTCTGTGATTGGTGGAACTCATAGGCCACGCCCATTACCAAATATGTCTTGCGGTCAATGGTCGGCAGTTTGTGGTCGCGACACAATAGACCGAAACCAGCGAGAAATGGACTGAGCAAGAGGTCAAAAGCTTTTCTGGCCAGATGTAGCCGTCCCCGCCGTGGTCCCCTACTGCCGGTGTAGTGCAGAACTCAAAGGCTCCCCAGGAAGAGGCTTGTTCCAGGAACCAAACTTGAGCTCAACGGTTCTATTTTTTGTCAAAAAGAAGTGGCGAGGCGGCAAGTTGCGAAGCACGGTGACAGTCATGTGACGCTCATGGGGCCAACAAAAGGGACCTTCACTGACAAACTCACTTTTAGAAACTTCAGACTGTCACAAAATACATCGGTTTGATTATTTCGGTCCAGAAAAACAACCTAAGTCCAAATGAACTCTGAAATTGAACTCAAATGTCAGGTGTTTTTTTTTTTATTCGTTTTTTTTTTTAAGCTGTTTTTGAAAAGCACAACTAAATATTCTGAAAGGTTTTCTGTGAAATCAATCTTCCCGTCAAAACAGGCAGACTCGTGAGCTGGAATCACAGCTAAATGCTAGTTTTGCGAAATATCCGTGCGTTTGCTGAATTTCCGTCACGGTTCAAAGTTTTCTAATCCCCTTCCTCCCTCCGTTTAGGGTGGAGTACATGGAGAAGAGCAAACACCTGCAAGAGCAGCTGAACGAACTGAAGACGGAGATCGAGAGTCTGAAGCTGAAGGAGAGGGAGACGCCCCTGGACGTCATCCACAACCAGAACACAGAGCAGGGAACCAGCAAACACAGCCACTTCAAAAAGGTGCTCACAGAAACTCAAACACAAAGACGCCATAAAGTAATATTCCACGGGCGTGTGAATCAATAACCTCCTCAGAATGAGGGAGAAATCGGAAGTTATATGAAAAACCATTCCCAATTTAGTGCGATTGGCAGGGTAGTGCTTGGTGAAGAGGTATGTTTTTAGGCGAGTTGGAGGCTAAGTGCGATTAGCGGGGTAGTGCTTGGTGAAGAGGTATTTTTTCAGCTCACGGCGAAAGATGGGCAGCGACCCCGCTATTCTGACCTTTTTTCGGGAGTTCGTTCCACCACGGAGGAGCCGAGACCGACAAGAGCCGAGACCGGTTCCATCCCAGAAGTGGCAGATCGGAGGGGACGGGTAGGGACATGTGGCTCGACCATAGCCTGGAGATAAGACGGGGCTGTCCTATTCACTGCCCAGTAGGCGAGCACCAGGGACTTGAACTTGATGTGGGCGGCTACCGGGAGCCAGTGTAGGGACAGAAGAAGGGGAGTTGTGTGGGAGAATTTGGGAAGGTTGAACTCCGCTTTCTGAATAAGCTCCAGAGGCCTGCTGGGCAAGGAGGGATTTGCAGTAGTCCAAACGAGAGGGGACTAGAGCCTGGATGAGTATCTGCGCTGTATCCTCCTAGAGGACTCTGCGGATCTTCCTGAACCGTCGTATGTCTCGATATGACGTGTCCATAGAGGTTCTCAGTCATCCGGGTCATGGTGAAATCTTCTTGTCTTGGCAACTGAACTTGACCAAGTCCAGGAAAGACATGTTTATATGAGAGGATGAACTGAAGTGTGAATGAATGCGTGAATGGTTTTATGTTTCTTTTTGAGAACTAAATGACGGTATGAATGGTTTTATGTCTCTATATGACGGGTGAATACTTGCTTGTCTGTATGATATGTGAATGAATGATTGTTTTATGTGAATGAGAGGGTGAATAGTAGTATAGTAGTAGTAGTAAATAATAGAATCCCGCCTCTGGCCCAATGAGAGCTGAGATAGGCACAAGGCCCAACTGTGACCCTGAATGCAGAAGAAGCTGTCTAGGTAATAAATAAATGGATGACTTTACCTGAAAATGTAAAAAAAAAATGTGTTAAAATTGCATTAAAAGCATAAATGCAATCAGCGGCCGTCAGGGCGTGTCCAGACGGGACGAGCGTACATCTCCTCCCGCACGCGGCCCACCTGTCAATCAAACCAAATATCCCCCCCCCGTTGCACCGCAGCCACACCTCGCCGTCTTCGAATTGAAAGCCGGGGTATCGATTCTCACAGCATCGCTTAACAGTGACTCTCCCCGCCCGGCCCCGGGTTCATTTTTCATTTTCCAGCCCGGACTTTCTTCTTTGATGGAGCCCATGAGACCAGTGGAGTATGTGTGTGTATGTGTGTGTTGTGGATGTTCATACATTTTCCACTATGACCTCTAAAAATTCTTCAGCCCTAAAGTGTCGGGAAAAAAAAAAAGAAATAAATATCAATCCCGCCGAAACAACCGATAGGGAAATCTGTGTCCCAGCGGGCGACCTTTGGCGGAAGTTTCATCTCGACCGCGCCGCCTCGGATACGCCGTGAAGCCATTATACGAAATGACATGAAAGCGAGGAAAGCGCCGGACTCTTTGGTTCTTGGGGGACATTTCGAAATTGATTGGTCAGAGACACTGAAAATGTGAGAAGAAAAAAAAAAAAAAAAAAAAAGAAGCAAAACGGCGGATTCTATTTCTGTTGTCCCCCGATGAACCGGCACATTGGGCGTTATCGGCCCCCCGCTCACATATCTCTCAAACCCCCCCCCCGAAAGAATAATGAAACAAAACATACCGGCCCTGGTCGCTTTTGTCTCCACGGTGTAAGAACGCTAAGCGGCTGCTAATTGATTTTAGCCGGGGAGTCAGTCAGCGGCTCGGTCGCGAGGAGCCGCAGCGCCGCCGGAAGTGTCGGGTCTAATTGAATCAGAAGCAGCGGTCGTTTGTCTTGATATGGAGGACGGCCGGAGGGGGAAGGAGAAGGATGAGGAGGTCGAGGAGGAGGCGGGGGGGAGAAGGAGATGGAGAGTTTGTCGGGAAGTTAAAACATTTCCGCCAAAGCCGGAGAGACCGATGGAACAGATGGAGAATGCTCCGAGGGGTCAGGTTCGACATTTTTTTTTCCCGAAGACGAACCACATCAGGCGGGGCGGTGGCGGCGGCGCAACTGTTAGCGCTTCACAACAAGAAGGCCGCCGGTTGGATTCCAACAGGGGAGCCTTTAAGTGTGGAGTCTGCATGTTCTCCCTGCGTCTGCATGGGGTTCCTACAGGTTCTCTTGGTTCCCCCCACAGTCCGAAAACAACCACCATTCGATTGGACGGTTTAAATTCTAAACCGTCCAATCGAATCGTGGTATGGCTCTATATGATCTGTGAATGAGGGGGTGAACATTTCCATAGAGGTTCATACAGGTCATGGTGAATTCTTGTCAAAATCTTCTTGTCGTGGCAACTGGACTTGAATTTCTTCACTTTTTCAGACGTCATCTGAGAGGCTCCTTCATTTCTAATGACCTGTAGGGAGGTTTTTGCGAGTCTAAATGTGGTGGCTTGTTATGTAAATGGATGGGTATGCTAATGTCATTAGCATAACAACCCCCTTAGACCTAGTTCCTGCCGGTCAACTCTTCCTGCCATGACAAAAAAAGATTTCCATGAGAATTCGCCATGACCCGGATGACCGAGAACCTCTACAGCAGGGTTGGGCAAACTGCGGCCCGCGGGCCACATCCGGCCCGTTGGTCTTTTTAATCCGGCCCGCCAAAGATTGGTACAGAATTCATCCTTGATATGAATGATTGGATCAATTAATAAGGGAGCTCAAACAGGAGATCATTTCATTTTTGGAGCTACTTGAGAATTTTCTTGAGCTGAATGACGCAGATTGGCTTTGTGATTTAACCTTTACTGTGGACATACTGACACATAAATGAGCTGCACGTGAAACTACCAGGATAAAAAAAAAAAAACGCTTGGTGCATGAAATGCAAGCAAACGTCAGAGCCTTTAAAACCAAGCTGGTTTTATTTTCAAAGCAACTGTCAGACGAGTCTGATATGTACTGTTAATAAAAGCGTTTTTTTTTTTTTTTTTTTTTTTTTTTTAATATTTATTGTATCTTGTGCTGACCCGGCCCGTCTGTCAAATTTTAAAAGGCAATGCGGCCCCTGAGCCAAAAAGCTTGCCCAACCCTGCTCCACAGGCTTCACTTGAAGACGTTTCACACTCCATCCGAGAGGCTCCTTCAGTTCCAATGACCCGTGGGGAGTTTTAAAATGTAACTGCCAGGGTTTTGGGCAGGTCTAGGTTATGATGGCTGTTCATGTAAGTGGCAGAGTTGATCGACTGATACCGGGTCTCAGGGTTGTTATTCTAACGGGGGTGTCGTTCGGCGGGGACAAAGGAGCGACCTAAAAAACACCACCAGTTGCCGCTTATTCGGAAACTCCCCACTTGTCATTAGAACTGAAGAAGCCTCTCAGATGAGGGCTGAAACTTCTACCAAGTGAAGAAATTCAAGTCCAGATGCCACGACAAGAAGATTTCCACGAGAGTGAATCGTTGCATGTCTCTATAGAGTTCAACCTGTGATTGAAAGAAAGCGAGCCTGGCAGCCTCATCTCCGGTTCTCCAACCCTCTGAGAACGCTCTCCCCACCATAACTTGGAAAAGTCCCGGAAAATCCCTAGCCGCTGTCGCTCTGTAGATTAACTCCCTCGCTTTCGTCACGATGACACCTTCGGGTTTGTCCTCTCAAACTCCTCTCCCTCATCTTCAGCAGCCTCCACATCCCGGGCGCTGTTTGGCCTCTTTTTTTTTTCTTCCGGCATTTCTTAAAACCCGACACACGATATGAGTAGTTTTTAAGCCGGCCCGATCCCGAAATGTGAGCGGAGGCTGAGGTTGACCAAAGATATTCAGAGGCTGAGCAGAGCCAAGTGCCGTGAAGTTTGCGAGGTAGGGAGGGGGAAGCCGGGGGGAGCAGAGCCAACGTGGAACGAAGCGCAGATCTCCAAGCCAGAGGCGCAGCGAGCAGCTGCACCTCAGCTCAAATCTTGATTCATAGATCCTTTCATTCATTCTTTCATTCTTTCCTTGCACATCTCGCTTGGCCTGCAGGGTTGCAAGGGTGCGCCTTGTTGAGCCGCATTTTGTAATAAATGTCCAAAATGTAATAACTTTTTCATTTCATTTTTTAATAAAGCTGCATTTTGTAATAAACTGCCGCGTTTTGTAATAAACTGCCCCAACGCATATTGTGATAAATTTTGCTGCATTATGTAATAAGTTGTTACATTTTGAGAAGATTATTACAAAATACACTTGCAACTTTTTTATTCTCTAGGAAATGTAATAACATGGAATTTATAGAATATTCTCTGTTAATGCAACCTTCGAATAGTGTACTGATAGTAATTGCTAAGTAATGCTACAAGGCTAATACAGTGATACTAATAATAGGCCTAGCTTTTACAAATACTTTAAAGTAAAATAAAATACAATTAACAAACAAATAAACTGTGCTATAGAATTGTTATTACATAATGCACCATGTTATTGTATTTTCTAGCGAATAAAAAAGTTGCAAGTGCATTTTGTAATAATCTTCTCAATACTTAATAACTTATTACAAAATGTGGTAAAATTTATTACAAAATGCGTGGGGGCAGTTTATTACAAAATGCAGCAGTTTATTCCGAAATAAGGCAGTTTTATTACAAAATGCAGCTTTTGTTGCAAAATAAAATGAAAAAGTTATTACATAAACATATTGTTGAGTTAAAAGAAAAACCATATAAGGTACCAAATTCATAAAACCTGTAAAATCATTACTTACAAGTAACACTAAGTCCAAATTTTTGCTTTGTTTTAGCGTAAAGGAGGTAAGCAGGTAAATTATAAAAAGCTTTATATGTAATGGACTGTTCTTCTAAAAAATGCATGACAAATTAATATAAAAAATGAATATTAAAAAAGAATTGATTAAAATACATCCTAAAAATATTGTTGAGTTAAAAGAAAAAACATATAAGGAACCAAATTCATAAAACCTGTAAAATCATTACTTACAAGTAACACTAAGTCCAAATTTTTGCTTTGTTTTAGCGTAAAGGAGGTAAGCAGGTAAATCATAAAAAGCTTTATATGTAATGAACTGTTCCCCTAAGAAATGCATGACGAACTTAATATTAAAAAATGAATATTAAAAAAGAATTGATGAAATTACACCCTAAAAATATTGTTGAGTTAAGAAAAAAGTCTTGTCTCCGTAGGAAAATTTGCTGCTAGAATTTATCAGAAAGTTGATTAATTGCACGTATAAGAGGAGGTATAATGTTTACAAAGCTATTCTGCTTATTAAATCAATCTTTTTAATTTAGCCTGTTTTTTTTTTTTTTTTTCTTTTTGCTATTGTTTTCAGTGTTTTTTATAGAAATAAAAGAAACAATGTCGCTAGAAGTTTTTTCATCCAAATAATAATTTTGTTTTCAAATTTTTCTTTTTTTGAAACCCACTGTATAAAACCCCCAGATGCATGTGAGAAAAAACACTAAAGATCGGATTTCAGGCAGGGGGGGCCACAAAATATTCTTCCGAGGGCCGTGAGTCTGAGACCGCTGCCCTAAAACTTAGTGAGTTACGCAAAGATTGACAGGCGTGTTTTGACGCTCGCAGGTGCAGCGCCAGGCGGTAAAAATAAAAGGTTGGTAAACATCTCAGCGCGAATCCTTCCCTTTCATCTCCCACTTACTTTCCCCCCGTCGGATTTTCTCCAGCCGACACGTAGCCCAGAAAAACCAACCCCGATTTTCCCGAAGCGTCTTCTTTCATCCACGGCCTAATATTTAACACGACAGATACTTTAATCCCTTCGTGCTCCGCCAGAGAAAAGAGCAGAGAAGTTTGTCCGGCGCCGCAGGAGTCGGCGTGGAAAGGGATCAATCAGCCGCTCATTCAAACCCGCCGAGAAAAACAATTAACGGCGTTTTTTTTTTTCGCCGGCTGCCATCGATCGTCCTCCCTTCCTCCTCTCCTTGTTTTTTGTTTTTTTTTTTGATCGGGCCCTCCTGGCGCCGGAGTTCGGGGAAACCCGCCGTCGGTCGCGGATTCCGAAAGCGCCTTGATTCCGATTCAAACGGAAAATTAAAAGCAAAAAAAAAAAAAAAAAAAAAACAAAGTGTTTTTTAATTTTTTTCAGTCAACATTGGCTGCCTTTAATTATCTGCTGTTCTGATTCAGCCCGGCGATTCGTCAGGGGGAACGTCTCGAATCTCCGTCTTTCGCTGGGGTGCACATTTTAAATTTACTTTGGGATTTGTCAGGTAAATATCAAAAAAAAAAAAAACAGTGTTTCCATAATCCCGGTTTTGGTGTGTGGCAAAATTCACAATTGGGAGATTAAAGTAGCACTTTTGAAAGACGCTTCTGTTACTATATATTTAATTTGTATTCAGTGGACACACGCTACTTAGCGGATTTTCTTTGTAAATCGGTTGTCGCGATTTATCGTTCTTTAGCATTTTTTTGCAATATTTGAAATTTTTTTCATGATGAAATAGCCATATTCTAGCATATGAAGTTAAAAAAAAACGGTAAAAAATATAGGAAAATTAAACTAAAATTGATTTCATGAAATAGATAAAACACAAGCTCTCCTACCATTGTACCCACGTGAGATCTCATTTGGAATACCATTGGCTAAGTAGAGCCGTACCTTGCTTGCTATTAGCTAATTGAGCATGTTGTTCGTTCCTCATGTTGATTGGTTGATGCAGAGAAGCAGCTGATCTCCTTGTAGTTTGTGTCCGGCATACAATGTCCTGGTCCACTTCGCTGCCGTTCGTCTAAGCGTGAATACCGTCCACCTTGTGCTATTTAGTTTGTGAAAGCGTGTATTTTTTTTGCGATACCCCCACACTCTACGATGCCTCCTAAACACGTTTGTTGAGGGCTAATAGAGCTGGAAATACCATCAAAATTGTCACGTCTCTACTTCCTGGAAATTTACTTGACGTAACGTAACTCCTGCGAAAAGTGATGGTCCACCGTACAGGGGTTGGTGCTTCTGTTGGTCCCTGGTTGGATCCTGACAAGGGGGGGACCTTTCAGTGTCTCCTATGGGGTTCCTCAGGGTTCTCCACTTTGCAGGAGGTCCATTGGAGGCCTGAGGCCACGTGGCTCAGGGGGGTTAGAGCGGTTGGCCGTGTAACCAAACATTTCTGGTTCGATCCCCAGCTCCTCCTTGCCAATCGAAGTGTTGTTGAGCAAGACATTGAACCCCTAACAGCTCCCCTGGTGCTGTTCCTCAGCTGCCTTCTGCTCAGGGTTCATCCATGGTGGCTTAAATGCAGTGCAATGCAGGTCAAATTTCACTGATGTTGTGCTCAATGTGACAATAAAGGTACCGTAATTTCTGGACTATCGAGCGCACCTGAATATAAACCGCACCAGCTAAAAAAAACTAAATAAATATATGTGTACATGTATAAGCCGTACTTGTCTATAAGCTGCAGGTGTCAACGTTGTAACATGAGATACACATGTCTGTGGAGGTTCTCGGTCCTCCAAGTCATGGTGAATTCTTGTCGAACTCTTCTTGTCTTGGCAACTGGACTTGAATTTCTTCACTTGAAGACCTTTAACCACTCCTCCGAGAGGCCTCTTCAGTTCTAATGACCTATGGAGAGTTTCCAAATATAACTGCTAGGTTTTTGGCTGGGTCTAGGTTATGGTGGCTTGTTGTGTAATTGGAAGAGTTGTTCTGCGGAAGCTAGGTGTAAGGGGGGGTTGTTATGCTAATGAGGGTGGTGTCATTAATTCATCATTCATTCAACAAAAGAGCAACTTAGTGGAATACACAGACACATTTTTTAAACTTTTCATTAAATACATACATCACTACATCCATAAATCTTCTCCTAGGTCTTCCTCAAAATTTCACAGTAATTTTATTGGTTCGATATGACGAGGGTAATGTTTCGGCGGCATGAAGCTCGTTAGGCCCCCCCCCCAAAAAAATCAATAAATTAGCCGTATCATTGTTTAGGCCGCAGTGTTCAAAGCATGTGGAAAAAGTAGCGGCTTAAAAGATGGTATTTCTACTTCTAAACTGCCCAGATGTGTGAATGAGAGGAGGGGGGGTGGTATGTTTCTAAATGCAACCCTGTGATGGACTGGTGAACGGTCATGGGTGAACCCAAAGCATCTGAAAGTGTCACCACTGGTCAGGAAGTTGATGTCATTTGAGGTTAGCGGCACAATCCTAACCGTGTTCCATTAAGCCTTCATTGAGAACATAATGACCTTCTCCTTCACCTGCTGGTTCCGTTCCATCAACCGGCACGGCAGGAATCGCCCGGAGCGCACCACCTTGGCCTGCTCCAAAATAATTGGCCGACCCCTCCGACCTCTCTCCCGCTTCTACGATAGCCAAATCCTAAAAACAGCCAAAAAGATCCTCGCAGATCAGTCCTACATCTTACACCCGGCCTTGGAGTGGCTCCACTCAGGTCGCAGAATCCGCTGCCCTGCCTGCAACCCCTCACCAGCCCCCAACCCGCCCATGATATATTTATTATAAAATCACAGAGTGTAGCGTACCTCACAGTCTCTTACCAGTGGTACAATTTGCACAATTCTGTATAGTAATTTATTATACTTTATTTTGATGTTCATAATTTGATGCCCGTGTACCCCACAATTGCCCCTCGGGGATAAATAAAGTCTATTCTGATTCCGGAGGCCCACAGGACGTAGCACTCGGGGACCCTTTTTCCTCATATCCTTAATTTGCTTCACCCTAGTGAAGCCCTGCAAGGCTACCCCACAATTAAGGTTTTATTCTATGCAGATGACACAGTTAGTTACATGACAACGAAGCACTAAATCAGAAAAAAAAGCCTCTCCGAAGCAGTTAAAGCTGTAGAAATATCCAATCGAGGCTTGTCAATCCCAACGTCCCAACATCCCAACAGGGCCGCGAGCACCTCGTGCATGTAAACAGAAATCTGCATCTTTCTGTTTCCTGTTTACAGCACTTTTGTTCGAGTGTATCACCAACTAACAAACACACACACACACACACACACACACACATAAACACACAGCCATTAATAGGAATATCATTATTCCCATTGATGCTATGACTTGTTTTCCTTTGGGCTGTGTGTTATTACCATGGTTACGCTAACAGTGACGAAGCCTTTTCGTTTCCGTCCGCAGCTAACGCTACAGAGCACCAAGTCCAGAGTGGCCTTCTTCGAGGAACTTTAAAAGTGTATTTTTTTTTTTCAAGTTATAAAGGTGGGCTTTGGGACCCCACCTTCACTTCCACTTCAAGGTCAGTTGAAGCAATTTTACTCATCCCGTTTGTCAATATCGCCGGAGCCACTTTGGAAACCAATGCCGCCTTCTTCCGACGGCCGTCGCACCTTCCCACCGCTCCGACCCCTGGATTCATGAACCGAGTGTGTGTTTACAGCGAGAGTGCGCAAGGAACGCTGCTCTCCGGGAGCGTTTGGAAACGAACCGGCGCCCGGGCTATTAACGGCAGAGACCAAAGGGAGACTTTGCCGAAAGAAATCCGTGTGATCTGGTGTGCGGCGGCGCACCGATCGCCGCGGGTCCAACGAGTCGGTACAAATTAACCGCCAAGGGATGAAGCTGGACAAGAGAGTGATGAAGCACTCGATGTGTTTGCGGGGCCAGACGCTACCCACTGACCCAAATATTTGCTATTTAGAGGCTGCGTTTTATCTTTATCATCTCTGACATTTCTTTCTTTAAGTAAATCCAGTGAATCCCAACGGATATAACCGTGAGATCATTTAAAAAATATTCATTCTTTTAATATTGTGAGGTAAAAATATTTTGGTGGTTAGCGCTACTTCCTCCACGGCAAGGAGGTCCCTGGTTTGATTTCCACAGTCCCAAAATATGCTTCATTGGAGACCCGAAATTGCCTAGACAGATGAATGAGAAGGGGAATACTTGTATGTCTCTAGGGTGAGAGAGTGAATGGCTGTTCTATTTTCTGGACTATTGGGCGCACCTGAATATAAGCCGCACAAGCTAAAAATGACCATAAATTCGGGCATATAAGTTTTTTCACACGCTTTGAGAACTGCGGCTTTTGCAAAGATGGGGCTAATTTCTGGATTTTTATAGGGTAATCATAGTAGCTTCCTTCCACCAACACTCACAGTGGACAAATGAAACTGTTTCAGCAAACCTGCTCGCATTTACGCTAATTTTTCATATCAACCGTTTTGCGCTTTTTGCACTCACGAGCGTCATGAAAAAGACGCGCAGAAATACATTTGATACGACAGTCTGTCTGTTCGGTATCCGTTTTGCAAAAAATGGTTATGTACCAGTTGTTTTTGATGTTATCGTCTTTTAATTAAAATTTTCAAAAAAACATCTTTCCTGTGACATTTTGCCACGTTTCAAAGACACCTGCGGCTTATAGACAAATCCGTCTTATTTATGTACAATTTATTTTTTCCTTTAAAAATGAGTAGGTGCGGCCTATATATAGGTGTGCTCTATAGTCCAGAATTTATGGCAAATAAATAAATGTGTACATATACAGGACGCAGCTGTCCATGTTGTTACATTAGATATTTACACAGACATTTTTTTTTACTTTTAATTAAACACACACCGGTAACATCCACAAATACGTACTGGAAATGCTTTTTTTTCCAAATACTGCCTGTAGATTCTTCATCTTCTCCTTTTGGCATTTCCCCTCAGGTCTTGCCGCACCTTTTCCATCGAACCCACTTCTCTGTATCGTCCTCTCTCACACCAAATAACTTCATATCCTCTCTCACGACGTCCATAAATCCTCTCCTCCTTGGTCTTCCTCTAGACCTCTTCCCTGGCAGCTCCAATCCCAGCATCCGTCTAGCGATATATTCACTATCAATCCTCTACATGACCCGACCATCTCAGTCCAGCTTCTCTGACCTTCTCGACAAAACATCTAACATGTGCTGTTCGATTAATAACAAATAACACCTGCAAATCCATCCATCCATTTTCTATCCCCGCTCCGAGATAGCTGATTGCTATCTCGGTCTTCCTCCTGCGCACTAAAACCATTAAAGTTGTCTTTTTCAGAAGCGGAATCGAACGGCCTCAAAATTTCATTGGTTCGATGTGACGAGGTTAAATGTTTTGGCGGCGTGAAGCTCGTTAGCCCAAAAAAAAAAAAAAAAAATCCATAAATAGCTGCATCATCGTGAAAGCAGCAATGTTCAAAGTGTGTGAAAAAAAATAGCGGATTATAGCCCGGAAATTACGATAAATCTCCAGTAAACTGCATTTATGAGAGGGTGAGTGGTTGGTTGTTTCTAAATGTTGCCTGGTTATGACCACGAACCTCTTCTCTCGCCCAATGAGAAGGCAGGACCCTGAGCGCAGGATAAGGGGTACAGAGACTGAAGAATGAATGTTTAGGAATAACGCAACACATTTCTCCATCTGTAACCTTCAAATTATTGATTATTTGTTCAAAAACACCCAGATCATGACAGTCAGGTTATCAGATATCGCCGTCTTTTCCAAGGACGGCCTGCCGTTCGTGGCAAAATGAGGAGTTTTACCTTCACATCGGAAGTTTCCAAGTTCCTCACCTCTGTGTTTACATCTTAACTTTATTTTTTTTTTAAATATTTTTGTATTTTTCTCAAAATGTACATCTCTCCCTGCATTCTTTCGGAAACGGTTTATCTTACACTACGCGGGGAAAAACGCGGGGAGGGGAGGACGACGCGCCGTATTTAAACACAGTTATGGGTGAAGTTAAAAACGAATGTACGTTTTGCATGTAAAAATAAACGAGCATCGTCTGATTCATTGTTTTCGCGTGCGTTCGTTTCTGATCCCTCCAAAAATAACAAGGTGTTAGTTATTTTGGCAGACTTTGAAGAGCGTAAGCTTTGAACCTGCTGGTGCCAGGAACCCCCCCCGAAACCCCCCGAAACCCCCCGAACCCCACCGACGTAAACACACATCCAATTACACCTTTGAAAGGAATCAGTGTTATGTAATCACCCCCCGTCTCCTGTCAGATCACACACTTCGCTCGCCTGAGTGACGGGCTCTCTGCGCTTGTGTGTTTACAGACGAGTGGGAGGAGAGGGTATGAGTGTGTGTGTGTGTGTGTGTGTGTGTCAGTGGCCCATCTTCTCCGTTTTGGTGCCACCTATTAGGGCGAAGGAGTGACATCTGTCCGATAGAATGAGTGGCAGGCCGGGACCCTTCCCCCTCGCTCCTTCGCCCTCCAGCGACGCCGCCCCGGCTTGACAGGCGTCAAGACGGGGGGGCTTTCTGGGAGTCAACCCAACCCCGGTGAAGGCACATGTGTGTGTGTGTGTGTGTGTGTGTCATCAGGCAATTTGACAGCCTCACAAATCCTTTGGTTGCCACCTCCCTTTCTAATATTGTTTGAATCACATCTTTTGTCATTCACCCTCCACCCCCCATCCTCTAGAGATCGCAGTTTACGTCAAATGTGTGCGCACGCAAGCGCGCACGCGTCTCACACACACAGACACACACACACACACACACACACACACAAATGCAGTCTCTTGCAGCAATGTTTGAAAGGTTCCCAGTTTACTGGAGGATAAGGGGAGGTGATGGAAGCTGCACAGCAACAGCCAGGTGCTTGAAGAGAGAGTGAGTACACACACACACACACACACACACACATAATAGGATGCAAAACCCCCTGTGTAATATTTGAAGAGCAAACTTCTGTCAAGAGATCCGAATCAGGGTTTACGAAAAAATAAAAAATAAAAAAAAAAACCCAACGAGGCAGCCCGTCTAAAATGTAACGTTTGAAGATTGAAATATAGGAAGACGCTTTCGGGTAGAAAAGTGTTAAGAACGTTCCGGCTCCAGGAACCGGCCTCCTCCGGGGGAACCTTTTTAGTTTTGCGTTCTTGCAGGCAGTGAGGCCGGCGTGGCGTGCACGGAAAGCGCCACGCTCAAAAAACAAACCACCGATGAAGAAGAAGAACAGGAAGATGAACTCGGCGTTCTTATTTTGGCCAAAATGTCGACGTTCCTCTGCGAGCCGCTGGAGGCCAGAAGAGTTTTTTACGTCTTTGTCGCTCCGTTTCTCGCCACTTCCAAAAACAGCCGAGGGTTTGACCAGCCATGGTTTTGAAAGATGCTCCCCCGTCCTCCAGAAGTATCTGTTACTTCTCGTGACTTGTGAGTTCGACCGATCACCAATGTCACATGACTTCCTGTGGAACCGAAGAATGACCTTGTCTGGGAGCTGAGATGCTTCTAAGAATTTTGCTCAACCAACCACGATCGCCCTGATCTCGCTTTTATTTTTCACTTATTTAACGTCTGTTTTACCAAAGCTGCGAAATTACTCGGCGATTAAAGCAATTCGGAGGAAATGAAGCCCTCGAAAAGGTTCTAGGAACTGCAAAAAGCAAGCTCTTAATTGCCTGCTGGAAATGTCTGATCGATCCTCGTGAATCACGCCGAGTTCGAAGAACGCATGGCGAGCCGGTCTGAGTTTGCGCGCCAGTCGTCGGCGACGCAGGAGTTTGTTTGCGTGGCTGCTTCGACTCCCCCCCATCGCTCGTCTTCAACCCTTCCTTCTCAGAAATGCTAATGTCTCGCGCGAAAAATAGCAACCGCAGCTGCGCTTCCCCGGCCTCCCGGCAGCCCGATTGATTTATAAGCGAATCTTCGCTCCGTCCTCGCGGTTTTGGATCTCGTGTCCGCCGTCCTCCGCCGCGAGCTCCCATTGTCTGTCTTATCTGCGCCGGGCCTCCGGCGACGCTCACGCTTTTCCCGCGGGGTTTATCGAGCGCTCTCCAGGGGGAATCAAAACCGACGAGGAGTTAATCTCTGCCCACCTTTCTTTTAATATGTCGGATCAGAAAATCCCCCGGCGGTGTTTGTTTTCTCTAATCCCCGAGGACAAATGCAGGAGGAGGCCTTGTTTGTTCTCTATTTCGGGAAACTTTGGAAATCGACGTCCTCACGCGGAGTCATTTTGGATGCGAGATCCCGCTCGGCTAGCGGCGTGTAGCGTGCCGTCGCATTTTAAAACGCACCCCTTATTTCAGTACAAATCGGACTATTTTCCCAGCTCCACAGCGCCGCTGCGCCCTGGCGGCGTTTTTAAAGCTCCGATTGTCCAAATGGAAACAAAAGAACTTTTTTGTTTTAAATCAAACTCTTAAATGCGACACCGCGATTCATCCGGGCCCTCCCGAGACTCCGGCTTCTGTTTGTTTCTCCTCTTCGTCTCTGAGAGCTGTACGACATAAATTAGTCTAAAAAAATTATGCTTTATCTTTGAACATCCAGTACCTCGGGATGTTCTCGTTCGGGAATCGGGTTTATTCTAACTCCCGATCTGTTTGTGTAGATTTGAACGTCTGAACACGTTCCTCCCGCCTCACCTCTGCTCTGCCGATGCCACAGAGAGCCGCTGAACAAAGTCTCAGAAAATGCAAAAGAATCGTTTGTTTTTCGGCGACACTGCGGTAACTAAATGCCGTCACGACATGAGCAGAATCTAGCCGAGGTTTTACACCATCTGACTGTGCTTGATGTAAACAAGACATCTGAGGTGACATTACCCAGCGAGAAAAGCATGCAAAACACGTGAGATGTAAATATGCAGCTGGAAGGTCTCATGCCAAGACTGAGGACCACACATGCAGTATTTCCTTTTGAAAGAGTACTACAAGTGCAGTAGTTCTTTTGAAATAGTACTACACATGCAGTATTTTCTTTTGAAAGAGTACTACAGGTGTTGTATTTGGTTTGAAAGAGTACTACAGATGCAGTATTTGGTTTGAAAAAATACTACAAATGCAGTATTTCTTTTTCTTGAAAGAGTACTACAGGTGCAGTATTTGGTCTGAAAGAGTACTACAAATGCAGTATTTCTTTTGAAAGAGTACTACAGGTGCAGTATTTGGTCTGAAAGAGTACTGCAGATGCAGTATTTGGTCTGAAGGAGTACTACAGATGCAGTATTTGGTTTGAAATAGTACTACAAATGCAGTATTTGGTCTGAAGGAGTACTACAGATGCAGTATTTGGTTTGAAAGAGTACTACAAATGCAGTATTTGGTTTGAAAGAGTTCTACACTATTTGGTTTGAAAGAGTACTACACATGCAGTATTTGGTTTGAAAGAGTACTACAAATGCGGTATTTTGTTTTGAAAGAGTACTGCAGGTGCCGTATTTGGTTTGAAAGACTTCTACAAATGCAGTATTTGATTTGAAAGAGTATTAGACATGCAGTATGTGGTCTGAAATAGTGCTAGAGATGCAGTATTTGGTCGGAACGAATACTACAGGTGCAGTATTTTGCTTTGAGAATGTTGGTAGCCGCATTTGGCATTGGTATATCTAGAACAGCATACAAGTGGAGAACTGTGGTTCTTCTGAGGAGGTCTGGGGAGGCAGAAAGGTATGTTAGGAAGGTGCAGGACAGAGTGAGGTGGTGCCAAAGGTCCCAGAGAGGAGTTCAAGTGTATCAAGGATCAGCTCTGAGGCCCTTCTGGTTGGAAGTTTTGATGGACAAGCTGGTAGTCGATGGACTACGGCTGTTTGCAGATGACATTGCGATCTGTAGCGAGAGCAGGAAACAGGCGGAGATGATGAAGGTATGCTTTGGAGAGGTGAAGGATGAAGATAAGCTGCAACAAGACAGGTATACACGTGTGACCGGGAGGGACCCAAGTGGAATGTTGAGGTGACAGGAAGTGGAGATGAAGAAGGTAGCGGCTTCAAACTAGCTAGCATCAACAGTTTAGCATAGAAGAGGTGGTGAGACGGGTGCAAGAAAACATTGGTGAGACCAGAGAGCCGGAGGCAGGGGAGATGAGGAAGAGGAGGTTCTTCTTGTGGAGCGAGGAGGATGGAGAAGATCAGGAAGGAGTCCAACAGAGGTACAGCACATGCTAGATGTTCTGGAGGTAACGTGCAGAGGATGGATGGTGACCATCTGGGTAAAAGGATGCTGAGGTTGCAACTGCCAGGCAGGGAGTCGAGAGAAGGATCAGAGAAGATATTTAAGGATGGGGTGGAAGAGGACAGGAAGTTGGTGTCAGAAGAGAGGGTTGGATGGAGGCAGGTGATTGGCTGTGGCGCAGCCTGAAGAAGAAGACGTTTTATCTCTAAATGATGAGCGCAGCGAGCCACATCGTCACACCTACAACATCCATTTCCTCCGTCCTCCTTACATAGTTTCTCAAGCCATGAAATCCCAACACACACACACACACACACACACACACACACTTCAGTCTGCGGGGGTGAATCGCAGCTCCAGCCCGCCTGCCAGCAGATACATGTGTGTGTGTGTATGTGTGTGTGTTCACCAGTGCGTCACCTTGCTTTACACATATGTTGGGTGCGATTACATTTCCTCGTGGCGCCACAGCGCCGGGTCTGAATGAGATTTCTGGAAAAAAAAAACCAACATGGACGCTTTCCAGCTGACGTACGCAAACCTCCTTCACATCCACCTGCCCACCGCTTTGGCGAATTGCGCTTTTTGAACAAAACGACGACGCTTCATTTTTTTTTTCACTCCAAACATGTCATCTCGCCCGCCTGTTTCGCCGCCCCTCCACCCGCTGGACGACGTGAAAACATTTTCCTCCTCGATCCGGGAGGTGACGAAGAATCTCCCTCTTGGTTGCCTCCGGATTAATGATGAGGACGTCCGATTGTGTCTCTGATGCCGATACTAATCGATCTTTGCTAATATCGCCGAGTGATCAGTGGGATTTGGCCTTCGCTCGCTGAAAACTATCATCTCACAACTAAAGACAGGTTTTTTGGTTTTTAAGTCAGAGCCTAGTCTCAGATCGCGATTTTACAAAGACTGGGTCACTATTTCTGAGACTACAGCTCGATTCTTTCAGCTATTAGTTCCCACCGTGCGATGTTTTCATCGGGGATTTACAGAGCCTTTGCTATTTCAAGAGATTCAAAGCATTTATCGTCATATGTACAGGCGGTCCTCACTTAGAGACGTACTCTGTTAACAACGACTCGTAGTTACGACGAGGAATGCGTCGGCAGCGGAGTTGTGAGTGAGTATGTATTGTAGGCGTTTGGCCCACATTCATACAAATATAAACATGAAAGAAAAAAAAAAGTTTGAATAGCACGGTGCAAATGCAACGCTCCCTCTAAGCTGCACATTGGCGTAATTGCGCACAGCTCGCACGCTCTCAGCGCACAAGAAAACTTGTGCCAGAGCAGTGAGCACACTGCAAATGAATTACCATATTGTCCGCACTACAAGGCGAACCTAGAAGTCTTTAGTCTTCTAAAGAAAACAGTGCGCCTTATAATCCAGTGCGCCTTATATATGGATCATTATTGAGCCGCAAGAGGTCTCGCAACTACGGGAAGCAGCCGCCGACTCCCATTTTCTCCTGTAGAAGAAGTAGCCCGTGGTGCATGATGGGATATATGACTGCATGAAGCGTGCATTCTCATTTCCATTTGTGTGTGTGTGTGTTAGTGTGTGTGTGTGTGTGTGTGTGTGTCATTGCTGAAGTAGCGGCTGTAAAACTGGTAAAGGGGAATTCCAGTCCTGCACCACTTGTGTGTGTACAAAGACCCCCAAAACGGCAACTTTCAAGAGACACGCTTACGACGTGGAGTTTAAACTCAAGGCGATCGGTCGCGCAGTAGAACAAGGGAATCGAGCAGCAGCGAGAGAATTCAAAATGAACGAATCAATGGTGCGGAAGTGGAGGAAGCGACAAGATGACCTGCGCCGAGTAAAGAAGACCAAACAGAGTTTTTGAGGAAACAAAGCGAGATGGCTACAGTTAGAGGACAAGCTTTATCAGTGGGTTGTTGAACAGAGAGCGGCAAGTAGAAGCGTCTGTACAGCGCTAGCTAGCGACATGAACGTCAATGAATTTAGAGGTGGTTCTTCTCGGCGCTTTCGTTTTATAAAATGCTTTGAACTGCGACATTGGAAATACATTGTTTTCTGCGAAGGCGGCGCAAATACCGGTAAGAGCCACCGGTACACTCGGTACTGTTTTGTGAATGCACTAACTTGTTTTGGGAGTGAACAGAGTTGTCAGAACGTTGGTTTGTATTCTATTAGTAAAGTTTGACTGACTTATCTGACTGTTTTGTTGACATTCCCTTTAGCGCAGCTCCATTCAGTGGATCCATCACGCAACTCCAGCCACTGTAGCTTCTATTCTATGCGCCTTATAATGCGGTGCGCCTTATATATGACATTTTTTAAAAAAATAGGCCATTCATTGAAGGTGTGCCTTATTATCCGGTGCGCCTTATGGTGCGGAAAACATTTTTTCTGTATAATTTTGCTGTGTAACTCAATGAGTGACAGGTGTCCAACCAATTGTGCATTGCGATGCAATTATGCAACGCAATCTGCCCATACACGGTATATAACAATAATGACGCTAATGCTAACATGCTTATCATGGCGAAACGAGCAGGCGGTGAGTGTGATACGTCCGCTCACCAAACCAAAGTAGAAAAGAAATGCGTTTCCTTTAAGTTGGACCGGCAGTCGGAGTATGTGCAAATAGAAGAACAAGCGGTGAAAGTGGGTGAGGTCTGCTCTGCAAAGCTAAAGCTCTGCAAAGCTAAAGCTTAAGTAGTAAGCGAGTTTTCTGATGGAAAAATATGAACTAAATGGAAGCCATCCCCGGTGTGATACTGGTGCGTGCACATCTAATGTTCACAGTGGTCCTCAGTGTGCTCATGGAGGTCGTCTGTTTGCCCAGACATGATAAATCAGAGGGAACATTGCCGATATGTATGCAAATACCGGACGGTAGAAACGGTGTTTTGCTTAACGACAAACTCGTTTAATATCAGACCCCTTGGAACGTAACTCCGTCATTAAGTGAGGGTCACTTGTACACCGTGGAAACTTATTTCCCCATGCAATGAAATTCTTTGGCTTTCTGCAGCGCATTTACAGAGTGAGCAAACACGTCAGCCACGGAGGGCGACATGTTGTGTAAGAGAACAAGGGGGAAGGAAAGGGGAAAAAAAATAGTTGGATAGTTGACATCGTCCAAGCCGGGCTGTTCTGCCCACAACTCCAACATCCTCTCCTCTGTCCAGCCCAGGGGTCGGCAACCCGTAACACCCAAAGAGCCATTTGGACCCGGTTTCATCGGATAAGAAAACACAGGGAGCCGCAATTACTTTTTGACGTCTAAAATAAAGGTACCACTGTATATAATGCTTTTTTATTACCTTTACACTTTGTATAAATAAGTGTGTAGTGTGTTGCTTCTGAAATTCACGAAGTATTACAGAGAAAATTAAATTTTATTTATGTAATTAACTCATTTTGAGCTTTGGGCTTTCAGAGAGTTTAGCGGAGCCTTGACCTGAATTTTAAAAATAAATCAGGAAAAATTCACTGGGTCAGTAAACAATAAAAAATAAATATGAGCAAAATATCTTCATAGATATTTATTTTACCTGGTTTATGGGACTTCTGCTCCTGAATTTCTGCGCACAGCATCTGCAAACCGGGACTTTTACCGGCTGGCGGGTAAACCGGCTTCCGCGATTGTGACGTTTTTTTGAGCCTCGAAAGATAATAAATATATTTTTATTTTAATATTTCAAGATCACAATAATCTTCCAACTTAGAACTAAAAGTTAAAAAAAGGAATGAAAGAGCCGCGGGTTGCCGACCCCTGGTCTATCCAATCGGGACGTCCTTCGCCGTTCCTTTTCATCGGTACCACCAACAAATACCGTCTTTGTCCATCGGAGCTCATCTATTGGTTGTTGATTGCGTTGCATCAGCGTCAAGACTGAAAGACTCACGAAATATCAACCATGTTTGATATTGTCGTAAACTCAAGACCAGGAAAAGACAGATCTGAGACTGCTCAGATTAACAGCGTCTACTTTACAACTCAGATGACGACAGCGCTGCAACTGCGGTAAGAGTTTTAAGTCTGCGACAGTGAAAATGTTTTGGCGTAAGCCAAACATAACACTGCGGCCATTAAAGAGCCAAAGACTATTTGTGGGGATTTTTTCGTGTGCGCCCCCTCCGTACGGGGACTTTTCGGCCTATTCGTCGGTTCCCGCTTGTTATTTGCAAATTAGCGTCTCTTTACACAGCCCTCCTTCCTAATCTCCACATCGGGTGGCGTGACAGATGGAGCTCAGCCGCGGTTTTGTCTGTTTTGATTTGTTTTCTCCCGGACGCTCAGGCTAATGGCCGGACCGGCGGCGGCGGCGGCTTCTTTCAGGCTGGATGTAGAAACCAGAGAGAAGGCGACCCGGGAACATCTTGACGGTGTTAATTAGACGGTAAGAAGAAGAAGAAGAAGGTGTTTCCCTCCCTCATCCATCTCAGCCTGCTCAGCTGACCTACTTCCTGGGTTCGGCGGAAGAGATATTTGCATAGGATTTATTTATTTTTTGTCTTGTTTTCTTTTCCTTACAGGAGGCCGTTTGTCGCCTCTTGTCAGAATCACCTGTCGAACTCCGAAAGGAGCCTCCGTCGCTCGGAGGTTATTTCCAGAACGCAACCGGAGGAGGCGAGGAAGCCACCGCCGCCGCTAGCGCTAACTCCCCGTAAGCCGGACAAATCTGGGTTAAAACCGAAAGTGGCGCCGACGGATTGCGGGCGGGGAGGCGAGCGGAGTCTTCGTAATTGGCCGCTCCGGTGACGGTTTTTACGGGAGGCGGTGTCAGGTGTCAAGAGTCCCTGGAGGTGGAGGTGGTGATGGTGTTAGCATGGTTTCTCTCCAGCGGGCGCCTCTGTATTTGATTGGGCCTCTGGAGAAGCACTGGGAGAGCCAGCGCTCCGCTACTCCTCCATCTTCCATGGTGTTTTGCGACCTCAACCTTCCTTTTTGTGGGGGAAGAATTCAGCGTTTTTGAAAAAACTAGCATCGGACTTTGACGCCTCATCAGATAGTAATCCCCATTTCCCCCAAAAAATCTCGACATATCTATATTTAATTAACTGAAACACATTAATAGGAAATGAATAGGCGAATTTGCTTGGATAAGCGCCCCCACGACATAAAAAATATATTTCTCCACCGCATGAAATGTTAATTTATTTAGATGGTATCGAACACACGGGAAGGATAAAAGTTTTTGATCCTCTAACTGGCTTTTCTTGTACCCTAACCGTCTGAGTCGGGGCTCCCGAGGGCTCGGTTCCGGGGCCGCTTCGATTAATCGTTAACGCGCTGCTTCTTGGCCGTACAACCCGGAAACATCAACGTTCATCGATACGCCGATGACACCCGGTTCTATCTCTCCTACAAATTTCTCAAATTTGAGCGCAACAAAACCAAAGATCTCCTCGCGGGTGTGAACTCTGCCTCTCACAAAGCTCTAGTATCTCCAACATTGCCTAACTCAGGTCAGGAGTCTGGGATGTGATCCCGGATAGTAGGCTGTCCTTCCTGTTTTGTGTTAATAATCAACTGGTCAGTTTCTATCCACAATATCAAGAGGCTCTGCCCCTTTTTGACTCCCTATCCACAATATCAAGAGGCTCCGCCCCTTTTTGACTCCCTATCCACAATATCAAGAGGCTCCGCCCCTTTTTGACTCCACAGGCCGCAGGCATTCTCGTCGGTAGCCTCGTCCACAAGCCATACCGCTGCTCCCCTCTGCTGTCAGGTCTTTATATGTGACAAAACTGGTCATTCCCTCTGTCCGCCTTAGTATTATGGGATGTCCTCAGTTGAAGTCAAAAGCCTCCACTCCTCCTGCTCTCTTTTTCGGTGATTCCCTTCAAGGGAACGGCCAATCTAAGCATCCTTCTACCAATAAATCCACTATCCCTCCTCTGTACGTGACCCAACCACCTCCATCTGGCTTCTCTGACCTTCTCTCCAGAACATCTAACATGCGCTGTCCCTCTGATGGACTCAATCCTGATCCTATCCATCCCTGTTAGTCCCAAAGAGAACCTTAGCATCCACATCCCGCTGTCTCCAAACCATACAGCATCCCTGATCTCACCAATGTCTTGCACACTTTTCCTTTCATTCTGGCTAATCGCACATTACCCGCGACACTTTTTCTCGCTCCAGATGCAGGACTTTGCTCTGAGAAATTTGATAGGGAGGTACAGAGAAGTTTCAGAGGGAGTTGTGATGTGCCTTGGTAGATCTGAAAAAGCATACAACAGGGTGGCAATAGAAGAGTTGTGGTGAGGGAGGCAGTCTGGAGTGTCTTGGGCTGGTGCAGGACATGTATGACAGCTGGAATACAGAGGTGAGGCGGTGTCGTAGGTTTGACTGAACCTCCACTCAAATAGCTTTTAGAATTTGGAGCGGAAAAGGACTGAAGTTCAGGTTTGATCCAACTCTTATCTATGACCCGGCGAAAAAAATGGCTGCCCTCATTGGCTCGGCAAGGACTTACCATCCTACTGAATTATCACGCCGTTATGTAACGGGCGCTGGAAAAGCCGCAAAGTGGCGTTCTCCGAGATGCTAACGTGGTCGATGGCAGGAGTCCCAGACAGAGAGAGGGCTTCACATACACACACACACACACACACACACACACACACACACACACACACACACACACACACTTGTGCACCCACGCACACACACTTCGGCAGTCTTCCTCCCACTCACCAACCCTCAAAATACTGCCAGGTGGAGCTGCTCCACCCTCCTCCCTATTTTTAGGCTGAAAAGGAAGCCGGCCTGCTCCGTGTATTTTCCCCCCCAACCCTCCGATTCTTCCTCCTCTTCCTCGCTTTTGTCAACTCGCATGCTCTAAAAATAGACGGCGTATCCGTCTATACAGCTGTAATAAGCCGTTAACATTCTGGGAGTAGAGCTCGCACACGGACATATATTTGGGACGGGGGTTTTCTTCGATGCCAGAATCACAGTTGATGCGAAGTGTGAAAAATCACAAGTCGCCGGTGTGACACTTGTTGTGTCGTAACGCGGTAATAAACCTGCTAGCGGCCTTGTAATAAACAAACAATCCCTGACCTGCAGGAACACATGTTTAAGGTCAAAGACACATAAATATAGGAAAAATATCATCTTCATACATTTTTTTTTAAAATGAATAATTATTTCAAAGCCTATTTAATAGATGAAACAACAAACGAGGTCTGGTTGATTTTCTTTACTTGCTATTTTTTTTATTTTTGAAAATTTCATTTTTTTTTTTACATAATAATTGATCTATTTTAATAAAAATGCAGAACGTCTCGCTGTGGTCTTGGGTTTTGCTGAGCCCTGCACTTGCCTGGAGCAGCAGCGGGCCAATAAAATAGGAATCTATAGTTTCTATGGCTAATAATGTTTATAACACAGTAATAATAGTGTTATAAAAGTGTTATTGATGGTATGTTGATTTTAGCGCTGTGCTGGAAAACACTGGCGAAATGAAGCGGGATGTTCTTCTCCCCAGGTTTAATTTTTTTTTTTTAAAGTTACTTTAGTTATTATCTGTGGCTCCTCTTGACATCACGCTTTAATATACCAAATAAAATCGTGTCATGAAAAAAATAAAATAAAATAAAAGCTCAACAGCCATGTCTCATCCCGACTCGGCCGTTCGACATAATCCCCGGACTTCGTTGTCAGCAGGAAACGTCCTCCCTTCGCCTCTCGCTGGAATTTAAGAAACAGATCCGACAGCTGGAATCCCCAGAAACTGACGCTGGACGAATTTATCGCGGTGAAAAGTGTAATTATAACGTTACAACGCATCCAATTCATCCGGTTCCTTGTCCAAAATGTCGCAGCAAAATAATAGATTTAAAATAAATCGGTGGGGGTTTGTGTATTAGTGAATTAGAAGTTGGGATTGTCTATTTGTGATGTTTCCGTAAATATATATTTGCAAATCAAATAAAAGTAACGCTTTAATTACATATTGATTATCAATAAAGGAGAAACACCAACTGTGATTTTGAATGTTTATAACCAGGAAGGTGTGACTCTAACGCTTTATGAACCAGCTAACAATAATTTTATTTATCAGTTAGTCCAATTTATTATTCTTCTATCGACCAAATGTACTCATTTATGTAAAATATATATATAATAAATATTTTAAGTTTTTTTCAGTTTTTCTTGCTCCTCATTTTTTTGTTGAGCTATTATCATTTTGACTTTTCTTACTTTTTATTATTTGAATTTCTTCCTCCCTTTGTTATTTATGTGTTATCGATGTCTGCAGCGCCGGGTTCCCCCCGGCACCCTCACCTTCATTCTCCCTCACAAACAAATAAATGAGGAATGAGGATTGTTGTTAGTGGCCGTGGGGGTGAGAGGGTGAGAGGGTGAGAATGAGTGAGGGGTTGAGAATGAGTGAGGGGGTGAGAGGGTGAGGATTGAGAGGTTGAGTTGGTGAGGGGTGAGAGAATGTGGGGGGGCGTGCGATGGTAGAAGGGTGTGAGGGGGAGTTGGTGAGGGGTTAGGGGGAGTGAGATGGTAGAAGGGTGAGTGGGCGAGGGGTGAGAGGGTGTAAAGGTGAGTGAGTGGGTAGGACAGTGAGGGGGTGATAGGGAGATTGAGTGGATAAGTAAGTGAGGTGAGTGAAAGGGGAGGAGGGTGATGGGCTATGGGGGTGAGAGGATGAGAGAGGGTGATGGGGTGAGAGGCTGTGAGGGTATGTGAGAGGGTGTGAGGGTGAGTGAGAGGGTAGGAGGGTGAGGAGTGAGAGGAAGAGAGGGTGAGTGTGCAAGGCATGAGAGGGTAGGAAGGTGAGGGAATGAGAAGAAGAGGGGGTGAGAGGGTGTGAGTGGGTGAGGGGTGTGAGGTTGAGTGAGTGGGTGGGTAGGACAGTGAGGGGGTGATAGGGTGAGTGGATAAGTAAGTGAGATGAGTGAGAAGGTAGGGTGATGGGCTATGGTGGTGAGAGGATGAGAGAGAGTGATGGGATGAGAGGGTGTGAGGGTAAGTGAGAGGGTAGGAGTGTGAGGGGGTGAGTGTGTGAGTGAGGGTGAGGAGTGAGAGGAAGAGAGTGAGTGTGCAAGGGGTGAGAGGGTAGGAAGGTGAGGGAATGAGAAGAAGAGGGGGTGAGAGGTGTGAGGGTGAGTGAGTGGGGAGGACAGTGAGGGGGTGATATGGAGATAGGGTGAGTGGATGAGAGGGTGAGTGGATGAGAGAGTGATGGGGTGAGAGGGTGAGAAGGTGAGGGGTCCTAATGGTTGTGGATGAAGAGCTTAGAGGCCTGGACAGAAGCTGAAGCCCCTTTCATTTTCATTAATGAGCCACAAATCCAGGACTAACCAGCTCCGCGTCGTACGTCTTCCTCGTCTTCCTCATCTTCTCCATCTTCTCCATCTTCTTCACCTGCTGCGCCTCGTCGCCGTCATGGCAACGCCTCATCTGATGCCCGCTGAGCTCTGACGCAGGTGCTCTGGTGGCGACTCACCAGGACTGTGTTTAACTTCTGGCCCGCGGGTCTGCAGGTGTCGGTGTTATAGCCTGGCAGGCGCATACACACACACACACACACACACACACACACACACACACACACACACACACACACACACACACTGAGCCCCGGGCCAGTTGCCGTCCACCTCAACCCTGCCTGCGTATCACACTCCTTCCTCTCACTGAGGGGATTGTTCTGACAGCCTCCGCTTTATTTAACCATTTTTTTTCTTTTGAAATCAAAATTTTCGAGGGAAAAACCTGAGGCTGGAGAAAAGACTCATCTCAACATTCATTCATTCATTCATTCATTCATTCATTCACTATTTATACTGCTTAGGCTACACGGTTGCCAGTCAAGAGCAGGGGTTTCCAAACTTTTTGCAAAGAGGGCCGTATTTGGTTCAATGAAAATGTGTGAAGGCAAAAATTCTTTGTACCGCTAATATTAAATGCGAATGGATATCTCATGTCTTTTTTTTATTCGCAAATGATATGCTTTTCATGTCTTAACACAAAACACAATTGTAAAGTTTGTCGATTTGTCTTTCATATTTGAATGCCGCATAAAATGAGCAAAAAGGTCTGTCTTGAAAATGAAAAAAAAAAACTTTTAGAAAGATAAACTGTATCACAGTTCATTTATTATTTATTATAATAAATGATATAATATTAGTAATAGATTATCATTTATTATTGATATTACATATTAGATATATATTACATATTAAATATATTATATATTATGTATATATATATTATATATTATATTATATATATATATTATATATATTATGTATTAGATATACATGTTAAATTAAGATGTTCTTAGTGAGCATTTAACAGTGAATAATATATAAAATATGACCCCTGACGGGAAAAGGCGAAAGAAGAAGAAGATATATATAATATATAATATATATATAATATTATTCACTGTTAAATGCTCACTAAGAACATCTTAATTTAAAACGTGTGAACAAGAAAATAACACAAATAGTGATATTATTCAAAAGCACAAAACATATGAATCATTATTTTAATTTTAGACTCAAAAATACAAAGTAGAAAAACATGCTGTCGGACTGAATTCGATTTTATTATTGATTTTATGAAAAGAGGCTGCGGGCCGCCGTGAATTTGAACACGGGTCACAATTTGCCCGCGGGCCGGACTTTGGACACGCCTGATATAGAGACATAAAACTATTCACCCTCTCATTCACAACTCAAATAGACAAAAACAATTCACACGTCATATAATATAAAACTATTCCCTTTCAATCACAATTAAAATAGGCGTAAAAAGCATTCATCCTCTCATTCACGCTTCATTTAGAGACAAACGAACGTCTGGCGAACTTCAGCTTGAACGTCTGTATGCTTTTAAGCGACTTGTTTCTCCGCATTCGCGATGCTTCGTCGTCGAATCCTTGAATTATCGTGTTATTAACGTGTCCTCAAACATGCGAGATGAAACCGATGAATGGAGATCGTTTACAAAGCGGCCGGCTGGTTTTCTCTCGGCAAAAAGAGAAAATCGGCCCTTGAAATCCGGGAAACGGAGACGACAGGGGCCGCAAGGCCAAAACCATTATACCGCAGTTTTGAGGCATTTTATCTCTTACACTTTGTGCTCCTTTAATTGCACCATTAATACAGATTAAGTGTTTTTTTCTCTCCTTCAGAGACGTCCCTTTATTTTGCCGCCCTTGAAAATGGAATTTTGAAAAAAAAAAAAGAAAAAAAAAGCTAATAATTTCACTCAAAGAAAAGAAAAGAAAAAAAAAAACAGTGCAGAAAGAGTGAAATTGGGGTTCCTGCACCCCCTGCACGGTGTGTGAGCGCTAAAGGGTTAGCATTAGCGCCAGGTTTGCTTTCCCCTCACACACGAGTGAGTTTAATTCTTTTTTTTTTTCCCCCCCTGACGTGATGAGGTATCAATGCCGAGGTTCAGCCGGCCGCGGAGACGAAGAGCTTCTGGTTCTTCAGATGTAATTTCAATCGGGATCGCCGACGATTGTCTCCCCTGCCTGTTTCCATTACCCTCGAGGGCGGCGGGGACGGGGAAAAAAGAAAAAAAAAAAAAAACCACACCAAACATGGCGAGAAGAATGAAAGGGTGGAGGGGATGGAGGAGAGGAGGGGAGCGGCGTCTCAAGGCTAACCGGGCTGATATTAGCTAGCTAGCACCGAGCCAACATCCACATTGCTCAGAGGTGACATGCTCCATGAGGGAAGTACGATAATATCTTTATCAAAACCGGCGCCATAAGGTGTCCTCGTATGAGGACGCCCGAGTGAGTGTCGATGCAGACGCCCTCCAGATGACCTTCACTCGAGATAGGACGATGCGATTAAACAGGAAGCAAAGCTAACAGCTGCAACACCGTCTCGTCACCTGAGCGATCAGGAATCAAGCGTTTAACAGCCGGTGTGCGCAGAGAGCGAGAAGGCGATGCCTTCAGGTGTCTGGAGCGGATTGGCAACCGGCAGTGGGTGAGTGACCTTCTGATTTACCTTTCTCCACAGGCGATACTCCGACGTGCCCTTACAAGACGACCCTCTGCCGCCCCGCTGAGGACCGACCGCCCTTCGACCCCGGACAGGAAGTGTAATTTGTTCTCCGCGATGTAGGAAATAATAGCGGTTCAAGCCTTCCTTTTTGAGAAAGCTTATAGTTAGCACTAGGCTACCTCCTATTTCTGCTGCCATATGCGACATTAATACTAATTTTGTGTGGGAACAAGTTGGCAAGCGGAGGAGAGGAACACGGCGGCACATCGGGCTTTGCGAGGAAGACAGCTCTGTTTATTTTCGCCTCTCTGGATTCTGCCGTCCCAGAATCTCCAGCACCTTCTGCAGGCTCTGTGATTTTACCACAGTGTTAGCATAGGTGAGTTACATGGGTACATGGGTACTTAGCTACGGTGCTGTATGAGTTCCGAAAATCGTTGGCCGTAATCGTTGTTATGTTGGCCGAAGGAACGGAATTCTGATGTAGATCGAGGACCCCGTTCATTCCATCCATCATCTACTGCTTATTGGAGTCGGGTCCAAAGCTGAGAGTCCCAGACTTCCCTCTACCAGGCTACTTGGTCCAACCCTTTTGGTGGATCCTGAGGTGTCCCCAGGCTAGCCTAGAGCCGAAGTCTCTCCAGCATGTCCTGGGCACTTCTCCGGGGCCTCCTCCTGGTTGGACATACCCGGAACTCCTCAACAAGGAGGCGTCCTGACCAGATGCCTGAGCCGCATCTGACTCCTCTCCACGTGGAGGACGAGCGACTCTACCCCGATCCCTTTCCTGGATATCCCAACTCCTCACCCGAGGGAGAGCCCGGACACCCACATTTCGAGCAGTTGGATCTGCGACTTCGTTCTTTCGGTCACGACCCACAACTCGTAGGTTGGGAACGCAGATCGACCGGTCGCCCCCTCGTGCTCTGTCAAGGGACATCCCACGATTTTTGGGTCTGCACTGGGGTTCCTTCATCAATGCACGGTAGGAACCTCAGATCTTCTCATGAGTCCCTGAGTTCTCTCCGTTCACAGGCTCCCGCGGGCTAATATATGTAGAAGCATTTTTTTCTTTTAAAATTTTGTGGGAAATAATCTGGAAAATATGATACATATAGGAGGCGGTCGGCACCACCCGAGAGGGGGAACGCAATCGACCAACACAAACTTCTTTTCCTTTGGCCTTTTCCCTTGTACAGCTTTGCATTCATGCTAAATCACTGTCAACACACTAGTGGTCAATAACAAATTATTACAATTATTTTCATGAAGCGAAATCACTAAAGCCTTAAAAAGTGCATTAAGAGGTCATGAGAGCAGGATGCGTCGGCAGAGCAACGCATCCTCGACCAGAAAAGCTCAGGATGGATAAATACAGATAAAAAAGCTTTCAATGCCCGTCAGAAACGCACTCGTCACACTCGACCCCAATAGAGCCTCATGTAAAGGAAGATGACGGTAGAGAAATGGATAGAACTCCATAGATGGAGATGAACAAAAACAAGTAGGTACTGAGGGTTCTTTAGATAGAGGAGGTTTGCGCTGTGAACACGGCGACTTTTACGTTGCAGATCGATCCGAGGAACCGAAAGACAGCGGAAGCTACATCCTGGGAGAAGACCATAACAGAAGAAGACACCTTAAACTGTACATTTTATTCTTTGTATTCAAAAAACACTGGGCCAGGGAAACATAGCCAGTCCGACTTTGTTAACTGACACAGTTTGTCGCTCGTCAGTAAATAGAAGACCAAACCCAGAGCTCGGTGCACTTTATTTTGACCGCTGAATTAAATGCCGATTTAAGCCGAAATATCTTCTCCTATTGCTTCGTCGACGAACACGCAGGATCGACCCACGCGAGGCCGAATGGGACAGGATACGACGCCCTTCAGGGGTCGCCACAGCCAATCAGCCCTCGCCATCTAACCCTCTTCTCTGTGTCCTCCGCTCTCACAACAAGGCTTTCCATTAAATGTGCATTTCAGGAATACTTAAACAGCAGCTTCCCTCCAAGGATATTATAATGTAACACATTTCAATGATGTATAAAGGAATTGACGTGGTTCATCCAATATGGCGAGACGCGGCGGGAAATTCTATGGAATTCATTTGTTCGTTTATTTATTCATTCATAAAAAAAAGGCACAAACTCAAAGGTCTGCAGTCCAATCCCAGTTCCTTTGAATTCTCTTCCTTGCGCCATCCCATAATTGTAAAACCAATGAGGTGAATCTAACTGGAAAAAAAAGGAATTAATGGCAAAAAAAAAAAAAAAAAAAAAAAAATCACGCCGACGGGGCGCCGTTTTCACACCGCACGTCGGTTCCGGTTGCTTTCCGTCACGCAGGAATAAAGAAATAAATAAAAGCTCTTGATCTGCATGAAAAGCCGTTAAATTCATGCGTCGGGAAACCAAAGCCTCGGCGGATAAGAAGTTCCACGCCGGGGGTCGACCTATTTCCTGCTGTAGTAAATTAGGTTTCATTACACAGGAGTCTGCTGTATTTGTCAGAGCCGTGGTGTTTCCATAGAAACGGTGATAATGGTGACCGGATCTCACCGCTACCGCGACACGAGTACATGTTCTGACATGTTCGCGGCGGCGTTTCGCGTGCCGAAGCGCCGCCGTTCATCCACGTTGCTCGTCTACAGGGCGGGCGACTCAGATCGAGAATTGAACCGGCAACTTTCGGATCGGAGGGACGCAACAACTCATCCCGTCGCGCCGCGCGGGGGAGGGGTTTGATTATCGTTGTTTATGCTAAACCAAACTTATTTCACATCACAAACGGCCCAGGTAGATGTCAAGCGGGCCGGACCATTCAAATTATAGCGTACTTAGCTATAAGTAACCAAAATATCATGTCTTTCTTTTGTTTCGGTGTAAAGAAGTACAAGAACATTAGGAAAATCTTCTAATTTAATGAACAGTCCTTTTACAAAGCATTTCTTGAACACCTCATATTCCCTTAGACCAGGGGGCCGCAACCCGCGGCTTACACTGCGGCTCCGAGTGGCTTGGGAAAATAAATTATGAATATTAAATTGAAGTGTATTTCATTTGTGTTAATCACTTGTTTTAACTTTTAGTTCTAAGTTGGAAGATCATTGTGATCTTGAAATATTAAAGGAAATTATATTTATTATTTTCGCCGCTCAAAATATCGTCATACTTGCGGAAGCCGGTATACCCGCCAGCTAGTAAAGTCCCGATATGCAGATGCTGTGCGCAGAAGTTCAGGAGCAGAAGTCCCATAAACCAGGTAAAATGCATATTTATGAAGATATTTTGCAAATATTCATTTTTTATTGTTTACTGACACAGTGATTTTTTCCCGATTTATTTTTAAAATTCAGGTCAAGGCTCCGCTACACGCTCTGAAAGCCCAAGGCTCAAAATGAGTAAAATAAAATAAAAAATGAATAAAATTTAATTTTCTCTGTAATCCTTTGTGAATTTCAGAAGCAGCACACTACACACTTGTTTATACAAAGTGTAAAGGTAATAATAAGCAATATATACAGTGGTACCTTTATTTTAGACGTCAAAAAGTAATTGCGGCTCCCAGTGTTTTCTTTTCCGAGGAAACCGGGTCCAAATGGCTCTTTGGGTGTTACGGGTTGCCGACCCCCGCCTTAGACAAACGTGCAATTTATCATTCACACGTTTACAACGACACAGCATAAAATGTCCTCGGCTATTGTGGTGTCCATTATAGGCACCTCATAGGTCATAGGTCATCATAGGTCAAGAAACTCTTCAATATCTCATCAACTCCACGAATAAATATGGCCAGTTGAGCCACGTCTGGGATGTCAGCGCTCTCATCAATTGCAACGGAAAATGCAATAATCATGCAATCATCTTTGTTTCAGTTGGTTGTCTAAATCTGCCGATAGTTCCGAAATCTCTCGGGACATACGAGTTCAGCCGCCTTCATCGTGCTTCTTTTAAATAAGTCACTGTCGGAATACGACATCTCTTCTCAGTTTTCCTTGCGAGGTGTCATATTTTTCGCTGTGATGATTCTCGTAGCGGCGCCGAATTCATATTCCTTAAATAGCAAAACTTGTTGCAAACACACCAAGCACAAAGGTTTCCAGTGCGTCTCCGTAAATAAATAGGGCGGAGTCCATTTTTCTTTGAAAATTCTACACTCTTTCTGTTTTGATAATAACATTTTGTGTAATGAGGGTGTAGCGGGGTGGTAAAGAACAGGGTAGAAAAAGCGTTGTAACAAAGCGGACGCTGTTCTGTCCGTCTCAGTGATGCGGCTTGTCTTCTACTCAAACAAAAACGGTGCGCCCTCTAGTGGAGAATTCCTGAATTGCATTCAATTAAAAAATTATATCAATTTTTTATGCATTTTTTCACTTTCAAATTATCCTGCAGGCCTAACTAAACCTCCTTGTGGGCTGTATGGCTGACACCCCTGTGCTAAACAAATGTATCAGAGGAGCAGGGGGCGGAGCCAAACCAAAAACAGGAAGTAAAGCCAGAGAAAAGCTCAGCTCTCATCGGTTTTCAACCAGACCATGCTAGCAAAAGCCTAGCAAGCTAGCAAGCGGGGAACGTCCGTTTGAAAGCGGAATTGAACGTGTACTCACCCTTTGCGGTCCACTTCCTCTTCTTCTTCCTCGACTTCGCCGCCACACACGTGCTGAAAAAGACAAGTTATGCCATTTTGAATCCCAAAGAAACTACAAACATGGCCGCCGGCTGCTTCGCATTCGTCTCCGCTCCCTGTTCATCCGAGTCTCAGAATAAATTACGAGGGAATCGGTTGTCATGGTGACCTTTGGGCGGTTTTGGTGGTGTGTGTGTGTGTGTGTGTGTGTGTGTGTCAGCATCTACTCTTGAACGGAACCTGGACATCCAAGGTCTGTTTTCAGGAAGTCGACGTCAATAATCGGAAGAATTGGAACGCGGCCCTGGCGGGCGGCGAGGGTTCCCCGGAGGGGAGGAGTCTGAGTCTGGGGACGCCAAATAAAGTAACGCAGGAAGTGAACGATTTACAAATGGACACAAATGGGAAAAAAAGGACCCCGAGGGTGAATTCGTTAAAGAGAAAACTTGGATGTCAAGGACGGAAGAAAGTCACGATGGGATGAAGATGGAGGATGAAGTCGATTCGGGAAAACTGAAGAGCGGCAAAATCGAACAAAGTCGCCATGACAACGACGACAGCCAGCCAGCACAAATACTCAAAGATACATTCCTCATATCAATTTTATTCAGTACGACAAGTCATTATTTTTGTATTTTGTTGGAATTGGCATGTCGTTTTCTTGACAGTGGCCATTTTGAATCTACGGCGGCCTGGAATGGACAAACTGAACGCTGGGGAAATGCTCTCACATTTGACGTCCCATGTAAGTCAAACCGCCTGGAAAAACAAGAACCGGAACAGATTGATTTCAACCCCTGGGGTTATTATTTTTAGATTAATCGGATTCTTATTCGAGAAGTTTGTGACTTTTTAAAAAAGCCGGCCACGACCAAACGCTCAAAGAGCCACAAAACCCTTTGCACATCTAAACTGGAGATATCTTTGTATATCTTTATATCTAGATAACACATTGATATCTACAATGTGTCGTGGTAATGAAATCAAAAACTAAAATTCTATTTCTGCAACTAAGAAAAAAAAAAAAAAGACGTCAGGGTCAAAGTTACATTCAAATCAAACACTATAAATAAAAGGCCAAACTTAAATGATCCCCTTTCAACAAACCAAAATGTGAGAAAAAGAAAATTGATATACCATAATTCTGGTTCATCTGAACCAGAACGCCTGCATGTCAGGGCTGTAAAAGCTCAATGACTGGAGTTGTCTGCAGTTGTGACATAATATTTTGAGTGACGTGAAATTAACATAAATTATCTTAATGTCACGACATCGCCATAATCTTCAAATTAAGAATTACAATTTAAGAAAAAATAAGATAAGAAAAACTTTATTGATCTGAAATGGTTTTGTTACAGCAGCGTAACGGTCATAATATCGATAACTATGAATATAAATAGAGAATTGGAAGCCAGTTAAAAGATAGACATCCACAAATAAATAAACAGCAGAGAGAACAACAACAATAAGGATAAAAATGGACAACAAAATGGAATAAGGGTGAAAATAGACAACAAAAAATGACAACAACTAGGATAGGAACAAAAACAGTGACAACAGCGATGACAAAAATAAACATAAAATAAGCAGAAATGCAAATGGGCCGTGAGACCAACAAGGATAAAAATAGACAGAGTTAGAGCATGAAACTTGTAAAAAATAAAATAAAATTGAATTTATTCATGATTGACGACCTCTGAATTAAATCAATAAATGAGACTGTTTGCTAGTGAGCAAAACAATAATATTTGTAATAATTATAATAATACATTTTATTTGCGAGCGCCTTTCTAAAACCCAAAGTCAGCTCACAAAATATTAAAAAAGAGAGAAAGATTTAAAAGATTGACAGTGGTTCCACCTTGCAGGTTAGAGACGTGGGGGTTCAAATATTAAAAACTCGATAATCTGAATACAACGATTAAACTTTCTATAGGGCTTATAGTATTACGTTCGGCAGTGAGGTGAAGGCGGAAAAAGCCTTTTTACAAAATAAGATCCAGAAGGTCTAATAAAAAAACTATACTTTGAACCAAAAAAGATTCGCAGACCATTCGCTCAAATGGCTTCTCTCACCACTGCTATGCCGACGACACACAGCTGATCCTTTCCTTCCTCCGTCAGACACGCAGGTGGAAACCCGAATTACAGCTTGCCTGACAGATTGGATGGCAACTAACCACCTGAAGCTCAACCTAGAGAAGACTGAGCTTCTCCGCACAGAAACCCGGCCGTCACCAACGACAACAACGTGGTAAGGCCGACCACAATTGTGAGAAACCTGTGTGCGGTCCTAAACAACCAACTGTTGTTCTCAGCGAACGTCGCAGCGGTCTTGCAGATTCCCCCTTTAAAACATCAGGATACTCATCCAGTCTCTAGTCACCTCTCGTTTGGACAACTGCAACTCCCTCCTTGCTGGTGCTCTAGCTGTGACCATCAGGCCTCTGGAGCTTATTCAGAAAGCGCCTGGTGTTCAACCGTCCCAAATTCTCCCACTCAACTCCCCTTCTTATGTCCCTACACTGGTTCCCGGTAGCCGTCCGCATCAAGTTCATGTCCCAGGTTCTCGCCAACCGGGGAATGTATGGGACGGCCCCGTCTTATCTCCAGGTTATGGTCGAGCCACATGTCCCTACCCGTCCCCTCCGATCTGCCACCTCTTGGATCGAACCGGTCTCGGCTCTTCTCGGTCTCGGCTCCTCAGCGGTGGAATGAACCCCCGAAAAAGGTCGGAACAGCCGACTTTTGCCATGAGCTGAAAGCATACCTCTTCCCCAAGCACTACCCTACTGATCACACTTAGTCCCCAAACCCCCTGCCAAAAAAAAAAAGGATGAAATGAATGTATGTATGTACATGGTTCTGAGATTTTGGTTGTGTGGTCACTGCTGACTTACAACTACTGGTACTTCGGCTCTTCGGTGTCTGAATTGCACTTCTCGTAAGTCGCTTCGGATAAAAGCGTCTGCCAAATGACTGTAATATAATGTCATGTAAAAAGATTTCCTTTGCGGACCGGGACCAAATGATCAAGGGTTGGGGACCCCTGCTCTACGTGACGTAAATGAGACGATGAGGGTTTCCCTTCATATCAAGCAACTACAATAATTTTGCACCATGAGGTCAATTGTAAGGGGCGGCGTTTCACTGCTCCCCTGGTGCATGACGGGTTAATTGCAGAAAACGAATTTGAGGATTAATTATTATCAATTCACTTGTTTCACTTGTTGCGATGATCCCATAACTTTGACTTTACATTTTCTTTTAAATGCAGCTTTCTTTTTGCCGGCTAGTCGGCGAATCTTCTGCCGTCTCATCGTTTGCTCGTCTCCTCCCGAAAAAGCTCACTTTTGTTTCTGGCTCATTTTTTTTTCCAAGGACTAGCTTGTTGTGGTAGCTGATGTGTGAAATAGCACGGCGGGAAGGCGAAGACGGAAACGGTCATTTTTTAAAAATAAGATCCGGAAGGTTTAATGAAAAGAGTATCATTTGTAGCAAAAAAGACTTTCTTGCTACAAGAAAGCGGAATTGAACCGAGCACCTTCTTTGCTGACCGCCTCCCAAGAGTGCTGAGACGCTTTTCTAATCCTGTTTTTACCCCCGTCTTTTTTTATTTTGGTTCATCTTCACTTCCCGGATTCCACCGCCAACAAGCACGGCGAGAAGCTCTGCTTCTCATCAGCGACAGGTGTCACCTTGTCGGACACCCGGCGAAAGGTCGTGGTCCGCAAGGTCAAAGAGGGTTGGCGCCGCCTCAAATTTTTTTTCTTTCCACTCACATGGAGGAATGTTCTCCTGTCACCTTTTTTTTTTTTCATACCTATTCATTCTTTCGTGACACGCCCCTCTCTTGGGTGACTATCTTTTCTTTTTCGGACTCAGCTCGAGCCGAAGACGACACGGAGGGAAAAGAGAGCGTGAAGGGTGATGGGGAGGGGGTTGCCTCTGTGTGTGTGTGTGTGTGTGTGTGTGTGTGTGTGTGTGTGTGTGTGGCGAGATGGCGACATAAAGGGAGAGAGAGAGAGGGAGTGAAGCGAAAGAACATCCCCTCCACCCTCCAGTGGAACCTGAACCAACGTGTCGTGCAGAATCTTAATGGACTCTGGTGTCAGATATGGGGATTTTCCATCCAAACTCCAGCTGTAAACAAACGGGGGGGGGGGGGGGAAGCAACGCGGTATTGCGAGGAAGGGGAAGCAAACCGGAAAAGATCCCATCTTGCTCTTATCAAATCGGCCCATGTGTAATTATAGCCCGAGGAGCTCGGCGTCCGTCCAATCGGATGGTTGCAGGTTCGATACCCGGCTCTTCCTGTTTCTGCCGCAGTGTCCTCGGGCGAGACATGGAACCCCCCACGATTAGCACCTAGCATGGTTTCACTGCCGCCATCGGTGTGTAAGAGAATGGACGAATGCATTCGTTCATTCATCAAGGGAACTGCTAATCCTGTAGTCTGGGGTCGTGAGGGGACCGAAGCTGATTCCAAACTGTCATTGGGCGAGAGGCGGGGCTCAGTCTGGACCGGTTACCCGTTTCACCGGGCCACATGTAGGCCTACGTTTGGGATCCGGGGTTATGTCTTTGTGTGGTGCCAGATAGTTGGTCTAGAGTGGGTACCTCCATGTGGACCTCACTTCAGGATTCCATTCATCTCTTCCAGGTGGATCCACATCATCTCCATAGTAAGAACTTATTGTTCCCAAGTTCTCCCCCATCAGGGTATGCAAGCCGCCCATCCCCAACCTTCTCCCAAGCCCAGAATTCAATATCTGACCCGTCCTCGCAAGTTCTTCGTTCCCCTGTCTAGGAATCGACATCTCGCCTTCAACCACAAGTTCCTCGTTCCTGGGACTCCCACGACTCCCGTCGCCTTTCCTCGTAAGTTCCTGAGACTCCCATGAAACAACCCCAGAGGCAACCCCGGATCCGGCCCAGTCATCCTATACTTCCCTTGTGAAGATCCATCCATCTATCCATCTTCCCCCTCTTATCTGGAGTCGGGTCACGGGGGCTGCAGCCGGAGCAGTGAGGCCCAGACCTCCCTCTCCTCCGCCTCATGGTCCAGCTCTTCTGGGGAGGACCCCAAGGAGTTCCCGGACCAGCCAGGAGACATAGAGAGAAAACTAATTTCGGCCGCTTGTATCTGCAATCTCGTTCTTTCGGACACTATCCACAGCTGGTGACCATAGGTGAGTGTGTGTAGAGCGACCGGTAAATTGACAGCTTCGCCCTCTGGCTCAGCTCCTTCTTCACCACGACAGGCCGGTACAGAGTCCAAGTCACCGCAGACGCCTCGCCGATCCGCCTGTCGATCTCCCGCTCCATCCTTCCCTCACTCGTGAACAAGACCCCGAGATACTTGAACTCCTCCATTTGTGGCAGGACCTCTTCCCCGACCCTGAAAGGGCACTCCGCCCGTTTCCAGTTAAGCATCATGGTCTCGGTCCTTTGTAAATAAACCCCTTAAATGCCTTACGTCCTCAGAATGTTCTTACATTTGGGTCAAGTACCCCCCAAAGTCATGACACACATGACACTCATTCATTCACAAGTCATACAGAGGCATGCAACTCCCCTTCTCATGTCCCTACACCGGTTACCGGTAGCCGCTGCATCAAGTTCAAATCCCTGGTGCTCGCCTCTTCGCCCCGTCTTATCTCCAGGCTATGATTGAGCCACATGTTCCTACCCGTCCCTCAAATCTGCCACCTCTGGGCGACCGTTCACCCCCCATCGCTCAGAGCCCCCGGCTGCCGAACCGGTCTCGGCTCTTCTCGGTCTTGGCTCCTCGTTGGTGGAACGAACTCCTGAAAAAGTTCAGAACAGAGGGGTCGATGCCCAACTTTTGCCGTGAGCTGAAAACATACCTCTTCACCAAGCACTACCCTAGTAATCGCACTTACCCCCCAACCCCCCCGCCAAAAAATAAATAAATAAAATAAATGTATGTATGTACATGGTTCTGCAATGGCTATTTGGTTGAGTGGGCACTTCTGACTTCCGACTACTGGTACTTGGGATCTTCAGTGACTGACTTGCACTTCTTGTAAGTCGCTTTGGATAAAAGCATCTGCCAAACTATAATGTAATGTAATGTCATGTAACCAACATCCTCTCATTCACTCATGGCAAACAGTCAGGGACCTCAATGGACCTCTTGCATGTGTTTGGATTGTGGTAGGAAACAAGAGACCATGGAGAAAAGCAATGCCGACAAAGGGAGAACCAGAGAAGCCCCCGTGGGAATTGCACCGGTAGCCATCTTGAGCCGCCGTGTCACCGTGTAGGAATACAATCCAGTGTAAAACACTTTTAGTGGAGACCATTAACCAGCTGCGGTCTGCAGATTTTCTTCCCCTTCTCATCAGTCGATGCTAGAAAAGCCAATTGTAATACGGTGTGGGATCGGATTGGGAGGTTCATCCACAACAAACCTCAATCTGAGACTCAAGTCGGACCCGACCCGCTCGGGCGCCGGTATTAGATGAAGGGGCGGTGAAGCGGGGGAATAAACACCCGACCCGCGTCGGTCTGCGATCCCCCGAACCCGAGAAGAAATTGCACTCGAGCATCAGTGATATTTGTGGATTCACTGCGGGTTCTTCAAACAGAAAGTACCGCGCCGTCCGATTCGCCACGATCCTCGGCGAACAGAATTTGATTTTTTAGCTCTAAGTTACGATGATGTATCACCGCCGGGGTCCACAAATGAGATCCGGGGTCGGAGGAGGAGCTGATGCACGCAGATACTTCACGCGAGGCGGAATATCCTCACACGGGAGGCAGGCAGGATGCAATCACGAACGTAGGATGAGATGGACCTCCATCGACCTTCTCCTCTCTGGCCCGAGGAGGGGGGGTGCCGATTTCACAGGCCGCGTTTGGACATTTGCATTCCGGCCGCTTCCGCGACGCCACCCGTCCCTCGCCCAGATAAGCTCGTGTTTGTGGCGCCGGCGGCGGCAGAGACCCTTTGTGGAGGGCGAGGAAAGGCGGCCCGAGATACAAATAACATTATCAGCGGGACCTGGGGGGGGCGAGATGGAGGCCCGCTGGGAGGAAACCTCAAATATTCCACGGACACTTGCCGGCACGGACGCCTATTGTGATGCTAATGAGTTAATTAAGCTCATATTATATATGTATGGATTCACAGTTAATTACGATAATGACTGATTTTTCCAATATGTGACTTCTTTTCAGAAATAACCTCATTCTCGAGATTAACCAGGAGAAATCGCAACAATTATGATAATAATAATAATAATAATAATAATAATAATAATAATAATAATAATAATAATAATAATAACAATAATAGTAATAATGATAAAAATTATAATAACAATAATAATAACAACAACAACAACAACAACAATAATAATAATAATAATAACAATAATGACAATAATAACAACAACAACAACAACAACAACAACAATAACCATTATAATAATGATAATGATAATAATAATGAAAATAATACATAATTATTAATTCTTATTATTAAATAATAATAATATAATAATAACAATAATAATGGCATCGCAATAAAATAATGACAATAATACAAAATAATAATACAGTATTATCATAATAATAATAATCATTATTATTATCATTATTATTATTATTATTATTAGTAGTAGTAGTAGAAGCAGTAGTAGTAGTAGTGGTAGTAGTAGTAGTAGTAGTCGTGGTATTAGTAGTATTATCTGAAAATAAATTCTGAAAATTCCGGCATAAAAGTCTTTTTTTTTTCACACTTTGCGAACTGCGACTTTTACAACGATGCAGCTAATTTTTTATCGGATAATTACAGTAACTTCCTTCCGCCAACACCATTACAGTGGCCAAATCAAACAGTTCCAGCAAACCCACTCACAATTACGATTATTCTTCAGATCATCCACTTTTGCGCTTTTTGCACAAACCCTCATCATGAAAAAGACGCGCAGAAATGGATTTGATGAGGCTTTCCAATTGAAAGCCATCAATCCGGCTCTTGAAGAAAAAAGGAGAGCTGCTGCACATAAGTTTGGCATCTGTTCTGAAAAAAAAGGCATTTGGGACCGGTAGATGTTTCCTGTAACATCTTTCTGCATTAATATCTCCTGTTTCAACAAGGAAACTTGCAGCTTAAAGACAAGCACGGTTTATTTATGTACAAATTATCTTTTCTTTTAAAAATTAGTAGGCGCGACCTATATGTAGGTGCGCTCTATAGTTCAGAATTATAATTGCAAAACTTACGTGCTCAAGGGAGGACGTTGTTGTGTGTCCTGCGGTGGATCAACCAACAAAATAAACGTTCAAAGTTGACTTTTTGACAGTTTGATGCCGTGACTACACCCAAAGGCCCCATTCAGTTGTCATGGCAACTGGATGCTTAGGCCTCTCTACTTAGGACGCCGCCCCGAAGAATGGATGGAAATTGATGAGGCGACGGAGCCAACCGATCAATATATCGACATTCTGTTCTTGCCATCTTTAATAGCTGATACTCAATTTTTGGGACTCCACTCTTTCGACCGTTCACCCTGCTCTTCCTGCACGCTGATGAATTCACCGGCATTTCTTTCCCGACGGCTTGAGGCGTCACACCGCCGTCGCCAGGCGAGACCAGAAATTCACAAGTGCACATTTGGATAATGGCATGTAATATTGTTTACATCCAAACAGAGAAGCAACAATTAGCGACGGATTGCCGAGTTGGAGGGGGCGGGAAAGAGCCGAGCCGCTGTCAAGACGATAACGACAAAAGAAAAGAGGCTTCCATAAAGCTGTATTTTACTGCTTGTGAAGGGAGTTCTTCTTCTTCTTCTTCTTCTTCTTCTTCTTCTTCTTCTTCTTCTTCTTCTTCTTCTTCTTCTTCTTCTTCTTCTTCTTCTTCTTCTTCTTCTTCTTCTTCTTCTTCTTCTTCTTCTTCTTCTTCTTCTTCTTCTTCTTCTTCTTCTTCTTCTTCTTCTTCTTCTTCTTCTTCTTCTTCTTCAGAGCATCAACTCTCTCCATCTAACCCTATTCTCTGTATCCTCCTCTCTCTCACCAACTACCTTCATATCCTCTCTCACTACCTCCATAAATCTTCTCTTTGGTCTTCCTCGAGACCTCCTGCCTGGCAGCTCCAATTCCACCATCCGTCTACTCACTATCCCTCCTCTTTCCATGACCCAACCACCTCCATTCAGCTTCTCTGACCTTCTCTCCAAAACATCTAACATGTGCTGTTCCTCCGATAGACTCATTTCTGATCCCATCCATCCTGGTCGCTCCCAAAGAGAACCTTAACATCTTCATCTCTGCAACCTCTAGTTCTGCTTGCTGTCTTTTGGTCATTGTAACAGTTTCTAGGCCATACATCATTGCTGGTCTTGCACACCAATCCTTTCATTCTGGCCGATTCTGGCTCTGGACAGTTGACAAAAAGTACCTGAAATCCTCCAACTTCTCGATCTCCACTCCCTGTAGCCTCACCGTTCCACCCGAGTTCCTCTCATTCACACACATACATTCTGTCTTGCTGTGACTAACTTTCGTTCCTCTCCTTTCCAGAGCATACCTCCACCTCTCTAGATTTTCCCAAACCTGTTCTCTGCTCTCACTACAGATCACGATGTCATTTGCAAACATCATGGTCCATGGGGATTCCTGTCTCGTCTTATCTGTCGGCCTGTCCATCACCACTGCGAAGGGGCTCAAAGCTGATCCCTGATGGAGTCCCACCTCCATGTTGAACTTCTCGGTTACCCCTACAGAGACATTGCTCCGTGCCCCCATTAGCTGGCCAGTGCCGCCCTGTGGCTGCATTTCTGCTAGGCCTTCTCTGCTGGCCCAAAAAAACATATGTGAATCACAGATTGATTTTGATTATACATTTTGTCCATGACTACTTGGTATGTCCGCTTCCTGTCATAGCTTTTTACCCGGCTATGCTGCTTCAAGATATGTATGTTCATATTAAAACATTTAACCAATCACATTTCAGCCATTATTTGTTGCCAGATAGGGTCAAAGTCTTTGTAATCTGCCTGGAGGCCTGCAGAATTAGATTCATAGGTGCTCTAGCAAAAAATGAATGTTGACGAAAGAGTTGCTTCAACCAATCAGATTTTGAGCTGCAACGCCAAAGAGTAGGGTAACGTCAGTGTGACACATATCCCTTGATTGGATCGTCAGAGTGTGTACTAGCCAGTGCTAGCAGGCTAGCAAGAACACAAATATAGTATAGCATTGATATAATAGCTAATTTGTCAACGCAAGATGGCTGGGGGAAGAGAAGTCATCGCATATTTATTGTCAAACCCATTTTCAGACTTTAATAAGAAATGTCTGGTAAATCAAAAGCTAGCAAGCCTGTTACAGCAAGGAAAATGAGCACTACTGAAGGCCTAGGTGTGAAATGCACAGCCCGCCACTGCTGCAAATAAGGGATGAGTTACTGTACATGCAGGGTTAGTTACCGCTAGCGTTGGGTGAGTTACTGCAGTGGTCCCCAACCTTTTTTGTACTCCAGACCGGTTTTATGCACAAAAATGTTTCTGCAGATCAGTTAGAGGCACAGAGGCTCAAACAATAAAAAGTTTTATCAGTTCACGGTATTTCATCTGAATACAACGATAACACTTTATATCAGGGGCATTTACAATATTAAGTACTGTACTCGCCGTTGCACTTTGTGAGATGCACGCCGAGCTGCACTCAATGTTTTACTTGCACTGCCAGCGCCGTTCATATTTAGAATAGTGTTTACAATACCTGTTTATTTCCAATACAAATCCAAATACACTGCGGACAGCAAAGTAAGAATTTCATTGCACACGTTTCTGCACTGTATGTTTGATAATAAACACTTTGAATCTGAATCTTGAAGTGCGGCAGTAAGGCAAAGGTGGAAACGGTCATTTTTCAAAAAAATCCAGAAGTTCTACTGAAAAAAATATAATTTGTACCAAGAAAGAGTTTCTTTGCAGGTTGGGAAGCACTGATAAAAAAAGGATGAGTTACTGCAAATGTATTACCGCATGTAGAAGGTGAATGACGTCATAGTCGGGAAAAGTTACTTCATGTAGAAGGACAGCTACTGCATGTACAGAGTACAGGGGAGTTACTGCATGTGTAGAATGAGTTACTGCATGTAGGGAGTGAGTTACTTCATATATGGAGTGAGTTACTGCATGTACAGAGTAAGTTACTGCATATGTAGAAGGAGTTACTGCATGTGTAGAATGAGTTACTACATATATGGAGTGAGTTACGTCATATATGAAGTGAGTGACTGCATGTACAGGGTAAGTTACTGCATGTGTAAAGTGAGTTACTGCATGTACGGAGTGAGTTACTTCATATATGGAGTAAGTTATTGCATGTACAGGGTAAGTTACTGCGTATGTAGAAGGAGTTACTACATGTGTAGAATGAGTTACTGCAAGTACAGAGGGAGCTACTTCATATATGGAGTGAGTTACTGCATGTACAGGGAAGTTACTGCATATGAGTCGATGCTAGAGAACCATCTAGTCTTCTGTCGTCAACTTGTAAAGCGTCTTTGTATACCTTGAAAAGCGCTATACAAATCTTATGTATTATTATTATTATTATATGTAGAGGGAGCAATTTCATGTGTAGAATGAGTTACTGCATGTATGGAGTGACTTACTTCATAAATGGAGTGAGTTACTGCATGTACAGGGTAAGTAGACTGCATACTTACTGCATATGTAGAAGGAGTTACTGCATGTGCAGGAGTTACTGCATGTACAGAGGGAGTTACTTCATATACGAAGTGAGCGACTGCATGTACAGGGTAAGTTACTGCATATACAGGGAGAGTTACTGCATGTGTAAAATGAGTTACTGGATGTACAGAGGGAGTTACTTCATATATGGAAGGAGTTACTGCATGTGCAGGTTAAGTTACTGCATGTGTATAGTGAGTTATTGCGTGTACGGATTGAGTCGCTGCACGTATGAGGTGAATTACTGCATATATGGGGTGAGTTATTGCGTTAATAGGCTGATTTACTTCACATACAAGTTGAGTAGCTGCATGTACAGGGTCCATTACTGCATTCACAGGGTGAATTACCGCAGCGGTCGTACGCCGCAACGACTTCAGGGCCGAATCAAATGATGTATTTTTCAGCCGAGTTTCCATTTTGGGTTTTGTATTTTTAACAGAGTCACAAACATCCAGTTTGCACCACCACAGAGAAAATAATGACTTCCTGTTGAGTCCCTTGGCAAAAAAAAAGAAAAAAAGAGGCGAAGCTTTGTTATTCGCGACTCCGCTGAAACTGCATCTTGTTTCAATGTCCCCAGATAACGTACATCTTCAAATATCACTGTCACATATATTCTGAGTACTTATAATTCAAAATTGTTTGTATATTCTCAGTAACTTATGTATCTCATTCTGTATATATATATATATATATATATATATATATTTAGTGCCAGTTTGTAAGTTCATTCCCACCTAATTCAGTATATCAGCACATATATATATACACGCACACACACACACACACACACACATATTATTTCATATATACATATATCAGTACATTTCACATCTAGGCCTTCATTAGTGCTCTATTTATGGCTCCATTTATTACTATAAAAACCATCTTATGATGCACTGAAAGTGACGGACAAATTCTTTTCCTTGCTGTCACAGGCCTGCTGGCTTCAGAAATGCTCGAGCTTTCTTAACGACGCCCAGCTTTTCTTGAAAAGCCCGTCTTGAAAATGAATTTGGAAATAATTCTGCAACCACACCAATTTCTTCTCCTTATTCAGCCATCATGGGTTGACAAATTACCTATTATATCGACACAGCTATATTTGTGTTCGTGCTAGCCTGCTAGCTCTGGTTAGTACACTCTCTGACTATCCAATCAAAGGGCGTGTGACTCGCTGACGTTACCGTGGCCTTCTAGAAGGCCTTGGTGTTGCAGCTCAAAATCTGATCGGTTGAAGCAATCGTTTCATTGCAGTTATTTCTTGCCCAAAGACCCATGAATCTGAACTGCAGGCCTCTAGCCAGATTTCTTTGACTTTGACCCTGTCTGGCAACAAATAATGTCTGAAATTTGATTGGTTAAATGCTTAAATATGAAAATACATGTGCGGAAAGAGCACAGCCAGGGAAAAAGCCATGAAAGGAAGCTGACGCACCATTTGGAATTATTTAAGCATTTATGAGTATAATATAATTAAAATCAGTCTGTGATTCAGATACATTTTATTCTATAATTACATATATAAATATAAATAATTGCAGCCATCTATTTTTGGCATGGGTATTTCTTGATGTATCTCATTCTCTCTCTCTTTTTCTCTCTCTCTAAATATATATATATATGTGTGTATAAATACACATATATATATTTAGATGTACATACAAAATTTTATTTATATCTTTACATCTCAATCTTTGTATGTATATCAGACCTGCGGATTATATGGCCCACGTGCCAAATCTGGCTCATTTTGCTTTTTTTATCCAACCCGCCAAACTATTTTCTTTGAATATTTGAATAAGTATCTTCAATCAATATTTAGAAAATTAGAAATCCCTTATTTTTTTTCCATTTTGTTCAATTTTGTATGGATGATTACATACAATTTTTTTTTTTTTGGTACATTTACATGATCATTAATGATTTTAATGTTGAAAGAAAAAGCCAAATAATTCAAAAATTTCAATAACATTTTTAATTTCGTTTGATTCACATGCTACCGAGTTGGCCCGTGTATAAAAATTAAAAATGAAATGTGGCCTGCCAGCCAAAATAATTGCCCACCCCTGATGTATACACGTGTCCATCTCTCTCTCTACATATATATTATATATAATTTATATACATATCTTATTTTCCTTTCTGATAAATTAACTAAAATTACTGGCCGAGATCTTCGGCGATGGGTTCATGCAGGACATGGTTTATATGAGTCCACGGGTGCTTGTCAGCACGCACCGATTAGCCTGAAATTGGACACAACGATGAAAAAAAAGGGGAAAAAAAATGGAGGCTCCGCCGTCCCCTTATTTTTCGATCATGGCTTCGGTAAAAGCTGCGGGGACGGGAGACTCGCCGCGTCCAGCCATGAATATAATTGCCAGGTTAATGGCGATTCTGGCTGATGAGCAAGAGCGGTGCATTCGGGGTCCGGCGCCGCGTAGTTGATAACACGGGCGGTAATTCTGATTATGAAATTACAACTCCGAACACTGATGGACCTCTGTCGCCACGGTAACACTGCTGAGGGATAAAAGGGCCTCCAAAAGTATCCAAGCAGTGCATTCATAAATGTAAAAACGATGATCACGCGGCGTGTCGGCTAAGCTCTACATAATTTCTCGCTAATTTGCCGCTAACTTGTCGCTAATTTCGCAATGCTTTTTAGCGACCGTTAGCTCACCAGTGGTAATTTCCTGTGATACAAACAGTTACTGGTGTGTGAACCAAAAACAAAACAAAAAAAAAAAAAAAAAGAAAAAAAAAGAAAAACATGGTAAAGCTATAATCCCATCGGTAATCAATAAATAAATGTCTGTGTATGGCAGAGCCTTACCCGGCAGCCATTGATTCTGGCTGATGAGCAAGAGCGGTGCGTTTGGGGTCCGGCGCTGCATAGTTGATAACAACGAGGGTAATACTGATTATGAAATTACAACTCCGAACACTGATGGACCTCCGTCGCCACGGTAACACTGCCGAAGGATCGAACGGCCTCCAAAATGTAAAAACGATGATCACGTGGCGCGTCGGCTAAGCTCTCGATCATTTCTTGCTAATTAGCCGCTAACTTGTCGCTAATTTCTCAATGCATTTTAGCGAACGTTAGCTCACCATTGGTAATTTCCTGTGATTCAAACAGTGTGTGAACCAAAACAAAAAAAACAAACTACAACTACAACAACAACTAAAGCTATAATCGCATCGGTAATCAATAAATGTCTGTGTATCGCAGAGCCTTACCCGGCAGCCAGCGCTCGCTGGCGGGGAAACAAACACACACATCGGCTGCTGATGCTCCTGCTCACACTTATGTGAATGTGTGTGTGTGTGGGTGTGTGTGGGTGTGTGTGTCCGCTGAGAGCCGGTCCCTCCACCTGGCCGGCTGCACGGCTGCACGCTTGCACGACCACTGGCCTGGAGATGATGAACATCTGCCTCACTTTCTCATCCTCATCCAGCAAACCAGTCGGTACACACACACACACACACACACACACACACATGAACAGATATACCCCTAACGAGATTCACTGGTCTAGGAGAAGTTGATTCATGATGCGCCACGCCGACACAACAATTTGCCGGTCACGTGACTGCGCCGCAGGACAGGTGGTCTCGGGGAAACTCCTCCCCTTTTTTCAGGAGAGGAAATCTGAAACCTCGCAGAGTGTCTGTGACTTCCTTGATTCCTCATCTCCGGCCGAGCCGAGGACGCGGAGCGGTTTGGTGTCAGACGCTGCGAGCGGCTGTCAGACGCTTTCCAGGAAGTGACTGTTGATTTAGTTAAGTCCCCACCGGAGCAGCTGTCCAATCATAATGAGTTTGGAAGTGGCGTCTCTCTCATTTGCCCGGCTGAGGTGGACGACCGCCAGCTGGCCGGCGTACCTGCGAGAGAGACGAGTCAATATGACGCGCCGACGCTTCCAAGTTTCGGCGGCTGCAGGTGCAGAAATCAGCGGGTCCGGATCGGGAAGTACGAACGATATCTCTTCGTTTTGAATGGAAATGAATCTCGGCGTTTTGTCGGTGGGTCCCGGGCGGTTTCGACCAATCAGGTGTGACATTTCATTCGATGAATCAATTGTTGTCCCATTGAAAAAAAAACAACAAACTCTCTGCATCTCCGCTTGCGCACACGTCACTGTTCCACAATTGCAGTTCTATCATTCCATTCACGCATTATCGATATCGCTTATCGAGACGATCATCGCGCAAAAGGCGGCGTCCGTCAATCACAAGGCAACACGACGCCATTTACTCTCAGACGTGTCTGCGGAGGTTCTCGGCCGTCCAGATCATGCTGAATTCTTGTGGAAATCTTCTGTCACGGCAACCGCAGTTTGAATTTCTTACAAATAGAACTACATTTTAGAACTGCGATTCATGACGATCGCCTTTACCCGCAAAGTGACGGCATCCCGCCGTTAGATCACGGTGTGTCCACATTTTTTGAGTTACAACAAGTGAAATTGAGAAATACAAATAATTCCCAAATGTCCAGGAGGAGGAAAGTCGATGCAGATGGAAAAGTCTCGGAAAAGTAGAATATTGTGATAAAGTTCTTTAAAGTTCTGATAAAGTTCTTTATCTTCTGGAATGCAATTACAGAAAACAAAAATGTCATACATTCTGGATTCATTACAAATCAACTGAAATATTGCAAGCCTCTTATCATTTTAATATTGCTGATTATGGCTTACATCTTAAGAAAACTCAAAAATCCAATCTCAAAATATTAGAATATCATGAAAAGGTATTTTTTGTTTTTTTACGAAGACATTACAAAAAAAAAGATTACAAAAACAAAAATGTCAGACATCTTGGATTCATAACAAATCAACTGAAATATTGCAAGCCTTTTATTATTTTGATATTGCTGATTATGGCTTACATCTTAAGAAAACTCAAAAATCTGATCGCAAAATATTAGAATATCATGAAAAAGTATTTTTTGTTTTTTTAATTGCGTTACAGAAGATGAAGAACTTTATCACAATATTCTAATTTTCTGAGACAGTCCTGTACATGTTTGTGCCTCGAGAAAAAACGGTTGATACCAAACACGGCGCTAAGTATGCCAGAGTTAGCCTTCCAGAAAAACAAACAAATTAATATTAAAATAAAATTACATTTTTCTTTACTCTCTTGGACCATTTGATCAGTCATTGATGGAGTACAAGATTTTATGTCATAACAGAGCAGCTTGTAAACTTAATTTTTTTTTTTTTACTACCTATACAAATGATAATAAATTCAGTTATTTATCATTAAGGATAAGTTACATTTATTTTACATTACATTTGATTACATTTAGTCACAGTTACTGTTTGAGGGCCAGATCAGGATGGTTGCCCTCGGCGAAAATGAGTTAGAAACCCCTGCTATAGATGGATGGGCTGATCAATACGCAGCTCCGCTACCGTCCGTCGAAATCCCGATGAAATTCGGCGACTCTGACGACCTTTAACTCCCGTTGGGAGTCGGTTAGCGATGTGCCTTTTCTTTAGCTCTGCTTGTTTTTAACTTCCTAATGTGCTTTTTTTCTAAAGCCGCCACCTCATCATGTCTCCATCACTTTCCGCCCAACTGCAATTCATAACAAGAAATGTTTGCGCGATTATTGTGCGAAATGACTGCGAGGCCGCCTCCGATAACAGATAGATATCTATATATTCACATTTTCACATCTCCATCGACCTCGACTGAAGCTATCACAGAGGTTCCCTGCCCCCGTGTCGATCCCCATCATCAGAAGGACGTCATTTACCCCGCGATAGCGGCCCGTGATGTAATATCGATTTGTTACGCAAACCTAATCGCGGCTTCGTCTCGGAGCCGTGATTGACAGCGCAACCTCGCGGGGACGCCGACGCCCCCGACCGGAGCATCGACCGCGGGTCCCCGAGCGAAATCAATCAGGATCACTTAGGCGCGACTCGCTCAGCTCCGACTTCCTGCGACCACATCTGTCAGATCACATGTCAGAAGCTAGAATTGACCTGACGGAGGAGCGAGGACCGCGGGGTCCCGACCGATGTCGCGGATACCTGCGACCGCCGCCCGAAATCCTGGGCTTTTCTTCGTCTGTTTCATAAAAGACACGCCGTGGCCGGTGGCACTGAGGTGGTGAAGATTAATTGGAGCGAAAGAATCCGGGTTGTGTTTAGCAGCTGCAGACCGCCGGCGAGGAAATAACACCTTGTCGGACAAGGCTATTTCCCGGGTAAAGGTTAATGCCTGTTGGGGCTTCAAAATTGTGACGCTGAGGGTTCGTCAGAGCTTCCTCCACGCACTGCAGGTGACTGAAAGTAACTTGTCAAGTACTCTTACCCGTATTTCAAGTCTTTTTGGCGCTAAATTGCGCAGATTCTGGTTAATTTCCACCAGTAGTCTCACGGAAGCAGAAGAAAAGGAACAGTATCGCATGCTATTCCGCAACAACCAAATGGCGTCATTCAGCAGTTTTGGTGTTCCGGCAAAAAACTGTGGTGTCTACGAACGATTGTGTGGTCAGATTGGGATCACATGATCAACTGTTGCTTCATGTCCCTTTTGCACGCACAGAATTAGGGAAAAGGGCTTTTGCCTTTGCTGCCCCCACTGCACGGAACAGACTTCAAAAAGACTGCAAACTCCCTAATTCTATCTCACTAAATGCTTTTAAAACCAGACTGAGAACACTAGAGGTCAACTTGTCAAAATGTAATTGCTTCTTTTAACTGTTTGTAATATTGTTCTGTCTGCAACTTATTGCTGCCTCTTGGCCAGGACTAACTTGTAAAAAGAGGTTTTTAATCTCAACGGGACTTTTTTCCTGGTTAAATAAAGGTTAAATTAAAAAAAAAACAAAAAAAAAACACCTTTGCAACAAATTGGCAAGGGCCAAACGGTATGTTCGGCTGCATTGGAGTTCTTTGGGTCAAGTTCCTCCAATGCCTCCAATGAGAACCTCAGAGAAACTCTGCACTTGAAGTTTTGGCCAGGAAGAACCGTGTTCTTGCTCTTGCAGCACTCGAAGCCAGAGTAAAGGTAAAGGTATTTGCCTACATATTTACCCACTTCATTGTTTGGTAATGAAAGTGAAGGCCCCGTGGCGAGATGTGATGCTAAACTTGACTGTACGTTATCAGCTTACGAGGCTTAGCGAGAAATAGAACCGAAAACAAAAACAAACAAACAAATAAACCCACGATCATCATGTCTTGGAAGCATTACAAGGAGGTTGGCATTATTTTTGTTTCGTCGGATAGAAAACTAAAAATCGTCCACAGCTAATGTTAGCATTAGTGTTGTCATGCAAATACAACGTTGCTCACAAGATAGCAAGAAAATAATGCAAGTGTGTTTGCCATTATGTCCCCTTCGTTGGGTTCACCGAAGGAGCCTAGAGTTGGAGGACACTGATTATTTTATTAAAAGCCGGATATAGTTGTCTGGCGTAGTTTCAGAATGTAAAACCGAGAGTTTTATTTTTATTTATTTGGTCAAGGAACGCCCCGCTCAATGTACACCGACCGTTTTGTGCGGTCGCGCAGCGTTCCGAGCTAGCTAGCCCGTTTGTTTTGGGTTTGAGTGACAGTGGAGACAAGCAGGAGGGAAAATACCAACAACACCGTTGACAGGGGATGAGCCAGGTGAGCTTCGGGAGGGCAGGCAGGGGGCGCCGGCGGCATGATGAGATGAAGAGGATGTCTGGAGGGACGGGGGGCGAATCACCGGCAGGCGAGACCGAAAATAAGACAAGACAAGCCGACAAAAACAAATGCGGGAGGAATTTAAATCCAAGAAATAGGCGACCCGTCCGTCGAAAGCCGCCTGAGCTGGCGGGTGGCTTTTAGAGATTTTCTTTCAAATAGAAAAACCCCAGGACAAAGACTCCAGCCCCTTGCCCCCTCCCTCGGCGTGAACGTCCGTCAACGGCCGAGCTGCCGCGGTCGTTTGTTCTCGTGAAAAGAGTCAAAAGGCGAAATTGGAAAACGGCTTCGAAGAGAGGTTTGGCCGGCGAGGCGCTCACCTTTGCGCACCTGGCCGATCAATGACGGACGCCGCGATATGGATTCGTTGGTTCAGGGGGGGTCGCGGGACCCGTCGCACAGAGAGGACGGTTCTCGACCTCCAGGCAGCCCCTTTCGGCTGAACCATAACGAGCCCCTTCTTTCCCGCCCGACCTCGTCGCCGGGTGATTGATCACCTTTTCACCGGCGGCTCAGTCATCTGATTAAATGCATTGATCGACGCAGACTTAACTAACCCTGAATTGATGGCGTCCACGGAGACGCAAACTTCTCTAATTCACTGTTTCACAAGCCTGATGGACCGAGTCGACTATCCCTTCTTAGGCGGCGGTGTGTGTGTGCGTGGGTGCTTGTGTGTGTGTGTGTGAGTGTCAGTGACGGACAGACGTCTTTAACAAATGCGACCGCCAAATCGAATAAACGTGGATATAAATAGCCGAATGCAACTTTACGGCTTCTGACAAATGCAACGCGATGGATTAAAAAAAATAAATAAATGAACGCTTGGTTGACTCCGTGGCTAATTAAGTTGCTAAATAGCCTAGCAAGCTTCAATTGGCCTGCGCTATATTCAGAATCTCATTCATTATTTTCCCAGCTGCAGTGCCCTAATATAAAAAAAAAAAAAAAAAAAACAGAAAAAATAAACATATTGATCTTTCCAGTTTTGTGCGGTAGGGGCGGGTTTGACGGCGCCGGATCGATCATGCTGCAACCCGGCTAACGTTAGCGTAGCTTTAACGTTTTGTTTTCCATTCCAAGTAGCTTTTAGCAGTTATTTAACTACTGCTGCTTTGTGCTGAGAGAAGCATCCTGCTGCTATTGCTCCATTTACCATTATTACTGCTACTTACTGACATTTGCATTAAAACTGCATTAAACTGCTTAATGTAACAGTGCACTTTACTGCAAATTTGCACTCTTATTTTGTTTACGTCACCCTGGGATTGTGAGAAACACCTTCTCCATTTTCTGTGTTTCAAGGACATGCGGAAAAATTGCCAACGAATCGGATTTATTTTTTATTGTTACGTTGTTTTTTTGATTACATTTTTGATATGAAAGGTCAGGTTACGCTTCCATGGATGTACAGGCACAAGATAATGTGTAGTATGCTGTCACTTGCACTGAGGATTGTAACGTCTACATTGGAGAGACCAAACAGATGGCCTGACACAGCAGAGCCACCACCCCGGGACAGGACTCCACGGTCCACCTACACCTGAAGGACAAGGGCCTTTCTTAAGACAGCAATGTCCGTATTCTGGCCAGAGAAGACAGATGGGGGTCAAAGAAGCCATGTTTGTCGACAGAGGAGAAGGCGTTTCACAAACGTACAACGCCGTCCTGGGATCAATACCGAGACGGATTTTCACACACGGACCAGGACCTTCTGCACCCTCCAAACAACCAGAACCGGAACTCGGTTACGTCGACATCAGCTTCAGTTCATGTGATCCGACAGGTTGCACTCCTTAACCTTTTCACATTCGTTCCTCTTTTGTTCCTATCGAACGACATCGCCGTTAGCATAACAACCCCCTTAGACCTGGTTTCTGCTGATTATCTCTTCCATTAACAAAACAAGCCGCCCAAAACCCCCTATTTGGAAACTCCCCACAGGTCATTGGAACTGAAGAAGCCCCTTGGATGAGGGGTGAAACTCAAGAAATTCAAGTCCAGTTGCCAAGACGAGAAGATTTTGACAGGCATACAACAAAGATGGACTTCTTTTAGGGAGTCCTCATAGACAGCGCTTTCATACCTTTGCATTCACCAGAAATGCCATGCTAGTCGCTAACTCGGCCGCCGGGAGCCACTCGGGAGTCAGAGTTGCCCAAGGCTAGTTCGGAACGCAGACGGAAAACGCCGACGATGGAACCGCCGACCTTCTAACACTGCCGCTCCCTCGGCTGTTAAATGTAAAGGGAAGGGAATTTTTCGGAAAGGGGTTGAATACATGGACTAATGTGATCAGACACACACACTCTCTTTCCAGTTTGGTGTTGCTGTCGTTGCACGGCGACAATAATGACCCTCCTTTGATTGCGAGCAGCGAACCGCAAACACTACTCGGCCCGCATACCAACGGGCCGCCTCTGCCGCGGCTCGCCGGTCACGGAGGGAATCATAAATCATCCCCTGCCCGCCGACGATCACATAAATCATTCGGGGTCGCGCGCCGACCAATACTTTGCCGGCAGTTAATGTTGGCCAGCAGGTGATTTGTCATTTGCATCGGTCACTTTAGGCATCGCTTTGGGTTTTTACAGGATGAAGCGGCGGTCTGTCCTAATCCCCCGCCTCTGCGACGTTGTCTGACGGGAGACGGACCGTCAGAGGCTAATGTATTCCCGCCCGTCAGGCGGCGGCGGCGGCGGCACACAGTCTGCCTTACGGGAGGCGAAGGAGCCGTCATTAAAGCGTGACAAAAGTCGCCCCCGCTTTTTCTTTTCCCGGCACCGCTGGCCGAAATGCTCGGCCCTCGCCGGGAGGTCGCGAGGAAACTGACGCAAATACTGACGACGGGCAGCGGGAGGTTTGTTACGACGCTCTGCGACCGAAGCCGGGAGGGGCTCGGCGTCCCCGCGGGGAACGACGGAAATGGGATTTCCGGCGCCATCGATCTCCCGGACGAAGAATCAGATTAGCTTGTTTTGACGTACAATTCCTGCAGAACAATTTATCTCTAATCCCACTCGAGAAAGATTCTGACTGAGTCCAGCAGCCCGACAAATAACACACTCCTCCTAGAATTCATGTTGCTATTGAGAATTATCGCAATTAACAGATCAAAATTGATAAGACATTCACTCAATGGTCTCCAATGAAGCTCCTGCATAATAATTACAAAAAAAAAAATAAATGTATCAATGGATTGTAACACTTGAGAAAAAACTGGCACCTATCATAGTTTTATTATTATTATTATTATTATTAGAATTGAATAATCTAATTTGTAGTATATTATGTGTTATTATTGTTCTGTTTTTTTATTCTATTTTCAAAAATGCTAATTTTTTTTCACAGAGCAGTGTCTCGGTGACAACGGCTTTGTCCTACCGTGAAATTAGTTCACTTGCGGTATTTGTGTCTGCTTTGTCTCAGGCGTTCAATGAGACACACACACACACACACACACACACACACACACACACAAACACACGAATGCTGCTGTCCACTCTGAGGCATCGATTCACTGGCTGCTTAGTCAACACAGCTAAACGCTAACACCATTAGCTGGCTTTCCCTCAGCGGCTGGTCTGCTTGGGGAGTTTTCTCCTTCTTGGACGCGACAACACGCCATTGTCACGGTCCGCGGGCCGGCAAGTGTTTTCTGCCGCTTGCCAGCAGAACATCCACACACTTAAACCGCAGCGTCCAGAGACGTGGAAAAGACGCCATTGCTGCTTTTTTTTGTTTTTTTTTGTCATTTGATAACACCGGCTGTTTTCCTCTGCAGTGATAATCCAACTAAATCCGGTGGGGTGGACTCTATCTCTCTCTCACACACACACACACTCGTCCAGCAGCATAAAAACATGTGCCTGTTAGGAGTAAAAACACTCTCTTTCAGAGGATGGGTTTCGACGCCCGCACTGCCCCATGGTATTACGCGGAATTGGGTTTAGCATCCTGGCTAACTAGCGCGCCGGTCGCAGGAGCTGTCAATCAATCTGACACCCGGCAGTGAACGGCGTGTGGAATTGCTTGTGAGTCAACTCGACGGGGCCGGAGGCTGATCGGGAGTCTTTGTCTGATCTCGTGTTTCGGTGAAGATGCGAAGAGTCGGTCGCTTCCCCGCCGGCCTGCGTTTGCATCCCGTTATCCGCCTCGCTCCTGATAAGACCCCCTCGGCCCTGAGGGGCCCTCGGCCCTCTTCCACTCTTAAGACATCTCTCTGGGAAATAAGCCCGTCTGTCAGCAGACGCGACGGTTTATGCGACAATGACGGCCTCAAATGGAATTAATTAACCTCGGGCGCCAGCGAAGGAACTCAATTTGCACTGACCAAATGCAGATCGTAAAAATCTGATAGTTCTATTTTACTGTCTGTTGTGTTTTCGTGACCGGGGGACGTTAAATAACCCATAAATGTCAAAATTATTTACGCACCCGAGTGAAAGGCTGCACTGTTTTGGATCGGACGAAGCTTCGCATCCGCGTCGATTACCAGATATAAACAAACATTCACTCCTTCATTTGCACGTCATAACGTCGAGGCAATGTTCGACAATTTTTATTTCCAATGAACCTAACTCTTGTTTTTGGATGGAGGGCGAGGACACGCCCACCCTCCCGTCATTCATTCATTCATTCATTCATTCATTCACTCCAGCTGACATTTGTCCTGATTTGTCCTTTTGGACAAATTTTGTTTTTGGACTGTATATATACGCATATATAGATATATGCGTATATATCCATCTCCTTCTGCTTATCCTGCACTCAGGGCCGCATATATATATATATATATATATATATACAATTTTTGATATTTCGATATATTTTTTAAATGTGATTATTTTTGATTTTTTCTTATTTTTGATCTCGCAAAATCAAAAACTAAAAAATGAATGGGTATTAATCACAATTAATGTGATTAAAAAAAATAATTGCAGCAGCAATTTTTACATTTAAAGACTTCTCGGAGATTATCATTTTTGAGAGGAAGATGGAGAAGATGGAGAAGATGGAGAAGACCCTCACCAGCACCACCAGCATCTTATTAGTATATGCACTAAACTTTTTGTTATATAAGGGGTGAAATAGATAACCCATATATTGCATTATCTGGTAATTTTATTATCAAGACCTGTGTCATCCTAAAGTTTGACACGAGGATTGACAGGAATGGCCACTAGGGGGCCGCTGCCAACACGCCCACCGGCAAGAGAAAAATCTCAAGTCATTTTTGCCTGACGTAGTCGCCATGACGATGGAGAGTCCGGGGGAAACGTCACTCACGGCTGAAGGAGTTGTGATTTCCCATTTGTGATTTCAAAAGCCGTTAAAGATGGCCTCGCAGAGCCGGCGTGTAACAACGCCAGGGGGGCCTTTAACCGGTTTCCGCGCCCCTTTCTCGGCTATTTCACGTGATGTGTTATTATGGTATGCCCGCCGGTAAGCGGCGCGGACGCGTTTGGAGTCATTTATACCGAACACGCGTTACTCCCTCCAGCAGATTAATTCAGGCCACTGGCCTGGAGTTGACATATAAATTACTCTCACGTTAAAAAAAAAAAAAAAAAAAAAAAGTATAAATATCATTAAAAGAGAAATGAGAGGAAAATGACATTTAATGCAGGAAAAAAAAAAAGAAAAAATCCTGCTTGTTTAAATATGAATGATCCAATTAAGTCACAGGCACCTGTTTTTTTCAGACCGGCGCGAAAAGGGGGACGAGACACGTGGAGTGAACGGCATGTAAATGCAAACCGCCGGCGATATTTTCTTCCGTCTCTCTTTCTCCACGGTCCGTCGGCTCTGTCTTTCACACGTGGAGGGCCGCTCGCCGCCGCCGCCGCCGCCTTCCTCCAGGTTTGTTATTGAGTCACAGTGGAATGGAGACAGGAAGTGTTTGATATTCGACAGGAAGCACAGCCGAGAGGAGAGGAGAGGAGCCGCCGACGGGAGAACGATGCTGGAAAGCGAGCGGACGTCAAAGTTTTATTGACAGTCGCTCGACCGCAGGCGGGGAAATAAAAACACACACACCGGCGTTGGCGAACGGAGTGTGTGTTTTAACAGGTTGGGGATTGTCGAGTGTGTGTGTCTGCAGACGAACTGAATCCATGCCTCACATCAAAAAGACTATACTTGCATATCCAAATCAATTGATTTGCGTGATTTATCAATTGCACAGCGCACAAAATCTTTAAATTCATCTCACAGAATTCATTCATTCATTCATTCATTCATTCATTCACACGCCATCTAAAGACATATAAACATTCACTCGCTCATTCACTTGTCATACAGACAAACTGTAGTCACCCTCTAATGATATACATACATAAATAGATATATATACATTATATATGTATATAGACACACCCCTATATATATACAAATGCTGTACATATATATATATATATATATATATATATATATATATATATATATATATATACAAATACATATTTGTATGTATATACACATATATACTGTATGTATACAGTATATATACACAAACATATATATATGTAGGTACTGCTCAAAAAAAGGGGAAAACTTAAACAACACATTGTAAATCCACTTGTGTGAAATCAAACTGTCCACTTAGGAAGCAACACTGATTGATTTTGACTTGTTTAAAGGACATTATGTCGACGTTGGATCAGCCTGGCGTGATTTTCTACTTTCATTTAGAGCGTGACTCCAAATCCAGACCTCCATGGTTTCATGCATTGGGTTTCCATTGATTATTTTTGTGTGATTTTATCATCCGCAAAGTATTTAATAAGAATATTTCATTCATTCAGATCTAGGATGTGTTATTTTAGTGTTCCCCTCATTTTTTTTGAGCAGTTTATGTGTATAAATATACAAATATATATTCATATACACACAAACATATTTAAAGGTAATATAAACACACACACACAAACACACATACACACACACATATATATATGTATACATATATTTATATATGTATGTATACAGTCCATGAACATGCAGGGGGCCAAAAGGACAAATCTGGACAAAATCTTATCTATGAAATATATTCCTTATATATGATTTTTTGTTTTCAAAATACGCCATTCATTGAAAGTGCGCCTTATAATCCAGTGGGGAAAATACAGTACTTTAAATCTAAGTTCTCTGATCATTTCCTTGGTTTTATTAAAAACACCGAACTCATCTTTCCCGTTCCGAAGCCACAGCCTGACATCTCTTCTGTTTTCCCCGTGTTTCCTCCTCGAGTCACTTCTTTCCATCCCGCTGGGTGTGAATTCGCGCAATCGCATCAGGAAATTCCTCGCTCGCCTAATAAAAAATCCTCTGGGGCAGAAACTGATCCGGCGCCACCTCCCATACCGGGTCGGCGCGCTCATATGGCGCCTGCCCTGTCAATCAAGACAGGCCACCTGCTTCACCTGCACGTTTTTATATAAAAGGCATAAAATGACAAAAACCAACACCCAAAATGAGCCATTTTGTTTTGAAAAGCGTGCAATTCAGGTCTGACTCTGTGGCGAAACAAAGCGGCGGTTTAATTTGCCCGCTGACACATCCAGTGTGTGTGTGTGAGGAAGAAACACACACACACAGTGTGTTTGTGTCATGGCAGGAATTAGATACAGCAAAGAATTTAACAATACAAAAATCTCAATTTAAATACTTCATTGAACTTATAAAGTTCATCGCCAGAGTACTGGAATTTGCGGACTACAAGCCGCTAATTTTTCCGAACGCTTTGAGCACTGCGGCTTAAACAATGTTGCAGCTAATTTGTGGATTTTTTGGGGGCAAACAAGCTTCACGCCACCAAAACATTTAGCCTCGTCATGTCAGACCAATGACTTGACCGCGGAGTTCTGAGGCCGTTCAATTCCGATACACGTTGATTTTAATAGTTTTAGTTTATTATCAAATTTCTATTAAATTTATTTCATACATTTATTTAATTACATTTTATTTATTAAATGCATTATTAAAATTTTTCATCATTTATATGCACTGGAAAAAGCATTTCCAGTACATTTGTATTTTTTAAAAGCTTTAAAAAAATTATTCTCTGTAACATCTTTCTGTGTGAACATTTGTGGCTTATAGATACGGCCTATACATGTACACATATATTTATTTAGTGAGTTTTAGCCAGTGCAGCTTCTATTCAGGTGTGCTCAATAGTTCGGAAATTACGGTACTTCTTTTTGGTAGAGGAAGAATAGATCGACATGAATTGACATTTGATATGTGTTAAAAACTAAATGCATAAAATAAATCCGGTAATATTGAACTACTATTGAGTAGTACTATTGAGTAACCTAAAAGGAAAGTGAAAAAAAGTAAATAAAAATGTTCATGGTGCACCTCGGATATGAAGTCCATTTATTAAACAGTGTCCTGATTTATAAAAGCCAACAATGAAATTTGAATTGCAAATTTGTGCACGCACACACACACACACACACACACACACACACACACACACACACGGTTAGTGCTGAACAACCTGCATGACCTCAAAGCCGAACCCGGTACAGTGATGATGTAATAAACCAAGTGCTTTCATAAAACGAGTTGTACATTCTGCAGGAAAGAATAATTAGACGGAAATTATTCAAGAAAATGGAAAAATATTTCGGAATGTGGATAGTTATTATCGTTGGCTAACTTCTCAAAAATCAAATGGCGGAGATAAAGTTAATGAAACAGAACTGATTCGCATCCCTCCCCTCTCCATCAGCGTGAACTATTCGGACAACAACAACGCGCTCCAAGTGAAGCTTTAAGCCTTCGGCTGCAGATTTACAGAGCTCTCGAACAGACCGGGTGCGTGCGCACACACACACACACACACACACACACACATGCCCTTTCTTCCATTCACAGCTTCACAGCAAGCAGGACCTTCAGAAATGCACTACGGTGAAGAGACACTGCATCCTCTCCTATCTCCTCTCACAGATGTGTGGGAGAGCCTCATTTCCTCGGCGGGGTTTTCCGTCATGGAGGAAGAGGCGGCGGCGGCGGCGGCGGCTCCTCTGCTCTCCTTCGGCCCCCGTGAACGTTATTCACATCATGTTAAGGGCTTTAGCCCCGAACCTGCGGCGCAGAACCGAACACGCTCTGAATCATCTCGGGAAACTGCCGGAGACGGCGCATCCCCGCGAGATGACTGTGAATAATTGATTTCAGCCGGGGAGACGCTTCATTTCCGCCGGGAGGAAAATCTTCAGGAGGTGATTCAAGAGCTGGTTGATACTTGCAAGACTTTGGAAAAGTTTGAGTTTGTCATTTTTAACTCCCTCGGCGGGAGGACATTTTTTCATTGTGAAATCCGAGCTAATTGTGTTCCAACTCCTCTCTGTTCAGATTTAGGCTGGTATTTCAAATTCTAGCGCATTTCGGCACCTTGAGCCAAAGACTTGCAAGGACACGGTCAGGTGGGATCCCTTTTTGAAGAGGCCACTGTCCGCCATTCTGGCTGGAGGAGTCAAAGAAGCAACCTTTGACCTTTAACCACATACATTGACACGCCGAAATCCGTCCCAAGACAGAAAAACACAGCCAGCGACCCTAACAGGCTTCTTTTGTATCACACAATCTACACCAAAAAATTGAAAATAACGATAACACAAAGTGGATATTAATAATTGTCCATCAATTTGTGTTTATAATTTTTTTTTTTTTTGTATTTTTTTGTTTTTTCTGGATAATTGCTATCAATATCTGGAGTCAAAATCATTACATTTCCCAATCAAATCCTGCAGCAGTGTTGAGCTTCGCCTCACCTCTGCACGCGTAGACTCTCAAAAACTGGGCTGCTGTTTCGTTTCTCAGCGTGTCGCCAATTTAAAGTTTTTTGCAGAAAAATGTATCATTTTATTATATACACCATGACTTTCTCCAGCCCGTGTCAAGTCTTTGACGAAGGTGTTTGGCAGAATTGTTCCTGCTGATCGGACAATAAGCTACAGAAAAAAAGTGACAAGCACTGCGCCGTGTCCGATGCGGGTGGTTAAAATAAATGTAAAGATAAAAAAAAAAAGGGGGACGGATGACAAAGTAGCAAAGGACGGGAGAGTGGATTTCATTTACAAATAATGGTAAAACAATAAATGCTTGAGGAGAATAAGCAAATAGATAAATAAAATGAATAAAAAAATGTTTTGAGCTCAAGTGATCTGTCATCTTCTTTATCTTGCTTTCCTGCGGATGAGAGACCCGCGTTAAAAACTGATTAAAGCAATTTTATTTTATTTTAAGAATTTCTGGGCCTAATATGCTTCCCTGTTTGAATAAAATATTGAAATATTGAAATATTAAAAGTAGCCAATATGCATTAGCCAATTGAACAGTGGCGGCTCCTGATAAAATTATAGGGGGTGACATTAAATTGCTAAATTAGCAGGGGACAATTGTCCCAGTTTATATTTGTACTGTCAAGAAGACGTAGCAATACAACTTGCAACCAAAAGGTGGTGAGATAAACACAAAGATCATCCTTTTAGCGACATTTGCTACAAGAAAGGTACATCTAAGACTGTCCACATTGACCACAGTGGATTCACCAAAACGTAGCGTCGAAAGCAACCAAAAATGACCAGTTACGATGGTCAGAACAGCTGTAGAACAGCAGTGGTTTTAAAAATTCCCTTTTTCCCCACGTCTTGGTGGAATCACCCAGATGGCCCTTATCAATGAACCGCCCTTGTAATTGAATTGGGAATAAGAGACTCTTCTGAGTTCCTTTAATTGTCTATCTGACTCCAGAGGACTCGCTGCCTCACCTGTTACGAACCTCACCGCACGCCGCTCATCTACAAATTAGCCCGTTCGGGTGAGTCCCTCAGAATTCTTAGCCGTGTTCCCCGAACGACCGAAAACGTCGACGCATACGCCGACATACCAGCCCCCGGACCAATTTTCTCAACTTGCACGAATCCCGTTCGTGACTTTCTGCATCTCAATTTTGCACACGTTTAATTTTCCCCTGCACAACAGTCGCTGCTATTTGCGCCCAAAATTTGCCATGAAAGGACCGCCTGCCTGAATTAGTCATTAACATCACGAACCCTTTCGACTCGGACCGACATCAAACTCCCGGCGGTCACACGCCGGAAACTGCCGGAAGCTATGAAACGTCTCTGAGGAGAAAAACCGAGTCCGGTTCGACGACGTTTAACCCAGACGTTGGCGCTCGAGAAGCTTCACAGGGGACACACCGGAGTGTTTTCCCTTTCGTGCGCTTCATCTTCCCCGGGGAGCGGCGGTGCAAAACAGACTTTCCCCGCTGCCTTGGTTATCTAATCAGACTTTCACCTCCTCCCCGCTGAACTTTGAGTTTGCTCAACTTTTTTCAAAAGCCCCAAAACTCCCATGTGGTTAGTCTTTTCACTGCCTTTGCTGCCGTTTCGTTTTTTTTTTTCTGGGTCATGAGAGCGAAAAAGAGATGCTGGCAATTTTTTTTTTTTTTGTGGAAGCTCAGTTTCTTGTAAGGAAAAGGTGTGTAAACACACGGCGGCTCGCTAAGGAGGTAAACATGACGCAGCTTTCTTACCCCAGATTCCGGAACTTTGATGTTCGGGAGAAGACATTAGCATTCCGCGTCGAGGATGGGGGTTTTTAGCGTGGGGTTGCGGGTTGCGATCGTGCTCCTGTTCATCTGATAACCCTCAAGCTAGCAGCTCAAGGCGGATAAACCCAGCGGGGAATTTACTGACCGGAATAACTCTCACGCCCTGATTGTGTTTAGTTTTCAAACGGTTCCAAGAGAAAACGTCGACGTTTCGGGAACTATCTCCATGCACACAAGACGATCTGCTTTATCGATCCGGGAGGAAGTTGAGTGTGAGTGGCGATTGATGGATCAACGAGGAGTCGGTGTTAGCGCTCGGAGTTCCCGAACTGCAGAAGAAGACCCGAAAGTGAGGCGCACGGACAGAACTTGTACCGTTTTCAAGTTTATTTTTACGATTTGCTCCTCCTGTCTTCACTCCGAAGTGTCAACGGGCAGCTGAACGAAGCCAGGTTGCTCCCGGTGGCTTGGTTAGCGTTTTGCATGGCTACCCTTCCGCTATCGGTGAGTGAGCGCTTGGCGAACGGTCGATGTCATCGAGTGTGAAGTGCTTTGAAATCTCCAGGTGATGAAAGTGCGATATAATTTGACAGCCTGACATACCAGGCGCTTCTTGTTTCGAAGACCAATCTCGAGGGAAAGCGAGACCATTTCATTGTACACGTTTTTCTCACAGGCCGTATGATAATAAACGCTTTGAATCCTCGAATCCTTCCCTTTCCCCCGAAGGGACTGGTTTCAAGACTAATGGGGATTCAAATCAGTTCAAATGGGAGCGATTCACTGCTAATGCAACGTTACATCTCGTGAAAGGGTCGGGTGTGAAAACGCCGGCGTGCAGCTCTTTAATGAGGGTTTGTGGGCGGGAGGGGCTTGGATGATGTATGCACATTGTTATCTTTCCATATGATACCTCGCTTGTAGCAACGCCGCTGTTAGCCGGGGTTTATTCGCCTCGGATTTGGCCGCAGCACTCAGGTGCGCACGACCCTCTCCACCGATAATTTATAAATAGATGGTCGGACCGCTGTACTTGGCTATTTCCAATTTGCAGTGAAGGAGGGGCGAGATGATGGGGCCCCTCGGGATAAGGCTACTCACCACAGCGCCGGCGATTACCGCATTCCCGCTTTACGTCCTGACATTATTTGCGAAATTCTAAAGGAAGGGGCAGCGTTAGCGGATCCTGCAAAAGCAAAATTATCCTTTTTTTTTTCCACGATTTCGAAAGCAATGATTATGGCGTTTGGGAAACAGCGAGAGCAACAACTGAATGAGGGGGTCAAGGAGAGTGAGATTTTAAAAATATAATTTCTTGCGCAATTCTGTACATTTTCCCGGAGCTCGTGAATGCGTAGCCAAATGCGATGCAATGCCACCGGAGGCCATCGGGGGCAGTGTTGCGCAGTATACGCGAGTGCAACCGACGAAAGGAATGGCAAAGAAGAAGACAACATGGCGTCGCAAAACCGAGGAGGTGAATTTTAAATATGCAACCTGGACCTTGGAAGTCACTTCCGAACTCTGCACTGCCCTCAAGTGGATGTGTTGCTTAGCAACCATCGTGATGGAAAGCACGCATGGGGAGTACATGTGCGGTGATGCTTGACTGCGTTTGAAACGGACGGACGTTAGCTTAGCATGGATTAGCCCTTTGAGGATAGTTTCAAAGTTCTCCAAGGGCATTCCAAGAGATGGTTAGTCGACCTCCTTTTTCGGCAAATCCACATCATCCCCCTCCACAACCCAACAATCAATCCCACCCCATTCATAAAAATCCACCAGTCCCTGACATGAAATATTTTCCCTGATGTTATTCTGCCAGCGGAAACTCAAAAGAAAGATGTCTTTTTTTTTTTTTTTTCCTTTCAAACCCTCACGGTAATACACGACTTCAAACGCCCCTCCAAGTCTTTGGGATGCCTCGGATTATATGTTTTATCTTTTATTTGGAAGATCAAGAGTCCCCCGGGGGGTGTGGGAGGAACCGGCCTCTGTCTGTTTGCCACAAGAGGTTGCTGTTTTGTTCCCCCCACCTCCCTTCCTACACCATCTCCCAGCGGAAGCTCCCCAAATAGCGGAGCGGTACTTCAAACGGGAACTCGTATCCTCTGAAAACCATTGACGGCCGTCCAACTCGGAGCTGCCCGGTAAGGAGAGGAGGAAGGAACGAGAGGAAGAGGAGGAGGAGGCGGAGTGCCGAGGAGATAAACACCAGCGGAGACGCAGAGGGAATACATGTTTTGGCCCGCAGTGCAGCTTCTGCTGATCCTGCAGCTTCATTCGGAGGCGGAATCAACACCGGCACCCGACAGGATCTCCGTAATTCCCTCCCTCTTCGCCCGCCGGGGGACCCCGTCTTTTCCCCGCGTATGAACTTTCACGGAAGTTCTCCCGGGAGAAGACGCGCGATGCAGCTGACGTGTCTTCACCGTCGTGTCAGATGAGCAAACACCCCGGATGGTTTTGCAGAAGTAGAAAAAAGCGGCGTCAACCAACTACGGCGCCAAATTTACAAAAGAAATCCGCATCTGGGTCTTCTGTCTCCGGCATGAGCAGGTCTCCGTTATTTTTTCCCCTCCGTCCACTGCCGTTGGTCCAAACGTTGAATTCTGGAGCAGCTCGATGGGCCATTATTCACTCCGATACGTCTTTCCCCTCCCCGCCGGGTCAATAGCCGAGCGCATAGTCAGTATCGAAAAGTTGCATTTGTTCCGGGAAGCAGGGAGATGGATCTGACGACGGGGGCGGCGTCACAACGAGGCCCGTCTCCCGCGGAGGCTCGTTTCCGGTGACACAGCTAAACCTATTTTCCATTCGTGTCCCCCCCCAACTCCCCGCCACCGCGGCTACTCCAATGCTTTTTGACTCCGTTGGAGTTTTCGACGTCTGACACTTAGGCTGTGAGTCGCGCCGCATATTCGACGTGCCAGATCACAACCTGGTTGTCCGAAGAGCGGGTTCAGAAACCCAACGTTCCCCCATGAACCAGCTTGTGGAGACGGTGGCGAAGAAACAACGGGTCAACGTTGGCGGCCTTCTGTCTCGACCGGTCGGGAGAGGAACAGAAAGAAAGCGATGCTTTTGAGGGACGGACGTAAATTACCTCCAGCAGAACCTCGGCTTACTAATAAATTCATTCTTTAACTCAAACCAAAAAAATTTTTCCTTTTGTATCAATATATCAGTTTAAATCCCATTGATCCGTTCTCCAGCACCAAAACATTTTGTACTCTTTTGAAACTTTTTTATGGAGAAAATATACAGACAAGAATTAAAGATAATCTTAGTTATTATTGCGTTTATGTTGTTCTTTCTCTTCTTTCTTTTTTTGCCAGCATTTGTACTCTGTTTCCTGCTCTAAATCAGAAAAGGTAACGCCTTCTCACTTGCTAACGCTATCTCCAGCAAGCTGTCTGTCATTAATCCAAGCTAACAATAACTTTTCTACTTCTTCTAAGACTTGAGACCTTTGCTTTAGTAACACATTTCCCCTTTTTGCCACATCAGCCATCTTTAGCGCCTCTTTGTTCTTCAGGATTGTACAGATGGGTGACTTAGCTGTCTGGTGGTGCTGGGCGAGATCTATAACACCAACGCCGTTCTCACGTTTAGCCACTATTTCCTGCTTCAGATATCTTAACACCACTAGAACTAACACTCTTAATCTTTTTTGGAGCCATAATGAGGCTAACTTACTGAAAAAAAGCACAAAAAAGTAATAACAGGAGAAAATACGCTACAATGCCGCAATGCAGGAAGCCTCTGTTTGTTTGTTTGTTTGTGTGTGTGTGTGTGTGTGTGTGTGTGTGTGTGTGTGTGTGTGTGTGTGTTCGTGCACCGAGATCTGTTTGCAGGTCGTGTCAAAACTTGATTGCAAACCCTGTTTTTGGCCCGAGTTGTTCGCGACCAGGGCGTTCTGAAGCCGATGTTCTTCTGTATCACTACTCAAACTAGTAGCACTGACAGCTGCATACGATACGCTAACACCTGGTTGGCTGCTGCGGCACATCAAGCCACGCCCCCTTGGAATCTGCCCAATGACAGAACCCAAGAACTCAGTTATTAAGTTCCTATCATGCGCTGATGAATGGGCAGGAGTGTGACATGGCGTCATCGAGTTGGCATTACTCGGGGCTAGCTTGGTGCTAACTGTCAGCTCTCTCTCAAAAAGAAAGCTTTTAAGCCTATTTTTGGATGGAGATCAGAAGATGGTTCCTCTCCTAACATCTCAAAGCGCTCAGCCTCCTGCCCCTCATTATGCTCTATTCAAGAGAGCTTTTCTTCCCCGGCCCCGTGATGTCGCGTCGGGGAAAATTGCGAGAGGACGTCAGTCTAAGATAGATCCGGCTGGCCTCACAAGATTGCCGCAGCAGGACCGTTTTGTCGGCGGGAGCGAAAAGGAGCAAATCTTCTCGAACGGATTCGTTCAGTCTAGCATCTGATCCAGTTTGGAGGACGTAGGCGGGATTATATAGCGTTACATAACGCTGTTTCATTACTGTGTAATCACCAGAAACTATGAACTGTGTTTAAGTAGCTTAGAATAAGACTCCTATATCCATATGAGGAGAACGCCAGCGTTCGCTGCTAGCAAGAAAGGTCCACTAACAAGACGAGTCCGCCAACAAGTTTCCCATTCACCGTAAAGATGTGGCGAAGGCCTGAACCTCCGATCGAAGAGTTCTACTGCATGTCCTGTGAATCCGATTGGTCCCAGGACAAGACCGAGTGCTTTGAATGGGAGGGTCAAGACTTGTATGTCCGTTTTAGGCATGAATGAGAATGAGAATGTGAATGGTGGCATGTCTTTCTATGACGTGAATGAGAGGCTAAATGGTTGTATGATAAACGTCTTAATATGTGGTTCTGTGATTGGTCCGAGGTAAACTCCACCTCTTGCCCAGTAACAGTTGCATTAAGCTGCAACACCCCGATGACCCTGAGCGCAGAATAAGTGGAATAGAAAACAAACAAATCGATGAATTAAGGATTTGAGCATCTAACAAGAGAGCTGCGTTTTGTTTTGAAAATTGGAAAATGTTCTTAACTTATCGATTTCCTTCCTGAGGTCCAGTTCCCCACTCAGTGCGCCATGTTTCCAAAATACGATACGGTTTTTCGGCTGCATTTCCCGAGACTCTAA
>NC_141305.1:4080000-4087500 GCF_037954325.1 Fistularia commersonii
TTTCAGATGTGTGATTACCTTTCAGATGATGGTTTCCTCATTAGGTTTCTTATGATTTCTGAATACGATGGATGAATGGAACTGGGTGGGGAGAGGAAATCTCTCTCTCTCACACACACACACATACACACACACACACACACACACACACACACACACACACACACAGAGACACAGTGTATACACATATCTATATGTATGAATGTATAAACATACACATTCACACACACGCATATGGACACTCACACATATATGTACAAACATACACAAACACACACACACACACACACACACACACACACACAAACATATTGATATACACGTATATAGTATATACATATACACACACATACATGTATATACATACCGACAAACACACACACATATGCAAATGCATACGCATATTTTATGTGTCATGTATGTTTATACACACACATTCATGCATTTACATATAGATATATATATATATCCACTCTCACAAACAGTATATGTGTATATACACACTCACGTACACAACCACACACACACACCATCTCAAGGTGATCTGATCTCCTCAGCCTTTACTGCTCAAGTTATTCTGTCTCCTAGAAGAGAAGCAGGTGTACCTGTGTGTGTGTGTGTGTGTGTGTATGTGTGTGTGTGTGTGTGTGTGTGTGTGTCGATAGGGGGCACCAGGTGACAGGGAGAGGAAGCCCATCCTGCGTATCTTCTCCGCCAGCCAGGCGACCCGGGAGAAATCAAGATATTCAGAAGCAGGATCATCCCGTCTTTCTGTATTTATATATCAGCTTTTGTGCTTCGATGGAGAAAATCAGTAGTTAGAAATGCAGCAAGAGAACGAGCGTCTCCGCAACACGCATTTAAATACGAGATCTAACACCTGCCTTGCAAATATAATACTTGGTACATTTATTATATATATATACATATTTACACATCGTCTACAAAAAAGTGGTTAATTTTCGCCAAAATGTAGTGCTCAAATCAACACGCTCAGCTTTTTTGTGTTTTCAGCAAAACTTGAAAACAACAACCGATTATTTCAAGACGGCGGTATATATTCTCAGATGATTACATTTCGTTCACGGCAATTTTTGAGCCGGTTTCTCTTGTTTAGTTTACTTCTTATTGGTTAGAATTTCCAAGCAATTGAGTCCATTTTTTTTTTTTATTGCATCTTTATCACGCTTTTTGTGCAAAGACGCGCAATCGTTGGCGCGCAGGTAGCTCCTCCATGATGTCAAAGGACGACTCAAGCGTCTGTCAGCGTCTGTCAGACCGCAGGCCGGCTTGACGCCGATAAACGCGTCGGTGTCCCAAAATTGCAAAATGAGTGAGAATGTGTGTGTCGGTGCACGTTTGGCCCAGGACTTGATTTTCAATTACTGGCGTGGAGCCCCTTCCCTGCCCACCCCCCGGGACGGAGCAACACCACTGTACTTTTTACACTGAGATGGCGGTCAGAGCTATAATTGGAATGAATCGCCTTTTTTTTTTTGGATACTCAACCGCTGTGTGTGTGTGTGTGTGTGTGTGTAAAAAAGATGTACGGGTTGGTAGGAAGTACATTAATGCATGAATTGAATCGGACTCCATTTGTACTCCTACATGAGAAGGATGAAAAAAAAAGAAGGAAAAAAAAAAACTCTGGTTATATTTCTGGAGCTGCATATAGTTTACACCTCCTCCAACCACTACAGGACACACACGTGCACAACAACACACACACACACACATTCACACATAAACCTCATTGTCAATATCGCTGCAGGTGGAATTAAGTAGGCAGGCCGTTTCCACGCCGGCGGTCCTGCTGGAAAGCAGGTGGAGGGAGTCGGTTGTCATTGGAGGCTAATCCCCCCACCTCCTCGTCATTTGCACCATGTCGTCTGTTTCCTAGTCGTTTTTGGTTTCCTGGTCACCTGACTTTCAAATAAGCCCCGCCCCCTCGCTGTCGCACCCCTGGCTGGCTGACGCTATGAAAATGAATACATGGAGATTTTTGTGACTGTGGACTGTGGAAAGCATGTGGAATATTGAAAAATATAATAATATTAAATATAAAAAGTAATATTAGATATAATATAAATAAAATAATAAGTAATATTAATTAATAAATAAAATGATTGTTCATTATTAAATGAATACATTGACAAATAAATAAATAATCATCTTTTATTATTTATTATATTATCATTTATATTATTATCAGCTTTATCATTATTTTAATATTATTTTAATATTATTTTTTGTTATTATTGTTTACATTATCATTAGCTTTATCATTATTTTAATGTTATTTTTTATGATTATTATTTAGATTATTATAAGCTTTATCATTATTTTTATTATTACGATTTGTATTATTATCAGCTTTATCATTATTTTAATATTATTTTAATATTAATATTTCTATATTTTCTTAATCATTATTTTTTTATCATGTATTTATTCTTATTGGTGTTATGGCGGTCCGATTCCTCGGCGCCCAATGTATCTTTGGGCAAGGTACAGAAACCTGCTGCCGTCACGCCGCCATCGGTGTGTGTGTGAGTGGGTGAATGCAATTGGTGTAATTGGTGCACTGTGATACCGCAATGTATGGGAATGCTTTAAAAGTGGAGACCAATGGTTTTTAGTATTCCATGCAGTTGTATTATACAATTTCATTTGCAGAGAAACCTTTTCTTATTTACTTTTTGCTAGGCAAATGCCATTTCAGGAGGAAATAAGCAAAAGGAGTAATAACATACTATTACTATCTAATATAGATTTTTTTTTAAATTTTAGATTTCCCCGTTTGCTGCCACTGCGTAGGATGCATTTCGATGCTCAATCATCAAATGGGATTCCAAATTCAGAAAGATAAAGAAAAAAAATTGAGCAGCCTTGATTTTCCTCTCGTGAAGGTAATTTGAAGACCAAAAAAAAAAAAAAAAAAAAGAAAAAAAATCACCATACGAGTGCTGGCCTCGTTCCGGCGCCGAAGCACCTTAGAACCGATCAGACGTAAGGCGACCCCTGGCCGGATCGCCGGGTTGTTGTGACGCCTCCCCTGCCAGCTAATGACACACTTAGCTGCGGCGGAGATGAAACCGAATGATTAATGGCCGCGGTCGGCTAAACAGATCCAAACCCCGCCAGTCGGCAGCCTTTAATTACACAAACGACGAAAGGAGAAACGGGTTTCGTAAAGTACGGCGTTCTCAACCGACTGATTGGCTCAGACCCCCGCGGGTGGAAGTGAAAAGTCAATTGTCAATATCCGCTAGGACTCAACACTCCGGATCCTTTATCTCCAGCAAAGTCTGCCAACAGAACATGAAAGAGCCGCCCCGGCCCGACCCGCCTCGCAGCCCCAGCGGGGGGATCCGCCTCTCCAGGAGCGTTTTAGAGGAACTGTCGGCGGGAATCGAAATCAACACACACACGCACACACACACACTCGCTACAAAATAGCGGAGCTGCCGGCGGTCCGGAGGGTGGAGGCCGGGCTAAATATTGCCACGATTCCCAACGATGACACCAGGGCATTTGTTTTTCACCGAATTGGAGTTTACCAACAAGCTCATTGGCTCATTGATCGTCGCCGTGACGACGGGCATCCTCGGACATTTTGCGAACTCGCTAAAAAAAGGCTAGTCTCGCCAGGGGCGTGCTAAAGTAGCTTGAAATGGGATCGCCCGCATGCAATCCTGTGCCGTCAGCTGCCGCGTTAGCGTTCTCAGCTAACGACAAATCGACAGATGCTCGACCGTCTATCGCCACGGTGATAAATACACCAATATTCTAAAACTTCAAAGTAGGGATTTGTCTTTATAACGTGTGAATGAAAGGGTGAATGCATCTATGTGATATCCAAACCTTAGCTGTTGCCTAGCGACAGCCAGAATGAATGAATGAATCATTAATATTACCAAGTGGTTAACGTCCAATGATGGCGCCATGTCTCCCGTATGGCATTCTTTCATTTTATCCCAATCAACTGCTGTTTAGAATAAGATAAAACAGGAAACAAAACAAAACATTAATAAATAACATGAATAAAACAAAACATAAGTCGTAAACAAATGAAAACCAAGGCATAACAATGTCCGACAGACAGGAGGGCTGTAGGTGCCGCGAGCGTCATCGGGTCGAAGCTCAAAGCGCGGGGGTTATTTGAGATCTCTCTGGAGGCTGAGATGGAGTTTTTCTTGCTCCGTACCGGCGGGGAGACGTAGAGATGGGACGTCTGTGCAGCCGGCCGGCGAGCGAGAAGCGCGTGAAAGTGCATTACGATATATTCAAGCGTTTTCATTCAGTGCCTCGCTGGGTTTTCAAGCATATGTGTTGATTCCTCGCCGCCCAAAAGCTTCGGCGGCCACGTGTCAATTTTCTCTCAACTGGCAACATCTCAAGGCAGCAAAAGAGGAGAGTGCATTACTGTCTCGTGCGTGCGCGCATGTGTGTGTGTGTGTGTGTGAATTGGTGAATGCGACCCTGCATATAGCTCAAAGCGCTACATCTAAGTGGAGACCATTTCCATGATGTGTTCTGCATGCTAACGTTTTGGTTTACGGTGTCACAGAATAATGTGGATCTTTAAAGCGTACGTGAGTTTGTGCGTGTGTGTGTGTGTGTGTGTGTGTGTGTGTGTGTGTGTAGTGGGGGTTAGTTGAAAGTTAGGTTTCCTTGTCAGAAATATGAATCCTTGCTAACACAGCTAAGTAAAAAGTATCTCACCAATTTCACCAATATTAAAAGATTTGCGTGCTTTTGCACTGGTCTGCATTTACCCACTCACACACTCACATACACACACACAAACACGCACCGCGCACACACACACACACCGAAGGCCTGCAAGCTGCAAGCTTGCACAAGGTGTACACTAACACTACAAGATGTACACTAACTTCAGGATGACAAAGACCCCCCCTGACACACACACACACACACACACACACACACACACACACACACACACACACACACACACACACACACACTGAGGGCGCTTCTCCGAGCAGATGGGAAGAGCTAAACATTGAACCGGCAACCTCATGATTGGTAGGTCGCCCCGCTCTAATGGCTGATCCACATATGATGATATCTCTGCTTATTTCTGGGAGGTGTTTGCTTAAAAAAAGAAAAAGAAAAAAAAAAAGTTTTTTGGGAGACAGCAAATCACTGACTGACAGCTTCTTTGGGACAAAAAAAAAACAAAAAAAACACACCCCTGTGCTTCTAATGCCGCGATCCGATCTTGATGTTTCCATTTGGCGCCTACTGTAGCTGCGGCGGGAAAAAAAAAAACAAAAAAAAAAAAAAATGGGAAAGAAAAAAACAAAAAACACTGACTCATTTCTTCGCCCTGAGGTGCAGGACCGACTTCCCGTTCAGCTGGAAAACAGCGGCGTGAATACAAATGAGGATATTTTAAGATGCCGACGTCTCCACGGCAAGACGATAACGGCGCACGAATCGTGTCGCCGACGCCGAGTGTTTGCGGGGGTGCGATTCCGAGACGGCAAATACACTACGCCATTACACGTTTGTATAAATCTAAAGTGTATCCCATCGCCGTTCCTTCACACTTATTGATTACCATCAGCATTGCTCTCCACCGGGACGCTAGCATTTCCTCGATTATTGTTTTCTTTCCGCAAACACACTATAAATTGGATTTTCCCAAACAAACATCATTTCTCCGCCCTATTCCTTTTTTTATGCGTCGTCCAATTTTTCAACCAAATCCATCGGGAGAATCAAATTTACAAAAAAAAAAAAAAGGACGGCGGTCGTTTATCGAGCCGGGCGCGAAAGAAAACAGGGCGCGGGATCGTTTGCGCCAAAGGTCGGCATTTATCAACATCGGCCAGATGGGATCCGGCCCGACAGCGTGAACGCAGAGTCGTCGACGCGACGGCGAACGTATCCCCTTTTAATAAACGATCCCTTTTTTTGGATGAGAAACGGCCTTCTCGCGTCAAACCGGACCGGGGGGATGATAATTTAAAAAAACGGGCTCGGCTCGTCCGCCTGTCAGCCTGTCAGCGGCATTTCCGCTCCACGTGCGTGATGGAGGACGGCCTCACAGCGCCTGCGGACACGCAAGCGGGCGTGCGGTTCAAAATGGCCCCTCGCTGAATCACCTGCCTGGACGAAATGGGTTTGGGGGGGCGGAAGGAGGAAGGTGGGGAGGGAGTTGGAAAAGCTCTACTTGACATAGATGGTGATGGAAGTGCAGGCGGAGATGAGCTATTTGGCAGGGTGAAGTGACCCGGCGCGCCTGGTTTTCATCTCCTTAGAGACCGAACGCGGCCATTATCGACGACCCGACGGGCACGCATGTCGGATTTAAAAATGAAAATTCTGGGAAGTGAAAGATGACTGTTTTGTTAATAAATAGTGCAATTCAATCAGTTTCTTAATTTTGAATTATTTATTTATTGAGATAAAATTATGGTCTCGTAAAGCACATAAAAGAATTACTAAAATAAATAAACACACCCTTTACCTTTCTTTTTTTTTTTTAATATAGTTTTAGAAATACACACAATAAATAAATCGTGTTCCAATTCCAAGCCCTGAATCATAATTTATATTAATAGATACTTAATTTCCATATCCAACAGATTTTTTTTTTTACTTTTTAAAATCATTTTCAGAAATTTTTATAAGGTTATGCTTTGAAAAGGCACATAAAAATCATAAATAAACACATTAAAACATATGTGAATAATGTCTTCATGCCCTGTTCAATAACTTCATTTTCAATTTTTATTTATTTATTTTCTTTTTCAAATAAAATTATGGTCGTATAAAGAACATAAAGCTATTATTAGAATAAACAAACACACCCTTTACCTTTGTTTTTTTTTTATATATAATTTTGAAGATACACAAACGCAAATGAATAAATACTGTACCAATTCCAAGCTCTAAATCAGACTTTATATTAATTGAAACTTAATTTCAATATCCAACAGATTTATTTTTGTACTTTCTCAAATTATTTTCAGAATTTTTTACAAGGTTGTACTTTTAAAAGGCACATAGAAAATTGTAAATAATACGATATTATATTAATTAAAAGTTCATTTCAGCATGACTTACAAGTAACAATTGTACATGTTCTGGAAATCCTATTTATCTTTGATTTTTTTTTTTATAATTTTGAAGAGATAAATAAAGTTAAGGTCTGATAAGACACCAACAAAACCTATAATATGTACATAAATGGAGAGGAGTTAACAGGTTATGTTAAGCTTCTGGAAAGATCACAAATGGACAAATGTGTGTGTGTGTCCGAGAGCGATAGAGTCCACAGAGTCCATCTCTCAGCGCCCTTTAGATCTACATTCTCCTCATTTTGATCATTTCACGGGAAAGGAGGACATTGCGTCTCAATTCCGAACGCAGATGACAATCTACGGCCCATTGCCCTCTGCTACCCCTACTTCTCTCACACACACACACACACACTCACACACATACACACACCTCCACGGCTTC
>NC_141305.1:4090000-4130000 GCF_037954325.1 Fistularia commersonii
TACGTATATATATACATACATATATATATACACACACACATGTATATATATACATATATACATGTATGTATATATATATATATACATGTATTTGTGTGTATATATACATATGTAGATATATATAAACACACACAATTCCCAGAGGAGTCCTCCAAGGGACCAATAAAGTTCCTATACACATATATATGTATAAACACTCATATATACACATATATATATACACATATATACATATGTGTGTGTGTGTGTGTGTGTATATATATATATATATATATATGTGTGTATATAAAATAATCATCTATATATATTTTTTTCTTTTTAACTTGTGTATTTTGTGTACAGATATTTTATATCCTTCACAGTCTGTGCATACATTTTTCTCTATGTTATTGTCCATAATATTCACTATATATATATGTATATATATACGTACGTACATTTTTAATTCATATTTTGATAATGAATCGGCTCATTTCAGCCTTTGCTAACTCTCTCTCTCCCTCTCTATGTATATATAATGTATTTGTATACATATATTTGAATAATACTGTTGACTATGCTTTGTTTTTCATTGTTCTTTCTAACGTCAACATAACCCGGCCATGAACGCCCCCCCGCCGTCCCGTCCCGTCTCCTTCACCTCTCCGCCGTGGGGGTTTCGCCGGATCTTTTGAAGAAGCGGCAACCAAACGCTCGTCATCAAAGCAAATCCCAGCAGCTCGCTGCAAAAACCCCCTCCGTCTTCCCCCCGCAGGGACGCCCCAGAGTCCAGCTGCTTGATGCGTCAGCAGCTTCCAACTTTAAAAGAAATATAAATAAATAAATCAAGATGCAAACCCCCCCCTCCCTGCTCAAAAAAAAATAAAAAAAAACAAAAAGAAAGTCCAAACATAATGGAATCTGACAGTTGGTGCGATTTAATTGGGCCCGGCGCGGGAAACTACTAGCCAATAGGAAGTTTTAAAAATCTGACCTTGGAGAAATGCCAAGGTTGAGCGCAGCTTGGAGAATTCCTACATTTTACCCTTAAAAATCCCCAAAATCCGGGTGCTTTTTTTTAAGGACAAGGATGCAAACCTCCCCGAGGGCTTCAGCCACAGGCGTCGACGGGTTCCCCTGTCACCATGGCGACGAAACAAAAAAAATAAACGGACGTGCCCAGAATATGCAATATTAAAATAAAGATAAAATGACATAGCGGATGTTCCATCGCATTGGCATACTGGTGTTACTACTTGGTAATAAACTTGTTACTACATTGTAATAAATGTAGTGATAAATACATAGTGATACATGCATCAAACATTTTCTCGCTTTTGGACAATTTCAACTCCACGACTTCTGAGATGCAATTTCCTCAAGCCGGCGCCCACATACGGCAGGAGTGACAGACCCTCCGTCCTCGATCCATTTGTTGAACCCAAAATACGAATATTAATTAAGTAAATTGGCGTGATAAGATCCCGGCCGTTCTGGCGGGATTTGGCTCGGCCCGGCCTCGGATTTACATCCGTTTGTTTCGGAAGCCGGGCGACCGTTAAATGTTCTCGGATCGGAGCGACTCACCCGGGCAATCTGTGCTTTCTTTGAATTTTTTAATTTTTTTTTAGGACTCAACAGTCCGGGGAATAACAGGGGGAATAAATAATATTTCCTTCTGGAGATGTTGGAGAAAAATATGTGATTAAATGAGAATTAAAAGAAAAATTACATGTTGCATGATACATGTTATACAAATGTAATGGTAACAAAGTCATCATTTGACACAAAAAAGCTCATTATCAGAATCTGGGGTGAATTAATAAAATATATTGGAGAAGGATTTGCCTATAACAAGAAGCTTTTGCGCTTTAGTGATTTATTAGACCACCACTCCCCCTCGTAAAATCCAGAACTGAGGTTTGAAAAATAAACCGAAATGTAAGGGAATTTTTAAAAAAGGTAGAAGTAGATAAAGTGGACAAAATAAAGGATGAAAACAGATGAAAGATGCTTTTAATAACACAACAAGCGGAAATGAATACAATGCAATTTCAGCTGAATGCTAAATTTATGTTATAAGCAGTCTGGCTGGGGAGGACTCTGAATGTGTGTGTGTGAGAGAGTCTGTGTGTGTGTGTGTGTGTGTGTGTGTGTGTGTGTGTGTGTGTGTGTGTGTGTGTGTGTGTCACATCTGAAACCCACCCACGCGTGTTTTTCCGAAGTGTCTTTTGACTTTGCCAGAAACTAACCAGGCTTTATTTCATTAACTGCCATGTTGGGTTTCTTTAGTTTTTTTTTGTCTCATAAAAAAAAACACACACACACACACACACACACACACACACACACACACACACACACACACACACACACACATACGCACACATACGCACACACACACGCTTGGAGAGCCTGTTCACCTTGGCCTCGGATCAATAAATAAAGCTTTCGGAGGAGATAGACTATTTGCTAAAATTGTTTTGGCACCTCATTTAAGAGTGTTTGCTTCCTGCAACGTGGCGATATGTGTGTGTTTGCGCGTGTGTGTGTGTGTATGCGTGTGTGTTTTTCCTCGCCTCTCATCGGCTGCCTGCTGGTACCGGGACCTCAGGTGGATGCCCGGGTATTTATTTATTTTTTTTGTTATTGTACAAACAATGTGATCACACCGGAGGACGTAAAGGGAGAGAGAACACACACCTGCAGGCTCCGGAAAAATATCACATCTGGGAGAGAAAAATAAAATTGTCTTTGAATTTGCGGATTGGTTCTGTGTACTCGATTACTATCCGTGGGAGTCGGGCGCCACGCAGAATGTCAGGATGCATTTTACGCAATATTTCCTAGTCGGAGATTTTTTTCTTTTGTTCATTCATTTATTGATTATTATTATTATTATTATTATTGTTATATTCATCTACAGGGGTCACGGGGTCGCTGGATTCCGTCCGCGCTGTCTTTTGGCGACGGCTTCCGACGACTTCCTCTCAAACCGATTTCCCTAAAACCTAATTTATAAAACATTTATTACATAATGTAAAACCGATGGCTTTTTTTTTTTTTTTTTTAAGATTTCAAAACAAAACGGCGGATTAGAGAGAGATTACCCGCGTGGTACGAGACGGCGCCGGGATTTGCTCCGGCGGCCGATCCAATGCGTGTGTGTGACGGCAGGATGTGACACGTCCCGGATCACGGGTGATTTGCTGAAACGGCTGCATTTAGATGACGGTAATTAAATTAAGACCAAACAAAAACGGCCTTTGAATGCTAATTATCCGTTCACTATCTGTGCAATTATTGTATTTTTTAAATGGATTTTTTTTACTGCATCACATTCTGCTAAGTGCCTATTAATCACCAGTTTGATTATTGCAATTTTTACATTTTTTTTCTTAATTATTTGCTCACATTCAGGTAATGACCGGGTTATTACCAGTGAAATATTTATTTATCTTTTTAATTTTATTTATATACTTTATCACATTCTGCTAATTGTCTGATGATCACCAGTTTGATTATTGCATTTTCATTTTTTTTCCCATTTAATTGCACCCATTCTGGTAATGACCTGGTTATTACCAGTGAAATATTCATTTTTTTAAATTTTATTTTTATACGCCACCACATTCTGCTAATTGTCTGATGATGAACAGTTTGAAATATTGCATTTTCAATTTTTTTTTCCTCATTAAATTTTTGTTTTTGCCTTTTAATAACCAGTTTAATTTTCGCAATTTTTACGTTTTTTTCTTGCTCACATTCTGGTAATGACCATATTTTTATCAGTGAAATAATTATTTTATTTTTTTTCTATTTTATTTTCATACTTCATCACATTCTGCTAATTGTCTGATGATCAACAGTCTGACTATTGCATTTTCAATTTTTTTTTCTCATTTAATTTTTTTGCGCACATTCTGGTAATGACCTGGTTATTAGTAATGCAATAATTCCATTATTTTTTTAAACTTTATTTCTATACTTCATCACATTCTGCTAATTATCTGATGATCACCAGCCTGATTAATTTTTTTCTAATTTAATTGCACATATTCTGGTCATGACCTGGTTTCCACCGGTGGAATTGTTACATTGAAAAAAATATTTACTTTAATCACAGAATGCTTATTACCTGATTATTATCTGTTTTTATTCCCCTCATCACATCCTCCTTATTTCCTAGCTATTACAATTTTAACTATTCAATATTTACTCCATCACATTCTGCTAATTGCCATTTTAATAATGTCATTTTTATATAATTAGCCTCACCACATTCTGTTAATTATCTGATTATTAGCAGTCGAATGATTCCATAGAAAACTTTTTTTTTTTTTTGTTTTTAAATTAGCTTAAGAGAGATTGCCGATATAGTGTGGTTCGTGTGTGTGTGTGTGTGTTTCCAGATCGCAGCTGCATTTAGAGGACAGTAATACCAGTGATCAAATTTGGAATTAATAAACTGAACTATTCTGAAAGGACATTTTTTCTGAATGTCAAGATCCCCCCCCCCCCCCCCCCCCCCCGAGTCTGCAGTGGTCTCCCATAGCAACGTATCCGAAAAAGATGTTTTTACTTTCAAACACGTTAAAAGCAGAGGTCTTGCGAGGAGCTGGGGACGTGAAGCAGCGACGGACGCTCACATTACGTTTCCTTTCCTGGGGAGTTAAATATTGGCAACCAAAAAAATTAATGGAAACCTTATCAGGACCTGTTTTATGCAGGAAAATGATAATAAAATAAAAAAAACAAGGATCAGCCTTCATCTATAATTCATCCTCTTTGACTTTGGCGCGTTCCGAATCTTTACTTTGCATCCAGGAAGTGACTGATAAGCAACTCCACCTTCTGGAGGCGTGAAATATTCACAGTTTGGAGTTTTGGGGTCATGAAAATATACATAAATCTAAATTTCTATATTATGGGGGCAGAGAATGCAGCACACCATCTCCCTGTCTGTTAAAAGAATTAGATTTTTTTTTTTTTAATTAAATACATTTTTTTAACTTAAACACATTCCACTAATTAAGTGGTTATTTCCAGTTTTTCTATTTTTATCTTTTTAACTCAATAACTACATAGCGGTAGTTATTGATCAAAAGATAATATAATTAAAATGTAAAATTATACTTAAAATGTTTTAATCTATTACCACCCGATTACAACCATTTCAATCATCACATTTTTTAAAACTAAAATTCTACTAAAACCTGTTTATTACAAGTGTAATTATTGTTTTTTAAATTGTTTTTTAAAAAATAGGAATAACAATGCATTTTATTTGAAGGTGCCGTTCTTGACAATACTAATCACCTGATTATGAAAAGTGACATTTCTTATATATATTTGAACATTTTCTTATTGAAATGAATTCTGCAAATGATCTCATTATTACCAGTTTCATTATTGCATTTTTTTACATTATTATCTCCTTCATCAAATCTGCAAATAACCTTGTTAGTGCGGGTTTGATTATTGTATTATTGCATTATTCATTATTTTTTTTACATTATTTAAAAACTACCACTAAATTCAATCAGTGGTAAAATCTAGTTTATTGCATTATTTGCAATTTTTAAAAATCTGAGTTGGATTGCTTTAATTCTAGTTACCTGTTAGCTGTTTCTAAATGACCTTTAGACACATTCAGACGGTGTTATTTTCTTCCCGTCAGCTTTTCTGCGTCCTTCGGTGCAGAAAATGTGTGTGTGTGTGTGTGTGTGTAGAAGGAGCGCCTCAGCCCGTCCGGTTGTGTCTCAACAGAAATTCGCGAGGCCTTCAAAGTGTTCGACCGTGATGGGAACGGCTTCATCTCCAAGCAGGAGCTGGGGATGGCTATGCGCTCGCTGGGCTACATGCCGAATGAGGTGGAGCTGGAGGTCATCATCCAGAGACTGGACATGGATGGTGAAGCAAACACACACACACACACACACACACACACACACACACACACACACACACACACACACACACACACACACACATTCCACCATAGCTCAGAAAGCACATAAAAAAAAAGTATCCCTCTCTTTGCCGGCGAACCTGAACGTGCTCCGTGTCCCCCTGCAGGCGACGGCCAGGTGGACTTTGAGGAGTTCGTCACGCTCCTGGGCCCGAAGCTGACGGCGGCCGGGTTGCCAGATAAGTTCAACGGGACAGACTTTGACTCGGTTTTCTGGAAGGTGCTTATTACCATGTTATTACAACTTTATTACACTATGAAAACCCTTGTAAGTTAGGCGGGAAGGAAGGTTCTGAGTCAGGCAAATAACGACTGTTTCAAAACTATGTACATTGTAACTGTTGAGTAATCAAAAAAAAAAAATCTATTTCGGATGCTTATGACAAAATCCACGAGTTTATTACATAGTCATACCCTGACGCCGCCACATGCAATAGCTCGGTGTGGCGGAAGTTATTACAAAGCCTTGAAATTGTATGTTTCATAAGACCAAGGATGATTACGTTATTAAAGGAATTGCCATTTTTTCAAGTTTATGTAAGTTGTATGAGTACTGTGTAATTACTGTATAATTACTGTGTAATAACAGGTTTGTTAAAACAAGGGCCCTATTTTTTTTTCCTTTGAGCAGGTGAGGAATGTTTTGATCTCATTCGGTGATTCGTTCAAAGCCTTTATTCTGAGTCGGTCTGATCGCCTCGTCCCCGACCATGCAAATGAAATCCTCAACCGTTCAAAACATGAACGTGAGCATTTAGCCAAGCACACACTACGAGATGTTTCGTCGGATTTAACCCCGGGATTCACGTTCGGGCAGATTTGGTACTAGCCAGTAGTAGTTTGGGCAAGTGGGCGGGGCTAGTGTGGGGCAGGGGGCGGGGCTAGTAGGGACCAGTGGGCAAGGCTAGTTGGCGCAAGGGCGACGGATCCGAATTTACCTCCTTTGCTGTTAATCAAACATGTTCGACCCTTTGAGCCAAAGCGATTTGTGCTGATCTCCAGCCCGATTGCGATCACATGTCACCAACAGCCAATGAAAACAGAGGAAGCAGGACACAGGAAGTAGCATCAGAAGAGCAAGCTGACAGGAATCAGGGGAATAGCAGCAAAACAAAGATGTCAAAGGAAGCCAAACTAGACGACAGTGAGGACGGAGCAGATAGCCGCGCGAACAACAGCCATCTGTTTGTCGGTAACCATGGCGACAGCAGCGTAGCGTGTCCCGAACTTCAATCGATTCAGTCCGAACCCGAGATCCACATTGCTTTTCTAGCATATGTGCGGTCGACAAGGAAAGGTCTCCCGCTGCGCCTTCGTGAAGGCGTAAGGAACCGGAGACATAGCGATACTCTTGAGAAGACCCGAAAGTTTGATTTGTTTTCTGCAGTTCAAATCGAGTTTAAATGCTATATCAGACCGTACATCATTGAGCGAATCAGGCCCTCGGAGGACAAAGACCTTTTTGATTCTCCCAGAGTTCGGTTCCATTTTTCCGTCATTCTAAAAGCCTGTTTTGCCTGAAGATGTCACATAAATTGGAGTGGCTGTCCAGAGAAACCAGCTCCATCAGCGCAGAAGCTGCAAAACGCCGTAATGGAAGCCGTCCGCTCAAACAGACAACCTGCGAAACGCCGGCCGGACGCTCGTAACACCGTTACCGGCCCGTCTGTGGACGAGCCTGACAGGGAGCAACGCCACACGGGGATAAATCCCGTCCTGTTTTGCGCTCGCCGTCCAATTTTGAGCAATCGCCACTTTTAGAAATTGATTTTCCAGATATTGTCGACTCCCTGCTTGATGTGATTGTGTGGCGTTTCCTGTTTGTGCCCTCACGAACACTCGCTTGTCTGTATGTTGATATTCAGATGTGTACCCAGTGCGACATGCAGAAATTGACAGTGGAGGAGCTGAAGAGGCTTCTCTATGACACTTTCTGCGACCACCTCTCCATGAAAGACATCGAGAACATCATCATGACGGAGGAGAATCACATAAAGAACCCGGAGGACTGCCAGGTGGACATAGACAGTAAGGGCCGCCATCTTTTTTGTCCAATGTTTGAGGCTAAATTTCGTTAATCAAATTGTTGGAAGCAAGACAAAGACTTAGAAGTACTCTGGGGCAACATGGTACTACTTCATATAAAATCACAGACAACTCTTGTTTCTGGAACAACTGGAGTTTCTCTTGAAGACGTTCCTCCCGTCATTCAAGAGGCGTCTTCAGTTCCAACAGAACACGAGGAAAAAATTTGGAAGGGTTTTCAATGGGTACATTTCAACACCCTGACCTGTGCAGTCCAGGGAGCGAACACTCGGGACTCAAGGTCGAGATGGTGGGTCCGCTGTCAAATGCAGCCAGGGTTGCGATGAGCTGTATATTGGTGAAACAGAACAACCTCTGCGCAAACCGGTGACCCGACACCTGAGAGCCATCGCTTCAGCTCAGGACTCCACGGTCCACCTACCACTTGAAGGACAAGGGCCACTCCCTTGGGGACAACTATGTCGGCATTCTGGCAAGTGAAGAGACGGATTTCTTTTGTGTCACAAGGTCTAGATACTAGCCTCACCGTGACCTGTTCAGATTCCCACCCCCGGGAGTTTGTATCTTAGTTCCCCAAAAGACATACATCTCCAGTCCACCTGGTTGTCCACGGTCCACCTACCACTTGAAGGACAAGGGCCACTCCCTTGGGGACAACTATGTCGGCACTCTGGCAAGTGAAGGGACGGATTTCTTTTGTGTCACAAGGTCTAAATACTAGCCTCATGGTGACCTGTTCAGATTCCCACTCCCGGGAGTTTGTATCTTAGTTCCCCAAAAGACATATATACATCTGCAGTCCACCTGGTTGTCCACGGTCCACCTACCACTTGAAGGACAAGGGCCACTCCCTTGTGGACAACTATGTCGGCACTCTGGCAAGTGAAGGGACGGATTTCTTTTGTGTCACAAGGTCTAAATACTAGCCTCATGGTGACCTGTTCAGATTCCCACTCCCGGGAGTTTGTATCTTAGTTCCCCAAAAGACATACATCTCCAGTCCACCTGGTTGCTGGTTAACATACCCGACCCTCTTGACATGGACAAGCGTCTGATCCATACCCCAGCAGGCGTGTATGGGAAACTCCCCATGATTTGTGAGAACTGAAGAACCCTCTCAGAAGAGAGGAGGAACGCCAAAAAAAAAAATGTCCAGTTGCCATGACAAGACCTGTCAACGACTAACCAGGACTTGGAGGACTGAGAACCCTCACAGACATATTTCATATACAGTATCAGATTCTATAGTGTTTCCTTTTGTACTTTCTAATCAAACGGTAGCACGTGAGCCTGAGGGTAAAAAGAAAATAGCACCCGTCTCCGTCTTGGCGGGCCAGTCCGAGTCTATATTGAACGCCTGCAAGAGCCTCGCTCGTTCGTCTCTCCTTCGCCTGGAAAACTCTTTTTTTTTCTCCCGCTCTTTATTTTAATGGAAGACGCTGCTCCGAAGGGAAGCGAAAGCCCGGTCGTAAAAAAAAAAAAAAAAAAAAAAGAAAAAGAAAATAAAAAGCGGCGCAGCAGCCGATAGATTTTCAAAAGGAAACACGCAAGGGAAGGAGGAAGAGGGGGCTCCGTCGTCCTTCACACCCCCTCCGTCAGCGCCATCTAAGCCGAAACATACTCATCCAAAGATTTGGACGCCCGTCTCGGAAAAAACAAACGACGGCGGCTTTTCCGGTGCTGGAAGCAACACGAATGAAATATGATTCCAATCAGAATCAGAATACTTTATTGATCCCCTCAGGGGGGAATTGCTTTTCGTTGAAAAGCAGCTCATGATGTAATTTTGTGTATAAGTAGGGGTTGTAAAACATTTAAGACACCGGAAGACAACGGAGGTATCGCACATACGGAGAATTGGACGCAAAATAAAGAGTACGATTCATTTTTTTTTTACTGCGTAAACAATCATTCGATCTTATCATAGCAACGGGACTTAGCCGCTGGGGTTGCTGTTGGTCTGAGCTGAAAGGGTTTGTGACGCTAATGAGCGAGAGGTTGGGCAGTCATTGGTTGGAAGATAGACAACCGCGTTAAACTCATCACGGATGAACCGGGAGCAGTTGGCAGCCGCTCAGCAGCGCCAGGGGAGCATCGGAGATCTTGCTAGACGACACTTCCAGAAGATCAGGAATAAAGGCTCCAAGGGGACGACTGGAACTTCCCAAGCCCCCGCCTCCTTGCTATGTTTAGCACATGGTTGAACGGTACCAATCCAGGATGCAAACTCAGTTTAGCCGCGAGAAAGCGGTACCTTCGTTCCTTAAACGACGCACACATAGCGACGGGTATGTTGACAAAACGACCGCATTCAGCCTAGTTTCTGCAAAACATGACCCCAGCTTGGACCAGCACCCAACCCCAGCAGTTATGGTCTGTTAGAAGCTTCTCTAGAGGACGAAACGTCGTCATGGATGGAAACCGAGTCCGGTTGCCCAAGACCAGAACCTTCACTGTTGCATAGATCTCTTCATCGAACAACCGGTAACTGTTTGGAGTTCTGGAAGGGGGTAGGTGAGCAGGAAAGCTCACGTTCTTTTTTTAGAAAAGTACCTTAATTTGGATTCGTGAACCAATGAGCCACTGTGCTACCCTCGATAAAATCCCTTCAAAAAAAAAAACAAACAGCAGCTGTCTTCTGTGCTCTGTCACCGGTCATGACACGCTCTCTGTTTACGCTTCAGACCAATCTGGACTTTTCGCCGTGTGTGTTTTGACGGGCATCCTATTAGCGCGCCGGTCGCGCGTCAGTCCACCTTACAAAACTTCACATCCGTGTTTCAATCTGTGCCGCGCGCCGGCCGAAATAATCTCATCTCGCGAGCGCTCGGAAATGATTTAACGCTCGAGCGGTATTTCACAATAACACCGGCTCTTCTCCTCGCCCCTCCACGCAGGTTCGAGCCCGACGCAGCAAGTCAAGCAAACCTGCGTGCGCAAGAGCCTGATCTGCGCCTTCGCCATCGCTTTCATCATCAGCGTCATGCTCATCGCGGCCAATCAGGTGCTGCGGAGCGGCATGAAATAGGAACGGGCCGCCGCAGCCTTTAGGCCTCGGCCGCCGCAACGGCTGCCGCGCGGACAACCGGACTGTGGAGATCCAATCTTGAACAACAACAAACAAAAACACACAACAGCTAAGAGCCCCGACGGACCGTGGCGCCGCCGCACGACAGCTCAGCCCTTGACTTCGGCGCGACCGGCGCGACAACTCAACGACGGCGCGGCCTCGCCGGTCGAAGTGAGCCGTGGAAACCGCCGACGACACATATCACTCTTCGTAACGCAACAATTAGTCGTGGTCGTCGCGTCCTGAGGTGTCCGGCACGGCGGCGGCTGTAGAGACACGTGTCGTGACTGTCCTGTGTCGTTTTTCGTCCAGTGTAGCGCAGGGTTATTAGCGAAAAGTGAAGAGAAGTCTGTGAAATGTGTGTGTGCGCGCGTGCGTGTGTGTGTGTGTGTGTGTGTGTGTGTTGGGGGGCTGTCAAGTGTTTTCGTATCAGGTGGACGGTGTTTCATTTAGATCCACGCACAGGTGAGCGGGAGGGAGAGGCGGTTTGTTGGGTGGCGGCGGCGGCGGCGGCGGGAGCGCTCCCAGGACGACGACCACCATCATCTATGCATGACCTGCATGGATTTAAACCGTCGTATTGACGCATTCGTAACTTATCAATGTATTGATCCTTCTGACTGTGTTTCCAGTTTACTCTACTGTGAGCGACACGGCGCGACGTGTCGGCGACCTCCACGCGGATACGACTGCATGACCACGAAGGGCTGCTCTCCTTCACGCTTGTAAGGCATATATTACGTACCAATGTAATATATAGGAATTATATAAGCTGCGGGAAAGTTGCCCCCCCTCGACCCCCCCGTCCCGCCCCAACCGAGACAACACCGACACTCCTGTCGCTCCATCCGCTTAAATAAAACGCGTCCGAAATTACGGCGAGGACGCAAGCGTGCCGGAGCGCATCCCTCTGTCGGTTGTTGTGTGTCCGGACGTGTTGCTATAGAGCAATAAATGTAAGTCAAAAAAAAATTATATTATAAAGAATATATACATATGTGAAGAAAGAGGAATATTTATGAACGTCAACGGACCTATTAACTGTTAAAGTCTTGAAAAGTAGGGAGAAAAACATCTATAGCACTTTTCAATTCATGAGTTCGGCCGTTAGCCGCTTTCGGACAGAAAGGTTCAAAGAACGTGGTTTTTGAAAAACAGTCCAGGAACCAGCCTCCTCCCGGGGAATTGTTTTGTAGTTTTTCACGAGCGGTAATGGAGCACGGTCGGGGTCACGCTCAAAAAAACAAACCACCGACAAGAGGAAGAGGAAGATTGAAAGCGAAGTTGCCGCAGGATTCATTTTTCTGCACAGCGGGAATAATAACCATGCAATACTTAGCTGTGTGAAGAACCCCGTTAGCCGTTAGCTAACGCTGCACATATTTTGGCCAAAATGTCGTTGGAAACCCGTGTCTTGCAGGCCAGAAGGGCTCGGAACTCTTCTTCCATCTCGTCGCAAGAAAACAGCCGACAACTGACGGCGCTAGTTTTATAAAAGGTATTAAATGATAGTGTCTTCGGCACCTTTATCATAAAGACCGCGCCGAAATCGGTTGTCGAAGCTGGGATTCTCTGTCCTTGTTTCCTCCACTGTCCGAATGCACCAACAAATAGTTCAGAGGTCGGCAACCTTTACCAAAGAGCCATTTGGATCACCAGTAAAGAAAACAACCCTTTTGAAATTTAAAATGAATTAACACGGCAATTAAAACGTTTTTTTTTTTGTATTTTTTTCCTTAATGCTATCTATAAACCAAATGTGTTGGGTTTTTTTTTTCACATTTTTACAAATTACATTTCATCATCCAATTCTTGCAGTGATTTTTGCTCAGATCAACCTTCCGCATCGGTTCTGAAACTGTTTTTTTTTTCCTCTCATCTCCGCTTTTGTGCAAAATCTGCGTGTTTATTCTAGAAATTTCTTTCGACATTTGACTTTTTGTTGTTCGCAAGCTTCTCACTACATACGGAGCGCGCTGGTAAACCTGTAGCAAATGAATCTGCCCAGCTAATATTGAACGTTCTCTTTTCTTCTTTCTTTTCTTAGAATTCTCCATAGTTGACCTACTCTGGGTTCGAAAAGAAATCGCACACCAGCAGGTGTCGCCACAAAGTGTCACACGCCTATTTTTTTTTATTTTATTGAATTTTTAAATTTTTATTTAGATGTTAACATTAATCTTCAAATTTAAAACGAAATCTAAAAAAAAAAATGAATGAACTGATATAAAATACATCTTAATTGAATTATTGAGTTATTAAAAAGAGCCGCGGGTCGACGATCCCTGGACGAGTTCCTGAAATGATCCGAGGAACTGCGAAAACTGAAAGTTCCCGCAGTACGAAAGTGGCTAACGGCCCCTGGTGTTCGAGCAGATTCGACACACGATGGTTATCGGAGGCGTCCTCGGGCGCCGCCGCTCGACCGGACGGTCCGAACTGTTGCAATAAAGACGTTAATATCTGTGAAACGCCACGAGACTTCGGGCCGGGGTGCATGCGTTTGGACGACGTGTAAATGTGCATCTGTACATACTCTAAACCCGACTTCAACCAAAGCCTTTTTTTTTCCGGGAGGGGGACGGGGCGGGGTGAAAAACAAGGAGAGATTTAAGGAATAAATCCCACAGCGACTCCAGATAGGAGGCAGGAAAGTTTACTACTCGCAGGTAATTTTTAAAAGTTTTTTTTTTTTTTATTTGGAAAGGAGGGAACTGCTATTAATATTATAAATTATTCACATTCTTATAATTTATTTCTTTTTTTTTTTTATAGCATTGCTCTTGGCAGCTACACCAGGCAGAATAACAGCCAAAACAAACAAAAAAAAATAAATGAAATAAAAATTGAGGGGGTTATCTTATCGCTGAGAGCCAGCCTGGAGATAACCCTTATCCAGACGCTCCCGGGCGATTTGTCAACGTCAACTCCCCGGGGAAAACACACCAAGAAACGAAAAGAGAGGGCGAAGAAAAAAAAAAAAAAAAAAAAAAAAAAAAGGAAAAAGAAAAAGGGGTCTGGTTATTTACCTATTTAATAGCTTTTTTTTTTTTTTTCCATTTTGCACTTTAAGTCGCGCTGCAGCGCACAACAGCTCACCCACCGCCATGATTGTCCATCCATCTCAAGCTGCGTTCGGGGCGTGAAATTTGTCCTTTTTACCGCAGATTTATTTACCTGCTCTCCGAGGAAAACGCGATGGAACGGAACAGATTATCGGCCCGACGACAAACGCACATCGTCTCGTTCTTTTCTTTTACCTTCTCGGGGAGGCGGACGCTTTCGTGGGCAGCGGAGCTAAAATAAACTTTGATTTGTTGCCTTATTCTTTGAGGTATTTTTTTCCGTTATTTATCGTCGGAACAAAGGGTATTTAAACCGCTATTTATTTTCTTCCAAGCGATGAGGAAAAAAAAAGGACAAAAAAAAAAAAAAGTTGTATGAAACTGTTGATAGTCTTCTGGGTGTTCTGTTTTCATCGTGCTGGACTTTGGTACTCGTCTTTAGCTCTTGGATTGACCGTGTGATGTCCGCTCATCGACGCCACCCGATGTTCTCTGTCCGTGGAATGATATTTCATATGAATAAAAATCACGTAGCCGTCTTATTGTGTTATGTGTCCGTGTTTTTTTTCCCTCCACTAACTAGATCCTCAGCCTTGAGGATCATTTTTTTTTTTTTTTTTGCCCCCGCAATCGATTGACACCCTGACGTCTCGGATTGAAATCCTTAAAAGTAATGGGTTTTTCAAGTCCTTGAAAGTCCACAGATCGCTCTATTTCATTTCCAGACGCCCTTTGTTTCGGCCGTTTCCATCCCTGTCTGTCGCGTTCGCCCTTCGACACGAAATAAATCCGTCCCGAGCCGTCGGTCGTCCACCAGGGGGGGAAAATCGACGACACAAACCCGGCGACTCCCCGCAGAGCCTCAGCCCGAGTGAGCGAACGGACTTCTTTAGTTTGACGCAATCTGAAAATTAGCCTCACAATTAGCCAACCTGTTCAGATTCTAACTAGGGTGACTCCCTGGAATTCGTCAAACGACAAACACAAAAGTCATTCATTAACATAACAAACAATGTCAACCTTGACCAACGGCCAGACCAGCAGCGATGTATCCGAAACTCCCTTTCTGAACTGAAGAAGCCTCTGGAATGACAGGAGGAACGTCTCCAAGGAGAGAAAGTCCAGTTGCCATGAAAAAGCTACTACAGCTGATGACCATCATACCTCATCAGTTATTTGTACCGTTGATCGTGCACTCAGAGTTGCATGGGTGCTGGAGTCGATCCCAGCTGTCATTGGGCAAAAGGCGGGGTTGGCCTCGGACTGGTTGCCAGTAAATAGCAGGGGCAGATTTAGAAGCATACAAGTATTGGCCCTCTCACTCTTTGGGCCATTTAGAGTCTCCAATGCACTGGACTGTAGGAGGAAACCAATGCAGATACAGGGAAAACAAGTCAGGGACCTTCTTGCTGTGAGATGGAAGCGCCTACCCCATATATCTTTGTCAAAATCGTCTCGTCTTGGCAACTGGACGGATATTTCATCACTTGAAGACATTTAACCCCTCATTCGAGAGGCTTCTTCCGTTTTAATGGCATGTGGGGAGTTTCCAAATATAGTGTCCAGTTTCCACTATGAGAAGATTCTGATCAAAATTCACCGTGACCTGGATGACTGAGAACCTCCACAGACATACCTCATATATCTTGATATACCATAAATTACAGACTATAGAACGCACATATATACAGGCTGGACCTACTAATTTTTTAAAGAAAAAAGAAAGTGTTCCTAAATAAGCCGCATGAGATATTAACACAGCAAGTTGTTACCCGAAAGATTTTTTTTGAATTAAATAAATGACCGTAACATCTACAGCTTAAAGCACAAAATGGCTGAAGAATTATCGTAAATTCGTGGGAAGAATTATTATAATAAGATAATGATAAGGATGTATATATTAATATAATTATAATATTATAAGAATTATATTATTTATTCCTATTATAAGAATTATAAGAAGAATTACCGTAAATGCGATTTGGTTTGACGAAACAGTTTCATTAGTCCATTGTGTTGGCGGGCGGAAGCTACTGTGATTACCCTTTAAAAATCCATAAATTAGCCGCATCTTTGAAAAACCCACAGTTATCAAAGCTTGTGAAAAAAGTAACGGCTTATTTACCGGAATTTGTGATAATTCTAAAACCCAAGTTGTCCTTACAGACTTTGGGACCACCTAAATAGAAGCTTCAAGAACCAAACACCCACGCTTTTTCCTGTCTGATGGCAAGGTCGCGATGCTGATGTCACGTATGCACACACACACACACACACACACACACACACACACACACACACACACACACACACACACACACACACACACACACACACACACAGATCCTGGCTTAGAGCAACGGGAAATGCAAATGAGATCAGGATTTAAAGAAAAAAAAAATTTAGCAACTAATATTTTAATTTAATAAATGCCGAGAGCGAGAATTTGTCAGTGAAAAGAAGACTTTCAGCCAAATAATACATTTGCATTAGGGTTGAGGGGAACGGGATGTGAGCACCCTTTGATGTAATCGCTGGATCAGACAGCTCTGCTCCGGAATTATTTTTTGTTTTTTTATTTCAATAAAAAATAAAAATAAAAAAAAGTAAAAAAAAAAAAAAAAAAAAAAAAACCCAAACGCGCCAGACATCCGGCTCTCTCAAGGGCAGGTTTTGCATATTAAATGGAATAAATGATTCTGCGCTTGGATTCAGATCTAGTGATTGATGTCGTATGTCACACAAACACACACGCACTCACACACACACGCTGAATCAGATCTGGTTTAAAAGCAGCAGTTGAAAGTTCAACAAAATCCCCAAAAAGGGTTAAAAAAAAAAAAAAAAAAAAAGATGATGCAAAACGCAAAAACAACCTTTTCACTTTTTTCTGGGTTCATTTCTAGACGATATAAATATCCGTTACCCGCAGGCCTGCAGGGCGAGTGGAGCTGAAAGGAACTCAACCCGTGGGTAAAAATATACAAATACACGTTTTGAAAAAAGGTCATAAATGATTAGCGCCTGTAAGGCCCTTTATTACACATTCGTAAAAAAGGTTCGGGACGGAAACGCGCAGGATGAGTAACGAGCGTGTCGTTTCCCGGCGGGAAATAGTGATACATTTCTTTTCGCCTAGACATTAATCAGCCGGCGAACGCCTCAAGGTGAGGGACGGTAATCAACAGGAAATAACAGGGGCGCCGAAATATGCCGGTGTGATGTAGAATGAAAAAAAAATAGGAGACACGAGAAGGAGAACCTCCTCGCGAGCCGGCGGACCCGTGCAAACCGAGTTCGGCATGAACACGTAACACGCGATGAAAACACTTTTTATCCAAGTATAAAAAAAAGCCCGACTTATCCCGGATCCCTCGGTGGGATCGGTAACTCACGGTAACTTCATTACTGGGCTGCCGGGGTTCAGAGGGAGCGCTGTTGCGTCAGTCCGTAAAGGGGGTTTCTTTTCGTGCGAAGGGCCCGCAAATCACCGCCAACGCTCCGGGACACGGGCGCTTTTTTTGACAAGAGCGCAGCTTTGATTCAATTTTCCATATTACAGAGTTTAATATGGATTTTAATAGGCCGCCTCAGTCCCGGGAAAGGACACGAAGAAAGATTATTCCTTTTAGAATACACCCAAGATAACACCTAAGAGCCCTCGGAGGAAAGGCTCGCTAATCTCATCAGCGCATGCAGCACAAACAAACAAAACGGGCACTTTAGTCAATTTCCCCTCCTCCGCCTGAACAAACGGCGGAGCCGAGCCGATACGGCGCGATCGCTTTTATTGCGGCAGTGAGCGCGCTGGAGAGCGACTAAAAACTTTGAAGAATCCGGGGATCCATAAAAGTGGAGAAAATAAAAAGCAACGCGGGAACGCTTTGGATGTTTAACTGCTCGTCGTTTGTTCTCCTGCCAGTCGGGTAAGAAGAGCCAAATTAAACAAAAGGAAGATGCGGAAATCTTTAAACTGCACCACAGTGATGGAAAGCTAGACCGCATCTGGAGGACACGTCTGGAAACATTGTTTTCTTCCTCGTACCCAAATGTTGTCGGTCCTGCTCCCAAACCCAGTGCACGTTTACATGGAGCGCTACAATGAGCAAGATGCTAATTAAACATGCTAAATCCAAGCTAACTGTTAGCAACCAATGCCAATAATAATAACTCTTACTACACTCTAACGAACTCATTCCTGATCCCATCCATCCTCGTTCATCTCAATGTTAATAATAATAATGATAATAATAAAATATTTGAATGAAGTCGCCTTAATTGACGCTCAAGGTCACTGAACAGACAAAATACACACAGAAGTCTTGTTTATTGAGGGTTTGTTGAACCGTCCGCAATAAACAATAATCCGCAAAGTAGAAAGCTTTTAATATTATTATTGATATGTATTAAAAAGTTTTATGACCCCTTTTTATTAACCTTTCACATACATTTGTAGGTAAGAGTGTTTGTGTGAATTACATCGGAAGTGTTTATAAGTGTATCAAGTAGTGATCGCAGTAGTATTACTATTACTATTATTAATACCATGATTATTTTTGTATATTGACATAATATGCTGCTCAAAAAATTGGGAAAAATCACACTTCTGTGAAATCAAATTGTCCTCTTAGGAAGCAACACTTGTTTTAAGGACATTACATCAACGTTGGATCAGCCTGTGGTAAGTTTTTTCACTTTAATTTGGAGCGTGACTCCAAATCCAGACCTCCATGGGTTCATACATTTGATTTCCATTGATCATTTTTGTATGATATTGTTGTCAGCACATTAAACTATGTAAAGTACAAAGTATTCAATGAGAATATTTCATTCATTCAAATCTAGGGGGAGTTTTTTCATGTTCCCTTTATTTCTTATTGTATACTTACACATATTATATATATATATTATATATAATGTATAATATATATCTAATATGTGTAAGTATATAATGATATACGCTATATGATAATATATAATACATAAACACTATATATATATATATATATAATTATGCATATATAATTATATTATAGATACACAATTATATGTACATATTATATATAAAAGTAATATAACATATAATATCAAGAATATACATATAATATTATAAGATATTTCATATCTTGCAATGTGTTTTATTTCTTTTGTAGATTTTTTTAACTTAAATTCTTGAAACTGTTTTTGTTAAAACATTTTCGGGGGGGGTCAAAATGCGCATTTTAATATAAAAATAATTGAAACAATAAATATGTAAAATTACGTTCATACCGCAAAAACCTGTGATAGAGCAAATAAAAAAAAAAAGAGATATCAAATTAGACCGCAAAAGATGATATGTCAAAAGACTGCCGTATAAACCAGATAGAGATTTAAAAGAAACGATTAAAAAATAAAAACAATAAACGCGCCAATGTGTAATCGCTCCTCTGCGTGTTGATCCCTGATCTTCTCTGCAGAGCTTTGGGTTCCGCGTCGTTTTGCATCGTGATGTTTGCAAGCGACGCGGTTCCGCTCGGGTCTCACCTGGAAGCGAAGGCCAACAAAAAATAAACAAGATAAAATAAATAAGGAAATGTAACGGGAGGAAAACAACTTTTTAGAAAGTTATGTAAATTTAGCTTAATGAGCCCCGGGCAAGATTCGCTCCTGGAAGCCTTCAGCACGGAGAGAGAGAGAGAGCCTTTATTTTCCACCGCTGAATTCTCCAGACGCCACGACTATAAGCTCCCAAACTAAACCCCGCAATTAATGCTATCCCCGGTAATGACTGCACTTAACCTTAAGCGATGAATCCTTAAGCAAGGCGCGCTAATGGCGTTTCGTTTAAAAAAAAAAAGAAACCGTGCCACTGGAGGGGATCCGGGTTCGGAGATATTCCACCGAGACGGCAGACAGCGCGGGTCACGCCACCGCGCACGTGACGGCCGGGTGTAAACAAGAGGCAATTAGCTTAGCGCTGGGGGACAACTGTGTTTTTATTTGCATGCATTAGCACCAATATGTTGGACATGCGTTGGAGATCTAACGTCGGGAGGAAGTTCAGATCCCGACGAGTCGACGGTGAGGTTTTCAAAATACAGGGCTTTTTTTTCTTTTTTTTTTAGATTTGGACATTACAACCGTGTTTGTGTTTGGATCATTTTTATCCAAAAAAAAAAAAAAAAAAAAAAAAAAAATGCCAATGCAGATGCTGCAAATCCTTTGAATGTAGCTGCAGAACGACCGCAGCCGCGCAATCGCAAGAACCACACACACATGCAATTGAACACACACTCACACACAGACATGCACATCCTATTAGGTTTCGATACATCTTTGCCAGATCTGGTGGCCGCCATTGATCTCCGACAGCTGGAGGGGTTTCCAACTCAGTCAGTCCAGAGAACATGAAGTTGACGTCCCTGGAGATGAAGAGCAATCAGCCGACTCCCCACCAATCAGACGACAGCGGGGAGGCGAAGTCGCCGGCACGCCGGGGGGACTCTGCTGATGCGACTGAGCCATTTCCTGTCTCTTTGAGTCGCTGAGTAGATTATTTGGTTGAAACACTTAATGGAAGGTTTAATTACAAGGGTCTGCTTATTAAAATCCGCGCGGGGGGAACGGTACTTCAGATTCCGCATCAAATACTTTGATTACTGCGTCAAACAAAGTACATCTGCGACTGCAACGTAATGAGAATTAAAGAAAATATTCAAAGAAACAAAAACAAATTTGGATCGGCGCAGTTTACGTTTGTTTTTCTTAAACAGTCCGGCAATTAGACCAGGCGAAAACTATCGAGGGGAGCTGGAGAAAATAAAAGGATCCCGCCAAAACCCATTAGAGGCTCGTGTTTGTATTCTTCCCCCGGAGCCAAAACTAATAAACAGGACAGAACCCTGCATTAGGTGTAATGAGAGAAAAGATATGAGTCTTATTATCTACTCTGGACAGTATTTATTCCTATTAGTCCACAAACTTTAGAGAAGCAATGTTGGGCGCCAGATGATTACGGGGTGGAGACGTCAAACAAAGTCGTATTTCATTTGCGCCTCGCGACGAGCAAAGAAAATTGAGATATTAAATTTCCAGGGTTGTTTTTATTGGTCGGCCAGCCCGTCCGACCGCCGTCATTTTCGCCAGACGACCCTTCGTGTCTCAGGTGAGAAGCCCGTCGGCGCCGGCAGACGTGACGTCCAATTTGAGCCGTCCGTATTTATTGGCGTCTCAGTTCTGCGTTTGCACTTACGGCCCTTTTCGTCGCAGATGAGGCCGGTTTGTTTTTAACTGTTTGGTTACGTGCGCAGAGTGGAATTTTTGCATTTTCTGCATTTTGATTTTTAGGATAAAGGGGAACCTTGACTTACGAGCTAATTGTTACATGAAGTTTAGCAAAGAGGAGCAAAAGTTTGCACATTTAGCAACACATTGTAGCATCATTAAGGGTGTAATAGTGCATTTTATTAGAAGCCGTCTTTCTTTGACGCGAGTAACCGGGAGAAGCGGCAGCGAGTTGCACATTTCTTGGCATAAAAAAGCAAAAAAAATCTACAAAATAAAACAACATTTACGTCTATGATCGGTCTATAATCCATTATAACAACTTTGATGACATGAAGAAATATACTAAATATAAAAAATAGCACCAAATAAAAAAAAAAAATCAACCTTCCACCGCCGGCATCTTTGTCTAATACTTCATGGTAAATACACTCAGATTATTTCTTTACATTCTCTTTTATTCTGTATTATTATTTTGTAGAAATTATTTGTCATTCATTGAGTACATTTTTCTTAAACCAGAAGGGATCAATAGCCTTTCAATTAATTTAATTAGTGAAATTTAATTTGGCTTTTGAAAATAATTAACAAGTATTTAATTAGAATATATTTTATTATAGTTTGTTCATTTTTTTTTTTTAAATATAATATTACATTTGAAGATTACAGCGATCTTGTAACATCTAAAGAAAACGTGTTCAAGTATTTTTGACACTCTTTCTGCGCGCGACAGTAAAAGGATATGTGTTTGGTTTTCTGCTGGTGGATAATTTTGGTTAAGTTTGGTTAGATTTTAAGTATTTTGAATAAAAGTAAGCTTCAACCCAACATCTTTTATTTCGTTGTTCAAAATGTTTTTTTGCATGCAGAAGATTTTGTTTTCTAAGCAGCTGTTCATTGATTAAAAAAAAAAGGGCAACACATATTTTGTTTATACAAAAAAAAAAAGAAAAAAAAAAAAAGAATGTCCCATGTTAATTAATTTAAATTTCAAAAGGGTTGTGTGGGTCCCAATGAATCAATCAATTCCTTTATTTTTCATTGTCAAAGAACACACGGTAAGATAAAATACCAACCCTGCAGAGGATCAGGGAGATGCTCTTTTGCAATTCATGCTGCGTCTGTTTCAAAATTCTGAGCTTGATATTAACCTTATCACTCGTGCAGCGATACCTTGACTTATGACTAACTGGCTCGTAACTCGATTTGCTTGAATGTCGATTTGATTAAAAATTTAAACATATTATTAATATATAGTAATATTATATTGTATCATTTTATATATTATAAATACTTATACATATTAATATCATATATAAAAATATGTTATATTATGTATATCAAAATATATAGATATTAATATTAAAACATATTATATGAATAAAAATAAAATTAATAATTAACAAATAATGCATAAAAGATAATAATCCATATAATAATATATGATAAAAGAGAATGTAAAGAAATAATATGTTAAGTGCATTTAACTTGATGAATCAACAAAGGTTCCTGAACTCGTTGGCTACACGCTTAATGCTACAAAGTGTCGCTAAATGTAACTTCTGAGATACTTTTTGGCTTGACGTCATTGAGCGACAGAGTGAACGCCGCTCCTTTTTTTTTTAAAAAAGATCAATCCATCCCCGACCGGCTTTGAGTGACTCTTCCGATGCCTCGTGCATTGACGTTCCCGCCGTCGGCTGCATCGTAAACGTCTCCTGCATCGTCACGGATTACGCTCTCCGTCACCATATCTCACCAACGTCTTCATCTTCTTACGGATTGACAACATGCACACTTTGCTCACGTTTTTCCAAGATTTCTCTGGTCTGCATAGCGTCGGACGGCGCATCCCAACTATTTTCAATCGCTGTATCACAATCAGTCACGTCTGTGTCAATTGCCGCTCGCTCTTAACTCAGATCTGGGCTTGTATCTCAAAGCGAAAAAAATCCACTGAGCGACAGCTCGTATCTCGGGAAAACGACTTATGAGTTGGCGCAGTCGTAAGTCGATGTTTCCGTAATCAGCCCGTAGTTGTGATTTTCCAAAAGAATATTTCAGGGTTCGTAAACACGTCGGCTTTGTGAGCAACGAGCACAAACTTTTGAATGTGTACTTTTAAAGTAGACGTCATGGTCCCGGTCCAAATGGCCCGCTGTAATTTTGAATTACCGACATAATCAGATTTACATTTTCAGTTACCCCGGCGCTATCTTTCTTCGTGCCGTCAGTTAATGTCGCGTTTCTCTTCTCCCGTCTCGGCGACGAGGCGGCGCTCCGAAGCGTCTCCAGACATCTGGCCATCACGCCGCGCTAACTTTGAGACATATGTTGGGTCCTGCGTTTTAAAATCCGTTTAGAAGTCCGTCCCCGCTTGACTGATTCCGATGTGTCAGGTTCTTTTTTTTTTTTTTTTTCCCGGCCCGTCTCCGGGAATCGTCTTCCGTCTTCCGCCATTATCATTCGCGTCATGGTGGTGGAGCGGAGCCAGGAGCTTGATTGGATCAGGAGTCATCAAGCTTTCAGTTTTAATTGAATTGCGGTCGCTCCGTCCCCGGGAGCCCACCAGCGGGCAGAAAATACTAAGCAGAGCATTAAGAATTAGCCCGAGATATTCGAGGTGCATTAAGCGAAGGGTCTGATGAGGATAGCCGCCATTTAATATCGGTAACAAAATGTTCTCCAGCACCATTCGTATGTGGGTCAGGCCTGAACAATTGAGCAGGGATTAATATTTAAAGCAAAACACAAGTCGACGATGACGAATCTGTTTTCATACCAAGTGTCAGATATTACCCCTGTGTCTTTTGTTCCGCGCAAACTAAACGCCAGCCGCTGAGAAAGGCTTAACGTTATCACTTCCTGCTTATTTTTGAACTATTATTTTTTTAATGCCGGCTTGAGGGCGACTCAATCACCCAGCCGTCCCGGTTAAAGCGTGTTTTCCCACAAGCTCAGTGTTGTTGTTGTTTTGTTTTGGTCGGTTCTTCCCACCGGTGCGCACGCCGCCGCCCACGACGAGAACACTAATACAGGACAGAACGCGCAAAACAGAATTCAAAACGGGTATTTTAGGTTTCATCGCTCCGATGAAATAAAGAATATGGTTTTGAAAAAAATAATCTGTCATATTTGACGTTACATGACGTGCTAGCCCAGCTCAACTAGCGCGGCTAAGCTAAGTATCTGAGTGTATACTTACTATAATAAGTGAGTTATTTGTATTTGGATTTAAATTAATTTCCTACAGGTATTTTCTTTTCAACTTTAAGGCTTTAAGACAGATGGTTTGTAGGTTTTGATGACCTCCCTCTGATTTTTAAATAGTTTATTCACAGTTTGCCATGTCCATTTCTTCACTTCCAGCTACTCCCTTTCTGATTCCTTTTTTACATTTCTCTCTCCCTCGCGACCGGTTTTTCTTATTCTGCATATTTTTGTCATGAATATCCATCTTATTTTTTAACTTGCTGTGCCATTTTCTTGTACATTTTTGACATATTACACCACTGTTCTCAGCTAAATGTGACTTTTCAGCCTGGATGCAGCTAGCTAATCATAGATGGCGTCAGTGTCACATTATCCCGAGCTTCATGCACCATTTTCAATTATTTGTTCAAATGTAAATAATAATAGTATAAATAGAATTAAGAACAGTTGGCGTGAGTAAACAGCAATAACAAAACTCAGGTCACAACATGGGCAACTGGCATTAGCATTAGCAGACATTGAAGGTGACATGGCCAAATTCTGTATGCTAACATGTTTCAGAATAACTGATGCAGCAAATAGCAAACACCTTGCTTATGCTAGTTATGTAGCAAACTTACTGTGGAGCCATAAGGAAAACATGTTGGTGAGTAATCCGCTATTTATCAATAATCTTACACTTCACCCAACAATCAGAGAACAAAACAGAATCAAGACATTCCTATTGAAGGAACGTTTAACACAGCACATATAGAAGAAATGATCGAAATAAAGAAGTGATTAAGAACGTCTAAAACAAGCTCGTAATACAACGTAATTGTCAGAGCTGATATGAGAGATGGAAGAAAGACGGTTGAATATTTCACGCCGTTAAAAGCGACAAAGGAGATTATACTGATGAAAAATCAATTCAAATGACAACGGACGGCGCCGCAGTCAGACGGAACCTGCAATATAATCACTTCCGCCTTCAAAAAAAAGAAATCACATGATAAATGTGTTTTCCAGCAGCGGGAATTTATTTACTCCTACTCAAACATCTCTTTTTTTGTCACACAGTGTCAATTTATAAATATATTTACATATAGCTCGGGGGGCATCTGAGGGCTGCAGAGTCTGCAGGAGAATGTAGCCCAGTATTTTCTGGGATGATAAGTGAGAGACTCTCGAGCCCAGGACATCTCCCAGACTCTCCGGTGCAGTATTTAGGCCAGATGTGTAAACTATCAGAAGGATCCGGTTCATTCGTATTTGTCTCTGGATCCCGTTCGAAGGCGCAGCCGGCAGCATCTTGCCTCCGGACAGCACGAGCTGGATGGATTTCACATCCTCCTTAATGAAAGCTACCCTTCTGTGAGAAACAGATACCGGCCGTCCGAGACTCTCGGGGGGGTGGGGGGGTGGGGGGGGGTGGGGGGTGGTGAAGGGAGAAAAAAACAAAAAAAAAAATAGTAAATGTCTCTCTAATGAGACCCAGCTTGGTTCATTTGCAAGAACTCAATCACGACTCCATTTATTCTTTAAAAAAAAGGGGGGGGGGGGGCTGAGGGAACTAGTTTCACCGGCAAAATGATAATGGATAGACTCAAATAAAAAGAAATGCTCCACCTGTATGACTTTTCATTCATTCATTAGCTATACTACCCCTGCAGGAATTGAGCAAGAGGAAGGGATTCACCCTGAACATTCGACAAACAACCATTCGCCCTCTCAATCGTAGGAGTCTCAAACTCATTTTCACCAAGGACAACATGTATAAATGTAACTAAATATAACCAAATCTAACGTAAAATAAATGTAACTCTATCTTGATATTAAATAATTCTGAGTTTTTTTATTTTATTTTTTATTTTAAGACCATCAGACATTTTAAGATGTTCTTGCAGGCCACATAAAATGACCTGGCGGGCCACATTCAGCCCGCAGGCCTTGAGTTTGACACGTGTATTAGATATTTCAGGGCTAATAAGCTAAAACACTAAACCTAACTGTGTGCAATTTATTGCATCTAGCATTGTCCCGCTAATGCTAGCATGCTGTTATGTTGAAAAACAAGTGCAAATCAAGAAAGGGTTAGCAACCTAGCATCAGGCGAGTTACCCATGTTGCACCACTCATTGCTAAATGCTAATGTTATCTAGGTTACACGAAGAGACGGTGAGCTTTAGCTGACGATGTTTGATAGATGTGAAATAGAAACATACAAGCATTCACACTCTCATTCACATGTCTGGGTAATTCGGGGTCTCCAATGAACCTCCTGCTAATTTTTGGACTGTGGGAAGAAACCGCTAACCTCTGCACCACCGCGCCGCCACCAGTATGTCCTCCTGGTCATTAGCAAGGTTCAAATTATAGTAGCATACAAGGGGGCGCCATAACATAACTGCTTTTACACACTCTCAGGTCTTCTGACAAAGGAGCGGCCGCAGAGCAGAGTGAACGCAGGATCTCCAAAATTCAGGTCCTACGATTATCCGAAGGCTTATCCAAATCCGGATCGTTCCTGAATTAGCATTCCTCTCCACCGGGCGAGCGCAAACCAGAAGAAGGCATTTTAAGTCAAACACACAAAAGATGAACGAAGGTATCAAAAATTCAGCCCATGCACTGACTGGATTTTTAAAACGAAATCCATCCGGTTTATATGAAAGAGATATGAAATTGACCGCGAGTGCAAAGCAGCTCCAAGTGCTCAGGGGAGCACCGCGGGGTCAGGAGGTGCTAGTAGTAACCGCCTACGGCAGGAGATGAGGGGCGACGGGGTAAAGTGGACGCCTCCGTCAGCAGGGACGGGACGATTGTTTCGATTGTCGAAGCGAAAAGGCGGCGCGAGAGGAGGATAGCGAAGAGGTGTGACGAAACAAAGTGAAAGTACATTTCACCAAACGTCACATCTCTGTGATCACCTCCTGAACTTCATTGCAGTCTTCCTGCATAACGAGCCCCGAGCCGCTCCTCCGACCGACGCTCGGTCTGAAATGCAAAACAGCCGCGGTTGTAAGGAAGAAAAAAAAAAAAAAAAAACATACACAAGGCGTTTCATCACCGCGGCGTCTCTCGACACGTTGTCTGCCGGCATCTGAGATGACATCACTTTGACGGGCGTTAAAGGATTTCGGGGTGAGGAGCCTCCGGACTTTTTTCCATTCATTGTGTAAGTAAGTACTGCTAACTGATCTCCTTTGAGTCTGACGGCGGGAATCCACCTCCGACCGGCTCACCGAAAAACACCAGACACTCGTGAGTCGACCGTGTCTGTAAAACTCGATGACCTGGTTGTTGTTAGCAAAGAAATACTGCGGCCGGGAATCTGAGGTTCATCCTGCACTCGGGAGCAAAGATAAGGAATGGATGAATTCATATGGAGGAAATCCGGTCTGGTTTTAAATTTCAATTAAATCTCACGACTGAAATTTCATTCTGAAGAAACACAAAAGGGAGGTTTTCCTTTTCAGTTGCACTCGGCTGATAAAATCTAGGAACGGCGGTTGTTTTTCTTTGCGCCGTCGGATCACAACGTTTACTTCTCGCCGCTTGATTTACGATGTCAGATTCGACTCCGTGACCTTGACGACGGCGCCGCTGTCCGATTGGCTCTGATTTCAAACGGGCCTTGATTTTTCCGCACGTTGTGTTTGTGTGGACCCGCCAAGGACAGAATTCTACAAGCGGTTAGCGCGGCGATGAGGGATTCGCACGTCCCTCGGCCGCCGGATAGATCAATGGGAATCACTCGCCGGCGGGAGCGGCGGGTGAGCCAATCAGAGAGGAGCTTGTTGGGGCTCGTCCATGTTGCCAGCGCGGCTCAGGTGGCCGAGCAGCCGGCGAGTGATCCCGAGGCTCTCTGAACGCAAACCTCATCCAAACCGGTGCCAAAGAACCAGAACTCCTTTTCTATACCGCTTATCTCGCACTCAGGATCGCCGGGCGGAGGGGCGGAGCCTCCGCTGTGATTGGACGAGAGGGAAGGTTCACCTTGGGCTGGTCGCAAACAACCATTCACCCTCTCATTCACACGTCATACAGATATATAAACTGTAGAACTGGTCATAACATATTCTCTTCAATAGCATCTGGCAGCTGCTCATCTGGTTACACTATCTATACATCTATATTCTGTAAAATTCTGTGTATTTTTGTTCATATAACATCTCTATATTATCCATTCTGTAGAGTTGTTGTAGAAGACATCTGTATATTGCCATCTGTTAATCATATTAATCCCTATCTGTGTGTACATAATCTGCACATAACAATTATCCACCTTTACTTGCACTAGCTGTAAAAAAAAATAAAAAATGCATTGATTCTTTGATACAGCATTTGATACAGCATAAGCACGTCTGCTTTTTGCACTTCTGATTAGATGCTAACTGCATTTGGCTTCTCTGTAACCTTACAGGTGTGAATGGAATTAGATTAGATTCAATTGCGAACGATAACCTGCGACTTTTTTGACTTTGAACACTACGGCTTAAACAACGATGCGGCTAATTTATGGAATTTTTTTTGAGAGGGTGCTCACGAGCTTCACGCCGCCAAAACATTTATTCTTGTTGCATTGGGCCGATGAAATGACCGGGAAATTCTGAGGCCGTCCAACTCCGACACCAAAGAAGAGGAAGACACCGAAGAAGCCCAAGATAGCGATCAGCTACGCAGGTGCGGCTTATATTGAGGTGAGCTCAATAGTCCGGCACATTTATTCAAATTCCATCCACACAATTCAGGGTCTCCATGAACCTGCTGCATGTTGTTGCACAATGTGAGGAACCTGGAGAACCTAGAGGAACCCTTGCGGACACAGGCTATCTGGCCGCTAACGTCTACTAGCTGCTACTGCTTCTTCTCGTCCTTTCGGCTTTTCCCTTCAAGGGGCCCGACAGCGAATCAACCTTTTCCATCTAACCCTATTCTCACTACATCCGTACATCTTCTCCTTGGTCTTCCTCTAGACCAGGGGTGGGCAAAGTTTTTGGCAAGGGGCTGCATTGACTTTTAAAATTTGTCAGACAGGCCGGGTCAGCACAAGATACAATACATAAAAAAAAACCAAATAAAACAACACATTTGTTAACAGCACATATCAGGCTCGACTGACATTTGTCTGAAAGTTGTCTGACATAAGCTTTAAAAATAAAACCCGCTTGAAGGCTCTGACGTTTGCTTGCATTTCACGCACAAACCAGTTTTCCCTTGTAGCTTCACGTCCAGGTCATTCATGGGTGTCAGTATGTTAATCACAGGAAAATTCTCAAGTGTTCTCAAGTAACGCCAAAAATGAAATAATCTCCTACTTGAGCTCCCGCACTCATAAATCCAATCATTCACATGAAGTATGATTTTTGTACCAATCTTTGGCGGGCCGGATTAAAAAGACCAACGGGCCGGATTTGGCCCGCGGGCCGTAGTTTGCCCACCCCTGCTCTAGACCTCCTTCCAGGATCAATCTACCAATATATTCACTATTCTTCCTCTGTAAATGATCGAACCATCTCGGTCTGGCTTCTCTGACCTTCTCTCCAAAACATCTACCATGTGTTGTTCCTCTGATGGACTCATTCCTGATCCTATCCATCCTGGTCACTCCCAAAGAGAACCTCATCATCTTCATCTCTGCGACCTCCAGCTCTGCCTCCTGTCTTTTTGTCATTGACACCGTCTCGAAACCATACAGCATCACTGGTCTCACCACTCTGCCAGCTGCGATGAATGGCTGGATCATGGAAAGCTACTGACCGCACACACACACACACACACACACACACACACATTTTCAAAATACTCATTTTCATTTCCCCTCATACAATCTCCAGATCTTGCACTGATCAGTTACTGTCAGGTTTCGCTGATGAAAAACTGCCTCCTTAAGGATTGTGGGTTAAAAAAAAAAAAAATTGGGATAATTGTTAAAAAAATGAGCGAAATTGTTTTGTAAAATGGCTAATATTGGGCCATTTAGCATAGCGTGACCGTCGTGGGGTTTCCCGCCGGCGCAGACGATGAAGATCCCCCCCCCCGTCATCAGGCTCTGCAGATTGAATGTTGCTCCTTGATGAAATATTCATCTGTACAGCGGCGGCGGCGGCGTGCGGCGAGCGTCCATTTAAACCACCGGGGGGGGGGGAGAATTACCCCCCTCACCCCCACCCCCAGGTAATCAGGCTCAAATTGAAAATACCCCTCTGCCAATTTCCAGTCCGAGCGTCAATATTCCCTTCGCCGTCAGGACGATGTCACATCACCCGTGCAGGGGGGGGGGTCGCCGGGTGGTCGGGGTGGGGGCTCATGAATGGAAAAATTCAGATTCCATCACCCGACGCCATTTAGGGTCGGCGATTGCGCAGGGCGTCCATTAAAGTCTCATTCACTTTTCTTTTTCCGAGCGGCGGGGGTGGAGGTGAGGGTCGGTGGGCGTGGTGGTGGTGGTGGTGGTGGTGGTGGTGGTGGTGGGGGGGGCGCAGACGTAGGTTCCCGTTCCCGCACCTGCTCGGAAAAATGAGCGAGAAAGACGGAGAGGACGTCTCCGAGGACGGAGCTGCAGCCTCGCCGGTTGATACTCCCCGCGGGATCGCACTCCAACCCCCACCGCCCGCCCGTTTGCCACCACCTATCTTCAGTTGCTAATGGAAACGGGAGAAATCACAGGGGGTGCAGAGGTGGGTCAGTTGTGCATGACTTACTCTTTTAATGATCTTCTCGGTTCTGCACGTGCGGCAGAGGGCCTCCCTGTGTGTCTTTACCTCCAAATTTCTTTTTCCCCACCATTGGACGCCGCCCGCAATCTGGCAGTTTCCGCCACGACTGCCGGCGCGCTCACGTGTTGTACATATCCTGTATTTTTGCATATTGCACCGGCAATCCCGCTCTCATTCCCCCTTTCCGGAACTCTTCAATTCACCCATTCGATGTTTTTGAGAAGGGCAGGCGTGCAAATATGCATTCACGCAAGACTCGGATTCATCCGGTCATTTATTCATTGCCAGTCGATCAAACATAGAGACATAAAGACATTCACTCATTCATTCGCACGTCATATAGAGACGTACAACCACTCACCCTCCTTCTCACATGGGATATATAAACATAAAACCATTCATTCACATATATAGAAATATAAACATTCACCCACTCATTCATGAACATACACTATATGGCCAAAAGTGTTTGCTGGCCAAGGGTTCAACATGACGTGGGTCCCCCCCTTGCAGCTTTGACAGCTTAAACTCTTCTGGGAAGGCTGTCCATGAAGTTCAGGAGTGTTTTTTGGGGAATTTTTGACCATTCTTCCAGAAGCGCATTTGTGAGGTCACACACACACACTGATGTCGGACAAGAAGCCCCAGCTCTCAGTCTCTGCGCTCATTCATCCCAAAGGTGTTCTGTGGGGTTGAGGTCAGGACTCTGTGCAGGCCAGTCAAGTTCATCCACACCAGATTCTGTCATCCATGTCTTTATGGACCTTTCTTTGTGCACTGGCGCACAGTCATGTTATCAAAGTGTTCCCACAAAGTTGGGAGCAGGGAATTGTCCAAAATGCCTCGGTATGCTGAAGCTTTCAGAGTTCCTTTCACTGGAACTAAGGGGCCAAGCTCAGCTCCTGAAAAACAACCCCCGCACCATAATCCCCCCCTCCAGCAAACTTCACACTTGGTACAATACGGGCATACAAGTACTGTTCTCCTGGCAACCGCCAAACCCAGACCCGTCCATCAGATCGCCAGATGGAGAAGCGTGATTCGTCACTCCAACGGACGTGTCTCCACTGCTCTAAAGTCCAGTGGCGGCGTGCTTTACACCAGTGGTCCTCAACCCCCGGGTTGCGGACCTGGGCCGCACAAGCAATGATCAATTATTTCCGTTGGATTTATCATCTGAGTCTTAGCAATCTTTATTTTAAAAAAATCTTTTATTTTGAAATGACAGGAATCTGTTGGTTATATCTCAGTCACTTGAGTGCCAAAAATGTAACTCACAAGCTAGCAAAATGACTGACAAACAGACGTCAGACGGAAAGTTTCTTTTCGAAGGGGAAAAGGTCTAGTGAAGAGACAGAAGAAGAGCCTATACTGTCCAAGAAAAAGAAAGATTTTAACAGACAATATCAGGAGTTCTATTTGAAATGTGGATTTATTGCAACATGTGATTCCCACAGACCAAGCCGCTCTGCATAACGTACTGCAATGAAGCCTTCATTATACTCATGTTATGTCTTTGGCGCAATGTTACGAGGACGCTGCTAATAAAGTTGCATACGAGTACACAGTGGATTCACATTTATTATTACAGTCGCAATAAACAATCTACGTGTATACACCCCCCCGGGCCGTGGTAAAATTGTCAAGTATTGACTGGTCTGCAGTGATAAAAAGGTCGGGGACCGCTGCTTTACTGCATCTGACGCTTTTTTGCATTGCACATAGTGATGTGTGGCTTGGATGCAGCAGCTCCTCCATGGAAACCCATTCTATGAAGCTCTGAAGGCCACATGAAGCGACTGCCTCTGCAGAAAGTTGGTGACCTCTGGCGCTATATGACTAAGCATCTGCTGACCCCACCAGTCAGTTTACATGCTCGCTGCCGCCGTCCCCAAACACTTCCATATTCTTATAATATAGCTGAAAGTTGACTGTGGAACATTTATCACGACTGGACTTGTTGCACAGGTGGCAGCCTATCACAGTTCAACACTGGAATTCACTGAGATCCTGAGAGCGACCCATTCTTTCACAAATTTATACACAATTTTTATACACCTGTGGCCATGGAAGTGATTGGTTCTGATTATTTGGATGGGTGAACAAATACTTTTTGACAAAAAGTGCAAAACCATTCACTCTCATTCACATATCATTTAGAGACAAATAACCATTCACATATGTTTGTTTATATATGTATTCACATTTTTTTTTTTTTTACTATTTTGTCAATTTTTATTTTTATTTATTTATTTTTTTTAAAATCTGAATTTTCTGAATTTATATTTGTCTGTATAGTGTTCTTTAGCATTGAGCCGGGCCCCTTAAATTAATTATATTATTATTGAGTTATGGATAGACATCCAACTGCTCACTCTCTCAATATGAGGTGGACAACTATTCACCCTCTCATTCAAAAATTGGAAAATTCAGGGATCCGCGATGCTTTTAGGCAGTTGGAGGAAGCCGGAGGACACATGGGGAACATGGAGGCTCCACAGAGAAAGGCCTCCTTGTTGGAATCCAACCAGGGAAGCGCTCGCGGCTGCCATTCACCAGCAAAGTTTATACCATCAACAAGACTGCAGAGGGAGTGAAAGCAGGACCCAAAAACCTTCCACATGTCTGCTTTCTAGAATCTTCTCAAAGCAGAGGAGACTGCTGGAGCCCAGACTTTCACAAAGAACCACCAAAGCAAGTCACAAGTTGGAACTAATTAAACCCAAAATGGATTTTCTCCCTGACGACTGACAGAAACACGAGGCTTTGTCAGAGAACAGTGAGGGTAAATCTTACCTTGATACTTGGACTTTTCCTTCTTTCCGTTTCCTTCTCCCAGATCCTCGTCAGAACCCAAGGCGCTCTAACGAGCAGGTAGTGATGTCCATATCCGCTCCACACCTTCCTGCAGGAGATGACCCGGCCTGCTGGCTCTTCCTGAAAGGGGCGGGCCTTGAGAGACATGTGACTCCAGGCCCCGCCCTTTTCAGGAAGAGCACTTTCCAACACCAGTTCCTCTTTGTTGTCTAATACGGGGTCACACCGAAAAGACCCACCACCGCCAAAAACAAAAAGCACGTTAAAATTAAAATAAATTAAAGTGAGGTAAAGTGAAACGGGTGACATGGTGGCAGAGTGGTTTGCACTTCGGCCTCGCCACAAACCGGTGAATGGATTTTTCTTCCTATGATGTGTGAATGAGAGGGTAAAAGGTTGTATGTTTCTATAAGCAGCTCTGTGATTGGTCCAGAGTGATCCCCACCTCTCTCCCAACGACAGCCGGGATAGGCTCCGGCTCCTCTGTGACCTCTGAGTGAATTCAATGACTGAATGAATGAATAATTGAATTTATGAATGAATTGATGACATTTCAAACACAGTTTGTACACAGTATTGATGAGGACATTTTGAATACTTTCATTAAATTGTAGAATTTTCTCGCAAAACCAATCAGGTCTTTATTTCATGTCCGGCTTTTGTCTGTCTTCAGAAGGCTAATCCCCCCCAATCTTTCCCTGTATGTTCTTCACCAAACCAATGGTTTGACGCAACAATAAACAGATGGATAAAAAGATAATGAGCGGCGCCTCGCTGTTGTAGGTCAAAGGTGAACGCTCCTGTCAGTTCAGAGGGAATAGAAAGGGATGATCAAATAAAATCAAACAACAAAAATCCAAAGAATACAAGGCTTGTGTGACGCCAACGTGTCAGGTGTTCATTTATTTCTTTTTTTTCCCATTCCATTGTTCCCTTTGAGGGTACGGGGAATTAGCTGCCGTTTCTGGAATGCAAAAAAGACACACACACACACACACACACACACACAAACACATACACGGCGCACGCTATTGGAGTTTATACCTTTACATGATTCCTCACACGTGAAGCAACGTGTGAGACAAACCGTTGTGTAAACAAACCCAACGTGGCGCTCGAGCTCCCCGACGACCCGACGCGACCTCTCGTTCGTGGCGAAATAAATAATGTATCATCATCAAGTAAGGAAAGGCTTAACCTTTACCCGCTCCTCCTCCTCTTTCCCGGACTCTGCAGCAGTGCTACATCCTCCCCATCCCTCTCCTCAGTGACTGACTGCCACTGTGTGGTCATAAATATTTAACACAGCTCTGCTGCAGTCAGGATACACTTGCATCTCCCGAAAAAGTGTGTGTGTGTGTGTGTGTGTGTGGGGGACAGGACGCAAGAACCACACTTGTCGTACAAAGTTCGTTATTGCGAAGCCCCCACCCTTCCCCGACCCCGGAAGAACGTTCCCTCTCACGCTGCGTATGGGAAAGATGTGAATTTCAAAAAAAAGAAAAAAAAAAGTTTTTTTTTTGTGGACGATTTCTCTGGTTCTGAAATTGGGGCAATTTGTGTTGTGGGGCCCCCATGGCGCGGGGACGGCAAATTTGGAAGCCGGCGTCACCAAACTGACCCGCTCACGGCCTTTTTGTTTCTGTTTTATCGTTTTTGCATTTTGTGGTTGAAACACCGCAGGGTGGAATGGGAGCGAAATGACGTCTCTGCCTGTGGCGTCGTGATTGACGGAGTTAAACTCCGCCTCTCGCCCTTCGACATCCGGGATTGGCTCCCGCCCCACAGCGACCCCGAGTGCAGGACGAGGTTTGTTTTGCTCCATTAAAATCCATTGTTTTCGGACAAAACCAAACCCATCGAAAATCAAAACAAAATTCAAAACGTGCGTTCTTTGCAGTGTGTGGAGCACACACACACCACACCACACCACACACACCCCCAGGGGGCACCGCCGCTCCTTTTTTTTCGTCCACGTCCGATGTGTTCCAGGCCGTGTTCCACCTGATGGTCCACCGAGGGGAAGTGTAGTGCGCCGCTGCAGACAGGAAGTGCCTGCATGAGTCAATGAATGTATGGAAAAATTAAATTCTCATCTCAGGATGTTAAAGACGGATCTGCTTAACTTTTGACAGAAAATTCTGAAAATGATGAATGTCGTATTCCAACATTATATTTCCTCAACATGTCAGAACGCTTTTTAACTTTTTTTTTCAACTTAACAGCATGCTAGCATTAGCAGGACAATGCTAGATGTAATTAAGTGCTCACGATTAGGTTTAGTGTTTTGGCGTATTAGTCCTGCAGCACTTGTTTCCTCTTTTTAATGTGTTTTGCACCTTCGTGTAATTGCTAGAAATGGAACTCTGGAGGTAACATGACTAGTTTTCTTTATGCTACCATGTTGGCAGCCTTCTGGAGGGGTACAAATCTGGACCACATCTGGATTAGTTATGCAATGCTAACGTTGCATAAAGATCACTGTCTCTACGTTTAACCTAGATAGCTTTAGCATTTAGCAATGAGTGGTGCAACACGGGTAACAAACCTAATGCTAGTTCGCTGCCCATTTCTTGATTTGCACTCGATTTTTCAACTTAACAGCATGCTAGCATTAGCGGGACAATACTAAATGCAATTATTGCACACGATTGGTTTAGTGTTTTAGCGTATCAGCCCTGTGTATATAATACACGTGTCAAACTCAAGGCCGGCGAGAACATCTTAAAATGTCTGATTGTCTTAAAATTAATAAGTCAAGCACTTGCATTGACCATAAACTACATTTCCCACAAATCATGCCAATCATCGCAGTGTATCCACGTCAATGTGATTCTCAACAAATGGAGTTGAGAAATACAAATGATCCCTAAATGTCCAGGAAGAGAAAAGGAGAAAAGTTTATGTAGATGGAGGTTGTTTCAAGAAAGATGGGAAGACGAATAAAATCTACGTCGGGATTTTGACACCAAACTAAGTATGCTAAGTTAGCCTTCCAGAAAAACACCAAATTGTCCAAGCATTAAAACCCAAAATGTTACACATGCATTTGCAAAGATTCTATGCAATAAGTTTGAATGTTTGAATGAGTAGTAAATTATTAAGTTATTTTACATTAAGGAGTAGTTACATATATATTATTATACATTTCATGTGTCATATAGTTACATTTATACTGTTACCGTTACATGTGACCCTTTGAGGGCAACCGTTATGATGTGGCCCTCGCTATGACACCCCTGGTCTAATACACAACTCATGGGTCTGACTTGCCGTTTATGAGGAAGAAAAAAAATACAAAATTATTACAATATTACAGTTTCAAAGCAGCAAACTGGTCCAGCTCGCTTATCTCACTGTCGATTACTACCGTCCTGACAGACAGGAGGCAGCAGGTAAAGCTGGGGAAAGTTCATATCAACACCCGGATAATCAATGTTGGTGCCCCCTAAGGGTGTGTGTGTGTGTGAGGGCCCCCCCCCCCCCCCCCCCCCCACACACACACACACACACACACACACACACACACACTAACACACAGCTCTTGACTCTCTACACTAATGACAGCCCTTCAAGGCACCCGTCTGTCAAATTCTTTGCAGACGACACAGTGGTTATCGGCTTCATTGAAGATGGTGGTTGAACTTCTGGTATGCTTGGAGCAACCTTGAAGAAGACAGTGGATATCAGGAGGAGTCCCCACCCCCTCCGTTTCTATGACAACACCTAAGGTTTCGGGGTTTAAAGTGGTGACGAATGTATATTTTCTGACATGGCTGCTTTGGGCTTTTTTGCTGCTGCTTTTTTATTGATCACATTAGGATTCGGCCGGTCCAATTAGAGCCGCAAGGAATAAATAACAGCGGTGGGAAGCAGAGAAGGGATGAAAAGGGGGAATGTGGCCTCGATTCATCAAAACGCAGCAAATGAAATGACATTTAGGATGAACTCACATGTATAAATGTAAATAAATTTAATGTAAAGGTCCCCCGTGTTTGCAAGAATCTGCCTCTTTTCCTTTTTAATGAAGATTAATTTCTGAGCTTTGGTCTGTGACCTGGCAAAATTGAACAATTAAAAACAAGATTTCCAGGGAAGGAGCTCCAAACAAGTGTTTGTGACAACACTAATTGAAAATATTCACCAAACAAATTAAAAAGGGGTCAAGAAAAGATATCCTGGAATTTAGATCTGGGACAATTTTTTTATTTTTATTTTTTATTTGTCTGAAAAAACAGACTGAAACAACATCAGCCTTATATTCAGACATCCTTCTTTTTTTTTTTTTTTTTTTTAATTAATAATATCGCGGGTTCAGATATATTTGGAGTCAATATATTATTACGCAATGGGAAACAAACCAGGGTGTAGTCACACACGATGAGCTGGCATAATGGATACAACAGAAGTTTTCACGAGAGGTTGGACTTTATAAGTGATTGACCAATTCATTAATTGATTGATTGAGCAGAACCTTCATTTAAAACTGTGACCCCAAACTTTCAAGTATTTGTACTGATTAGCAGAATGTATCAATGGTATATAATTGCATTTCATATAAATTAATGTTTAAGTGTGTGTACGTATATATGGACAACAATAATATAATTTTTTGTTTTTTTTTAAGGGATCATTTGGGAACGTGTACGAGCAGCGGACTCACGTCGGGGCCGAGGCTGCCGACGTTGGTGGGTCGGGGGTCGGGGGTCACGGGTCACCCGCAGACGTGGCGGCTCGGTGTCCGCGGGAGGACGCCGCGGCGGTTCAGCCCGGCCGGCCCCAGGCTCTCCACCTTGCCAAGCTGGTGCAGGTGGAAAAGTACGGTGAGCTTTCGGGTCATGGTCCTGAGCGCCAGGAAGGCTGCCAGGATCTGGCAGAGGAGGAAGAGAAGGTAGAGGGCGTGGACGGCCCTCTCCAGGGGCAGGATGATGATTTCTTCATCGGTCAGGAAGAAAAGCAGCACCGGCAGCTGGAACATGAAAGACAGGACCCAGAAGGCCGCCAGCTCTGGCACCTGATGACAGCGGATCACACACACACACACACACACACACACACACACACACACATACACACCGGGCTCAGTGGATGGAGGAGACGCAGGGATGGAGCAGTCGGGCATCAAGGGCTTCTCTAGTGCCCACATGAAAGAGTGGACACACACACACACACACACACACATACACACACTCCACAGACAGCTCCAGCCAAGAGCTGATTGTTTACATACGCGGGCTGAATATCCAAGCGTTCCCCCGATCTGTAATTCAGGAGGCGAGTCCGTAACGGATTACCTTCTCCTTCAGGTTGCCGATGAAGCCCAGGTAGAGCCGCAGCACCTCCACCAGGGTGAGGAGGATCATCCCCGTGACCAGGAGGCCCTGGTAGTATCCAGGAAGGTAATGGAACTGCAAAATACATCAGCAGGTATGTTTACAAGTGACATCCCGGACAACAATGTCCTCAAAAATAGTAGGCTACTTTGCTTCTTGCGCACTTGTTCTCTGTTGAGTGACGTTTCGATCGGGATGGAAACATTCAGTGTCTTCATATGCAGTGCATATGTTGTTAGCATTTGAATTATTGTTCTTACAACTACAACAATGGATGGATACCACTACTTGTATGTACTGTTTATAAATAATCATAATAAAAATTTCAGTACTATTATCACAATCATTATCACTTTAACAACTATTATTATTATCATCTTTATCATCATCAATTATTGATATTTAAACAATAGCAATAGCAAAAATAGCAACAATGGCAAGAACATTAGTATTGTTATTGATATCACAAATATACATATAAATATAATGATTAATATTATTGCTTTTTCACGACTATAAATTTTATATATTACTAAATA